>NW_004524595.1:7277763-7304236 GCF_000260255.1 Octodon degus | reverse complement strand
ACTAGATCGGACTTGTAATGATACACCTCTTTACAGCCTCCCAAGAGCTGGGATTACAGGCGCGTGCCACCACGCCTAGTCTCAATTGCTGTCTCAGCGTGCCTAGGTGGCGGGGCCGGCACAGCAGGCCAGGGGATTGAACCCCCTAGTATATGTTTGTGTAATATAATGATTATGTTTTTTGTTGGGAGTTGGTACATTTTTTCATCCACTTTTTTTTCCATCTACCTCTACCTCTTGATCTCTCCTTTTGAGAATGAGCCATCTCCTTACTTCTCGTTATCTTTTGTTTCTTGTTCGTAGTTTTGATTTCTGATATAAGAGAAACTGCATGATATCTAAACTTGTACTTTTTATTTCATGTAACATTATTGTCTTGAGGTGCATCTATTTTTCTATAATGACTCAACTTTTATCTTTCTCCATTATGTATGAATACTACATCTTCTCTACCCATTCATATAGTCTGTTTCCAAGATTTAGCTATTATAAGTTGTGTTGCTATAAAACATGGGTATGCACTTATCACTGTAACATGAACTTCTTTAGGAAATTACCTAGAAAGGGACTAACTAGGTCAAGTGAAATTTCTAGTTTTAGTCTTTGGAGGACTCTCCATACTGATTTCCATAGTCGTTGTTATAATTTACATTCTTACCAACAATAGTGAGAAGGGTTCTTTTTCCCTCCACAGCCTTGCTAGCATTTACTGTTATTTCATTTCTTGATGATGGCCATTCATTCTGAAGTAGCGTGGAAATCTCAGTGTTGTTTTAATTTGCAGTTCTCTACTGGTCAGTGATGTTGAGTATTTCTCCATGTAATTTACTCCTTCTATGAAGTATCTATTTATCTCACCCATTTTTGATTGGATCTTTTATTTGGGGGGGGCTAATTTTTAGTTCTGTATGTATTTTAAATGTTAGAGATGTTAGTCCTCTGTCTGAAGAGTAACTGACAATTTTTTTTTTCCAATTCTGTAGGTTCTTTTTCACTATATTGGTGGTTTCCTTTGCTATGTAGCAATCTTTTAATTTTATCTGGTCTCATCTGTTGATTCTTGGTCCTATTTATTGTGCCATTTAGTTTCTATTCTTTGATTAACTTAAAGAGTCTTACCTATTTTATCTTCCAATAGATTTTTCTTTCTTTCTTTTTTGGTGGAATCGGGGATTGAACTCAGGTCCTTGCACTTGCCAGGGAAGCGCTTATTCCACTGAGCCATCTCCCTGGCCCCGATTTTTCTTTTTTTTCCCCCAGCAGATTACTTCTGCATTAGCATTTATATAATTGAGCCAGTTTGATTTTAGTGTAGTATGTAGTGATATGTATATGGGTCTAGACACAACTTTTGTAAATAGCTAATTTTCCCAGCCTCATTTAATAAAGAAACTGTTTCTTCCAATGTACATTTTTAGGGCAGGCAAGATAGCTCAACAGACTAATTACCTGCTTAGGCAGGGGCAAGGGCAGGGGTTCAATCCCTGGGACCACATGCAGCACTGGCTCTGCCCCTGGGCGCACTGAGTCAGTGAACAAGTCCAGGCATGGTAGTGCACACCTGTAATCCCAGCGCTGGGGAGGCTGAAAACAGGAGGATCATTAGAAGTTGAAGCTGCGTAGCGAGACCCTGCACAAAATTAAAAAAAAAAAAAAAAGTACATTTCTTTTTCCTTTGTCAAAGATCAAATAGTTAAATGTGCCCAGAGTTGTTTCTGCTTCCTCTGTTCTGTTCCCCTGACCACATGTCTGTTGTAGTGCCAGTACCATTTGTGATTGTAGTTTGTAATACCACTTTCAGTTCAGGATTTTGATACTTCCTACTTTGTTTTTATTACCTAGAATTGCTTTTACCAGTCTGAGTGATTTCTGGTTTCCCGTGAATTTTAGGATTTTTATTTCTTTAGCTCTGTAAGCAATAATGCTAGTATTTTGATTGTGATTATGTTAAATCTAGGTATCAGTTTTGGGAATAGAAGCATTTTGACAGTGTTGTTCCTTCTCATCCAAGAACTTGGGATATCTTTTCATTCTCTTGTTGTGCTCTTTGAGCTCCTCTTCCACAGTACTGTAGTTTTCACTGTGTTGGATAGGATTTTCACTTTGTTGGATAGGTTAATTCCTAAATATTAATTTTCTTTTTCTTTTTTTAATATTTAATTTTCTTGATGCTATTGTGAATGGTAAAATTTGTCCTAATTTCCTTTTCAGTGAGTTCATTATTGCTGTACAGGAATGTTATTGATTTTTGTGTTGCTTTTGTATCCTGCTGTATTGCTGATATTGGTTATTAATTCTATGAACATTTGGTAGAATTGGGGGGGTTCTTCCATGTACAGGATCATGTCATCTATAAATAATGATAATTTGACCTATTTGTTTTCTATTCTGAGAAGAGTATGCAGTCTGTATCTATTAAGTTCATTTGTTTGAAGATTTGACTCAACCCTAGGATTTGTTGATTTTTTTGGTCTAGTTGCTCTATTTGTGATAGTAGGGTGTTGAGGATCTCACTATAATTTATTGCTGTTTATCTGGTCTTTTTATGTCCAGTAGTGTTTGTTTTATGAAGCTGTGAGCTGTTGTTTAATGTATATATGTTTATAATTATTATCTCTTGCTGTTGAATTGCTCCTACTTGCTTTTTTGATCAGTTTTGGCTTAAAGTCTACTATGAAAATAGATTAGCTATTTCTGCCTGTATCTGAGTTCCCATTACATGGAATGTTTTTTCCATCCTTTGATGTTTAGTCTATGAATTTCTTTCTGGGTTAAATGTGTTTCTTGTATGCAGCATAGCATATCATTTTGTTTCTTGATCCATTCTGTCAATCTCTGTCTTTTTTTTGTTGTTGTTGTTCCTCGCATGCCTTCAGGGCACGTTTGCCAGCGGGAGAGTTGTGAGGTTCGAACTCCAGCCACCCGAGGTTGACAGCTTTGTGGAAGCAGCCACTTAAAGGACTGAGCTAGGCCCAGGCCCCCGATCTGTGTCTTTTGACTGGAGATCTATACTCTTTTTCTTTCTAAATCAAGCTGTTAATTTTCGTTTTCCCATCTTATTTTTCCCAGTAAAAGATTAAAAAATAAACAAGCAAACAGATACAATTCCAAAACTAAACAAAAGAATATGTTCAGACACTTGTGACCTTATAAATACCCTGATGCCTGCTGAAATGTCTCAGAGGTTCTGCTGTTAGGGATTATTTTTGTTGGCTTTAAGCCTCCCCCCACCTCCTCCCGCCCGGGATGAGGATTACACTCAGGGCCTCTTCCTCTGAGCCCTTTTCTAAAGTTTTATTTTGAGACCTGGTCTAACTAAGTTGCCAAACTGTGCTTGAACTTACAGTTTTTTCTGCTTCAGCCTCCTGAATACCTGGAATTATGGCTCCTTAAAGCTTTTTTTTTTTTCTTTTTAAAGCATGTACTCTTTTTTTTTTTTTTAATTTTATTTATTTATTTATTTGAGAGAGAGAGAGAGAGAGAGAGAGAGAGAGAGAGAGAGAGAGAGAGGCCAGCTCAGCCCACCAGGGGGCAGGCTGGCTGGCATGTGGTGCTGGGGGATTGAACCGCGGTCCCTGATGCTTTTGCTAAGCTTGTTCTAAGTAGGTGCTTTAGACCACTGAGCCATCTCTCCAGCCCTAAAGCATGTACTCTTGGGGAGACCATTTATCAGCTATGATTATCTTGTGAATCAGGTAATCAGATCACTGAGATAGGGGTTCAAGTTTTCAGGGGGATGCTAATAAGATCTATTTTTTAAAAATCTTGTATGTATGTATGTATGTATGTATTTAGTACAGGGTCTCACTACACAGCTCAGACTCATAGTGATCCTCCTGTCTCAGCCTCCCCAACACTGGGATTACAGACATGTGCCACCATGCCCGGTTTTGGTGGCTGGCACAGCTGGGGCCTTCACAGCAGGCAGTATCGGGGATCAAACCTGGCTCCTTGCTCTTGCCAGGCAAGTGCTTAGACTGCCAAGCTGTATCCCCAGCTCTAAGATCTATTTCTGACACCGGGCACTGTGACACACATCTATAATCCCAGCACTTGGGAGGCTGAGGCATTGTTGAGAATTCGAGGGCAGCTTGAGGTACAAAGTGATTTTTAAGGCCAGCCTGAACTACACAGTTTAACCTTGTTTCCAAAAGACAAAAATCCTCTATTTCTGAGACCAGGGTAGCCACCTGAAGGGTCCCACCTGAGGCTCCTGGGAAAGAGGCAGAGAAAGGTAAAATGCCTAACAGGAAGTAGTAGAGGAGACTGTCAGAGACCATGGCCCCATGTGGTATGGGAAGATAGGGAGAGGCGTCTCTGCAGGCTCAGCCTTCTCTTCCTTCCTGTCTTTCTGGGCAGTGGGATCTTCTTTCCTACAGTGTAGTGCTGCGTGCAGCAGTGGTCATATCCAGGTGGGGGACTTTGTGGCTTCAGCTCTGGTCCTTGCCCTCCTCACCCGCTGTCTGCTGGGTGTTGCCATCTAATGTTCCCATGTTCTCCCAGCCACCTGTGTCTCAGCTGGGTAAGGGTGCCCCTGTTCTCTGGGTCCTGTTCCTTGTCTTGCGCCTCTTGGGACCACCTGTGTCTTTGCTGGTTCTGCCTTCCCTCCAGTCTTGAGTTTGCCTCCCAGCCTCAGACACAGCTCCCTGCTAGAATCCTGTCTGTGGATGGTCCTAATCATCCCTTACTGTGCAGGAGGCTGCCTAGGGCTCCTGTTCCCACTGTAGGCAACTCCTAACCCTTCAGCCTGCTCCACACTATCCTCTGTGTAGCCTCACCTCACCCTCCCTATTCTACAACAGAGACAGACATGGCCAAAAAGTGCCTTATCCCATGAAATTCCTGGGTGGGAACCACTATTATCTTTGTTTTTCTTTTATATACAGGGAAATGGAGATTTAGGTTAAGTAACTCAATGTCAAACAATAAGAAATTGAAAGAACTGGGATTTTAACCTAAGTCTTTCTGACTTCTGATCCCAAACTCATAGCCTCCATGTCCTGGTGCTTTGAAGACTCCTAAGTGTGGCTACTGGCCAGTGGGTGAGTAGCACCTGGTGCCCAGGGGGCATGCAGAACCTCGGGCTACACTTGAGACTTAGCTGCAACAGACTGCCTGACCAAGAGCTCCAGGGACCCAGGTGTGCACTGGGTCTGAGATGCGCTGCCCTTGTGGTTTTCCAAGCTCAGGGACATGCATCCTTGCTGGAGGGGACAGGCACATGGCCTCTCAAATCTGATTTTCAAGGTTCAGATTTTTTTTTTTTTTTTTTAAGTACAGGGTCAACAGGGTCTTACTACATAGATCGGGCTCATAGCGATCCTCCTGTTTATAGCCTCCCAAGCGCTGGGATTCCCAGTCTCAATCACTGTCTCAGCGCACCCTGGAGGCGGGGCCAGCACGGCAGGCCCAAGAATCGAACTTCTAGCCCCTGCATGTGCCTAAGCAGGTGCTTTAATCCACTGAACTATTTGGCCAGCCTCAAGGTTCAGATCTATATATGCCATGTATTAGAGCTATCGAGTTCTTGGGAGGTAACACCTTAGCTAAGGTTTTCTCGTCTGTAAAAGGATGATACATTTAGTACCCGTGGAATGAAGTTGGAGAGATTAAGCAAGTCAGTGCATGTCTTACCCACTTGGACAATGGGTAAAAGTATCCTGAGAGCCACATAGGTAGGGGTCCAGGCAGCCACAGGCTTAAATCCTGGCCTTAGAATCCCAGATGGGGAACATGTCCTCCTTGGGCTGTCCCATCATGATGAGGTCAAACCCAGATGCCAACCAGACAAACCCCAACACCTCCCTGGCAGAACAGGATGGGGAGAAGATGCCACAGAGTGCAGACCGAGGGCCTGCACAGCTTCCCTGGGGGTAGGGCTGCGGGATCTCAGATCAGTATCTGGGGCTCAACCCACAGCCTCTCAGTGCCCTCAGCAGTGTCTCCAAAGACATGCCATTCCCTAATACCCACCTCTGCCTTGAGCGCACAGAGCCCGTAGTGCTTGTCTGCCATCTTCCCAGTAGGGGTCCAGGTTCCCCACCTATGGAGCTCCCAAAGCTGCTTCCTGAGTGTAGAGCTCTTTGGGTGGTTGAAATAATTCCCACTGAAGGAATTCATTCTGTTTTCAGTCACCTCCAGGCTTAATCTTCCCAGGGCACATTTGCATTTCAAGTAGAATGCTTATACCAACAATATTCACCATTAATATGAGGGGTGAAGGGGCCCTCATTTCTCTTTGGGGGATGGGCTTTCCCAGGTCCCTTTCTGACCTCCCTCCTCCTCGCCCTGCAGTGGGTGGACAGGATGTGTAGGGGAAGGTTCCTGCCTGGTGCACAGGTTGAAAGAGAGCTGCCTTCCCAGATATCATTGTTTCCTGTATTAAACGTTGTGGTGAGACCTAGAGTTATTTTGTCAAAGTTGCTTTTATCATTAATTTCCTATCACCATTGCCAAAGACCAAGAAGGAAGTCATCTCAGTCTTCTCAGTGAAATAATTTTACATTGTGCAAACCTGTGGCATTGTTCTTTGGTTTTCCTTGTTCACAGATTGGCATTTGGGAGCCATGCACTGGACAGTCTTGGGTCTGGCCCAGCCCTCAAATTCTGCAGTTTTCAAATATCTTAGTCACATTGCACTAAAAATACAATTTCAGATGTTAACAGTTAATGCTCACTTGAATTTAGCAGACTTTCACAAAGCATCCTGCCCTGGAAGTGGCCACAATAAAGGGAAATTGGGGCACAGAGAATGGATGGGATTGGGAACAAATGAAGAGGCGAGTAGGAGCCATGCCCCTTTTGTTGCTGTGTCTGTCTCCCCAGGACTTGAGCTGTAGGAGGTGGCTGTATAGTTGGTCCTGTCCCACAAGTGTGTGTGTACGTGTGTGTATGTGCTGGGGTAGGATGCTCATGGTCTTAATGGGAGCTCCCACCCATGAAGACTCACCCCTCCTAGTACCCTTCTAAGTCTGGGATTTACCCCTGCGTATTACACTCACCTGATCCCCAAGGAGAGGTATGAAGTGGGAGTGGCAGCAGCTTGGCAGTGGAGGTCCTGGACATAGAAGGACAAGGCTCTCTTTTGCCCCT
This sequence comes from Octodon degus, assembly GCF_000260255.1. Taxonomy (NCBI): domain Eukaryota; kingdom Metazoa; phylum Chordata; class Mammalia; order Rodentia; family Octodontidae; genus Octodon; species Octodon degus. The sequence continues at coordinate 7,297,144 of NW_004524595.1, read as the reverse complement.
AGACTGTGCTGACCTGACCCTGACCCTGGTGTCTGGATCTCCTTGGCCTGACCCAGGATTTACTCATGGATATTCCATGGTTCCATTCCAGGTGTGTGTGGCTGCTGTGGCGCCCTTCGCCCCAGGTACAAGAGGCTGGTTGACAACATCTTCCCCGAGGATCCTGAGGTAAGTCACACTCTGATGGCATCATCATGACTCTCACTACCCAGGCCTCTCTGAGCTTGCTGCGGAGGAAAGGCAGGCATAATGGAGCCCTGGCCCCCAAAACCCAGCCAGAGAGACAGGAAGGTTGAGGGCGTGTGGTCTCAGGCTTCAGAGGAGCAGCTGAAAGTGTTTTGGTGGCCTTCCCATCCTCCTGGGGGAGGGTCCCCGGGCACCAGCTCTCTTGGTAGGAGATTGCCCTACTGGCTGTGCTTCCGCTCAAAGCCCCACATCTCTTCCCAAGCTGCCCCAGGAACTGTGGGATGCATGGTGTGAATGTGCAAGAGGCCCAGATCCTGGCTTCTAAGCCGCCTTGTCCCACGTCAGGCTGCACTGTGGGTTGTGGTCTGGAAGTGTCAGGATTTGATGTACTTGACTTGCTCTTTGGGAATCAATGGTCTCTTCTGAATAGACAATCGCATTTCTAGCATCCTCAGGAGAGCTCCCCAAGGGCCGCAGAGCTCCTGCTTTATGACTTGGTTCCAACACATCTTAACCCTGAGTGGCTTTTAACGAAGGCTTGCTGCTATTCATTCACACCCCCACACACACTCAGCCACATGTGCATATACATTCGTGCATATACTTGCATACACATACTTCTGTCACTATTCGGATTTTTTCAGAGCTAGCTGGCATGGAGGGCTATAGCCCTGGGTCTCGGCTGACTGCGTCTCTGCAGCCAGCATGGTGTCAGGCATGGGCATAACTGGCCCTGTATAAATGTTGATTCAGTTGGTTGTGTTTACCTCCAAGCGCGAACCCTTCTGCCATGGTCTGGCCATGGTGATTTTGAACCATCTCTCTTGCAGGATGGCCTGGTAAAGACAAATATGGAGAAACTCACCTTCTATGCCCTCTCTGCCCCAGAAAAGCTAGACCGAATTGGCGCCTACCTCTCCGAGAGGCTCATTCGAGATGTGGGCCGTCACCGATACGGGTGAGCAGTGGCAAGTGGGGAGGCTGCCCGCAGACTCCGCTCTGCTGTTGGGGAAACAGTGGAATGTTTCGAGTAAGTGGCCGCAGGCTGGATGACTCAACAGGCTGAGCAAACAGGAGCCGGACTGAGAAGGGGCCCCACAGCTGTCACGAAGAACAGGGAAACCGGGTGCTGCTGCCGCAGTTTGAGAAAAAGTTCCTGAGGAGCACTGCTGTGTCTCCACACAGAAGCCCTTGTACCCAGTGTGGGGCCTGGGAATAGCCCAGCCCAGATCACGCTGTCACTGCTCTGAAGCCTGCCCTGTTTTATGCCACTTAGTGTTGTTAAAGACTTGAGGAGGAACCATCCACTTCCTAGAGGGAAGATAAGGTTAGGGGTACTGTGTTCATTAAAAGTACACTTCAGCTGGGCGTGGTAGTTTATAATCCCAGCACTCGGGAGACTGAGGCAGGAGGATCATTGTGGTTTGAGACTAGCCTGGGCTACAAAGTGAACTCAAGGCCAGCCTGAGCTGCAGAGAGAGACCCTGCCTCAAAAAAAAAAAAAAAAAAAAAAAAAAAGGCACATTTTAGTGAAATTATTAATTAATCTTCTGAGAGGGAAAGACTGATTTTTTGTTTTTAATTTTTATGTATTTGGTACAGGGTCTCAGTATGCAGCTTGACTTGTTATGATCCTCCTGTTTTCAGCCTCCCCAGAGCTGGGATTACACACACATGCCACCAGGGCCACAGGCTCAGGGTGCCCTGGGGTGGGGCCGGCACAGCATGTGGTGCTGTGCTGGGGATTGAACCCTGGTCCCATTGCTTGCAGGGGCTTAGTCCACTGAGCTAGTTTACCGGCCCTCTAAGACTATGTTTAAAAGAGAAAAGAAGGCAGAAGAAGGTGAACGATCAATAAATTTAGCTGTTTAAAATTTAAATATTTGGATGTAAACAATATTTTGTTTGTTTATTTGGTGTTTTGAAAAAGGGTCTCACTCTGTAACTCACGCTGGTCCTAAACTTACTATGTAGCTCAGGCTGGCTTTGAACTCACAGCTGTCTTCCTGTCTCAGCCTTGTAAAGGCTGGTACTATAGGCATGCACCACTGCTAAGAATCAAAGTTTTAAAAGCAATCACCAGATGTAAATATTATCAAATAAGACAGAGGATTCAAGCCTATACGTTATTAGAACAGAACAAATGCTTTGGGTATCGAGTATGAAGAATAAGAATAAGTGGTCTTGGGGCCGGGGAGCTGGCTCAGTGGAATAAGCACTTCCCTGGCAAGCACAAGGGTCTGAGTTCAATCCCCGGTTCCACAAAAAAAAAAAAGAATAAGTGGTCTGGCCAGGCATGGTGGTGCATACCTATAGTCCCAGCGCTCAGGAGGCTGAGGCAGGAGGATCACCTGAGTTCAAGATTAGCCTGGACTACATAATTCAAGGCCACCATGAACTGCTGTGAGACCCTGTTTAAAAAAAAAAAAAAAGTAAGAAGTCTGAGGCAAAGGTCAGGTACAAATAAGCAGCTTGCACATGGGTGCTAGAAGCTGTTTCCAGCATTGGATAATAGTTAACAAGCTTGTCACTGGAGGCGAAGTCTGAAATGCTAAGCTCTGATTGGGTTACTACAAAATCAGATATTTCCGAAACTAACCAGAAATGGCAAAAAGGGAAGCATTCTTTATAGAAAGAAAGAGTACAAACTGGTGAAACTTTCTCGGAGGCATTTCTGAAATATGTGTCAAGAACTACAAAGCGATTTATGCCCTTTGACCTAGTAATTGCATTTCTGTTCACCTGTTCCCAAGAAATTAGCCTTAAATACCATCTGCCTTACACAGGGAGATGTTTATTATGGTGTTTTATAATAACAGGAAAGTGGGAATAAAGTGCTCAATAAGAGAAGAGTTCAGTAAATTATGGTGTAAACCATTTGATAACATTATCTAATCAATAAAAATGGTGTTTATAAAGACACTTACTTTGTAATGAGTAATGCCTTATGAAATGAAAAATAGGCTGCATAGTTGTATATAAAGTATTTATAATAAAATTAAAAAGTGGGCATCAACAACAAATCACAGTTGGTAGAAAATATACCACAACATTGAGAAGATTTGTTTTGTGAATGATGCAGTCAGGATTTCTTTTTATTGTTGTTGTTGGTTGGATTTTGTATCTACTTTTTTTTTTGCGGTACCAGGGATCAAACTCAGCACCTTGCACTTGCCAGGCAGATGCTTATGCCACTGAGCTATATCCCCAGCCTCTGTACCTACTTTTTTGTGTGTTTCCCAACTATTCCCTACCGGGCATGTGTTATCACCACGATAGAAGAAGGAACTTGTTGCCTTCTTCCATGCCACAATTCAGAGGCTCACCATCCAGAGAACTCTGCAATGGCCCTGGCAGCATCAATAACAGGGTCAGATTCTGGGCAGAGCTTCCCAAGACCTGCTGGTCCTATTCTCCATCCTCTACCTCCCACTACTCCTTCCTTTTGTTTGGTTGGATTCTCACTCTGCATGTTCAGATGAGGACAGCGGCCTTAGGAATGGTCTCTGCTTCCATTTTCCTGTCTTAATCCTGCTAGATAGGATCTTCAGCTCACAGACCCAGAACTATACCTTCCTGGTTCCTTCAGGATAAAATCCACTCCTCAGCTTTACTTCTGAGGTCTCCCACAACCTGCCCCTAACCCAGCCAGCATACCTGCTGTAGCACTGGCTGCAGACAGACTGGCTGATGCCCCCTCGAAAGAGAGCCTTGAGCTAGAATGAGAAGGTTTGCAGGTGCTGTCAAGGTGCAGAAAGCCCAGAGCCCACCAGCAAATCTGCCTCCAATCCCTGCTAGGGATTAAACTAAGGGTTTTGCTCATATTAAGCACATACTGTGCCACTGAGCTACCCTTAACCCCAGCAAATCTTAAGTCAGGCTACCCTAGTGTAAAAAGCAGAATGTAAACTCATATATTTCCACAGTCACTCTACACAATAAAATTAGGTTAAACATTGCATGCTGTTATATAAAGGGCCCTGACATACTATACAGTATACTTCAGCAAGTAAAAATCACTTTATCCTAGATTGAACCTACAGCTAATGTGCAGCTAGCGCATAAAAGATTTAACACTAATTGTGCCTGCCCTCTGCACAGTGATGTCTGTCTCGGTAAAAATGTCCAGCAGCTGGCAGAGCCACTTAGAATCCTGAGGATGGCAGTGCAGAATTGGCATTGCCCTGTTAAAAATAGCCCTTGCAGCCTGTATTTAAAGCCCAAAGGCCTTGTGGAGGGCTTTCATCATAAGCACTTGGAGAAGAAAAGTCTGTTCCAGCTCATCTTTAGTTCTCTCTCCTCACCCGCCCTGCCTTTCCTTCCCAAGTGCCTCATATGTCTTCATCTTCCTCAGTACTGATGGCAGCTTTGGAGAAGCAAAGTACTTACAAACAGACTGGCAGGGGCTGGCTCTCCCTGTCCTGACTCAGGTGTCTGTTTATGGTGTGACCTATGCACGTGGACATTATGGCTGGGTCCCAGTGGTAGCACCACCCTCTTCTAACCACTGCTGCCCTATACAGTCAGGCTGTTGCAGTTAGAGAGGGATCCTGTTTTATGAGAGCTTGGCATCAGAAGTATAGCCAGATGTAGGCAGAGGGAGCGCGAGGGTGAATTTCAAGGCGTCATTCACTCATTACCATGGAGTCGAGTGGGCAGTGCAGTGGGTCATGAAGGCTTGCCAGCCAGCCCAAGTGCTGAAACACCCTAGAAACTTGGGAGCAGGGGAGGTGATAGCAGTGCTGGGTGAGACTCGGCACAGTAGTCCACAGTGACCACCAACCTCTGGCCATACCATGCAGGGTGCCATATTAGGTGTTGTCAGGATCCTGGTGCCCTGAGCTCTCGCCCAGCCTGGCCTGAGCTCAGGGGTGGGGACATCCAGGGCCAAGGAAGGTGAGGCTACTTATCCCAACCTGAGGACCCTGAGGCTGGTCAGAGGGTGACTGACCGTTCAGGCGAGCATACGGAAGACTCTCACTGGGTGGAGAAGGCCAGCCTGAGTTCAGGCCTCAGAAGGGCACATTTAAACTGACCAGGCACATTTCAGCTGCCCAGAATAAGAGGTCCTTTGTCAAGGCTGCTGCTCTCAGTGATTCTTGGATGATGACTGGCCTGCTAAGCTATCCCTCTCCTCCTGCCTGCTGATCCTGATTCCTGGTCCCTAGATCTGTCTTCCTGTCCAGTTAAGTCTGGTTCCCAGGCAGTGTGTCCCACTCCTGCCCTAGAGGCTCCAAACCTCCTCTGGCTTCTAAGGATGTCCCTGACTGAGCACCTCTCTGAGGCTCCATATGAAGTACTTCCTTTCTCTTTGCTAAGCGCCAGGCCCCTGGGTATTCTCCTACATGGTCGTGACCCTCTTCTGCCTTGGTCCCTGACCATGACTTCCTGCTGTTGTAACCTGCCTCATGTTTTCCCATGCCCCCACCCCCATTCATGCCCAATCTCTCGGATCCCTTCTAGTACGTCTGAGACAGGGTGTCCACTGCTGCTGTGGTCAGTGACCAGTTCTTGCCTCCCCTGTAGCCCAGCTCCTTCTTGACCCTTTCTACTCCAAGTACCTGGTAGGCCTGTTCGGGTTCCCAGAACTGTCCCTTCTCTGGGCCCCTTCCAACACCCCAAGTCCAGAGCACATCTCTGCTGACGGTGACCTTCTGACCACAAGTCTGTTGAGTGAACATACTCTGAGAACTCCATGCTCTGTTTCTTCTGAGAACATAGGCCTAACAGATGGGCCACACTCAGGAAGGTGACAATAAAATAGGACAGACACAGAGAGCACTGGGTTGGAGGTTCCAAGATACTCTGAAAAGTTCAAGTTCATAATTACAGTCGTGCTATCCTTGGTACTATATCAGAGATGAAAAACAAAGGGGAATGTGTTCCAAGGACAAGGCCTTAAGCTTCTTTATCTTTCAGTTTCTCTTCTGCTGTAATTTTCATTTTCCATCAAAATTTCCAGTGCTGGTCATGCGCCAGCCCCCATACTACCCTGTGCCAGCAAAGCTGTTTTTTGCTCACCAGGATATTCTGGAAATTTTTTTGGCAAGAAAAGGAAAAGTGATAATCTAGGCTCAGGGGTTTAGAAAGCTTTCTAGGGTCTTCTCTTGCCTAACCACACTCAGCCTACCTACTTAAACTCTGTAAGGTCATAGAGAGGTGGGTGCAGATTCCTTCCTGTGAAAAGATGCTGGGATGCTCTGAGAGAAGAGAAGGCTGCTTTCCCTGCCTCCTGTCCTTTTGCCATGGTTGGCTGCTTGATCATGTCCAGGTTTCTCAGCAGGACAGGTCTGTCCACCTGCAGGGCTCCTGGTCAGTCTGCTTCCCAGTCTGCACTCAGGCTCTGCCTCAGTGCCCCTTGTGAATGCAGGACAAGACTGCAAAGCACAGCAGGTCTCCTGGGTGACTGTGATGGTGCAGGGCAGGAGTGGACAGCTGGCTATGCGTGCTGGGTCCTGGAGGAGGGGTCCACTCACAGGGAGCTCAAAGGCCCCAGACATCTGAGAAGCATTCTGCAGACAAACACACCGCTGACTGTGTGTGAATGTACCTAGGGACAACTACCTAGTAATATTTAATAATAATTTAATTTAATAATAGTTGACCCAGTTTCTATAGATTAAAGAAGTAAACATTTTATAAAAGTAGAAAAGAGTGGGCTGGGGAGATGGCTCAGTAGAATAAGTGCTTCCCTGGCTAGCGCAAGGTCCTGAGTTCAATCCCCGGTTCCACCAAAAAATAAGAAAAAGTAGAGAGGAAAATTTCTAAGTGTAGAGACTTTATTTTTTCTCTTTCCTTGATGTAAGAGTTAGCACAAAGGTCCCTAAGAAATAATATCTGATGCTTTTCTTTCTTTCTTTTTTTCTTTTTGGCAGAACTGGGGATTGAACTAAGACTCTTGTGCTTGCCAGGGAAGCACTTATTCTACTGAGCCATCTTGCTGGCACCCGATATTTTTCTTTTTGTCTTTTTTTTTTTTTTTTTGGTGAAACCGGGGATTGAACTCAGGCCCTTGCACTTGCCAGGGAAGCGCTTATTCCACTGAGCCATCTCCCCAGCCCCCGTTTTTGTGTTCTTTGAGACACTTTCCCTATGCAGTTCAAGCTGGCCTTGAACTCATGGCAGAAGATTTTTTTTCTTTTTTGGCGACCTCAAGATGCCTTCAGGTCATTTCTGGTTTGAAATGAGTATCTGGGTTCAAACCCCAGCATCCTGAGCCTGACTGCTTTGTTTAAGCAGGCACTTAAACAACTGAGCCAATGGGCAGGTCCCCCGGCCCTGAACTCATAGTGATCCTCCTGACTTAGCCTCCTGAGTGCTGGGATTGCAAATGTGCACCAGCTATCTGATGTTTTTTTTTTTTTTTATTATTTTTAAGATGTCATTGTGTCTTTCTTTATTTCTTCCTTCCTTCTTCTTTTTTTTAATTTTTTTTATTTTAGGGAAGGGTCTACAGGGTGTTCATGGTCTCACTACTAGGACTTGTAGTGATCCACCTGTTTATAGCCTCCAAGAGCTGGGATTACAGGCACTCACCACCACGCCTAGTCTCACGTCTGTTTCTTGATGTGTTTGGATTTGCAGAGTGGGGACAAGTCCGAGGCAGTTGGACCACACTGTCTAAACTTGGGCAGCCATTGGCAGGAGGGTGGGGCCTGGTGTCAGGTATCAGGATGGTTCCAGACATTGTCCTAGAGTCATGTTTCTTGTGTGTGTGTGTGTGTGTGTGTGTGTGTGTGTGTGTTTTCCCCAAACTTTAAGGAATAAAAGAGAGAAGAGAGACTAGCTGATTAAAAGTGCTTAACTATTTGCCTAACATTCAAAGATAGATACGATTTGGATGAAGATATAAAGAAGTAAATCCTTGTACTGTAGTCCACACACCTGACTTGAGAGGGCAGGCAGCGTCAACCCTTTGAAAGGCACTGTTCAGATCTGATTCTTTCTGGCTCTCAGTTCTGGGCCAGAGCCATGTAGATACTGGGAGCCCATGGGAAAGCCTTCTGCCCAGCTGCTGCCCTGAACACTGACTCCCAGCTCGCACATCAGGCAGTGGGAGTGGGAGGGCCGAGAACCGCCAGTGAGGTCGGGGTGTGCTCTCTGCAGGTACGTGTGCATTGCCATGGAGGCGCTGGACCAGCTGCTCATGGCCTGCCACTGCCAGAGCATCAACCTCTTCGTGGAGAGTTTCCTCAAGATGGTGGCCAAGCTGCTGGAGTCAGAGAAGCCCAATCTGCAGATCCTCGGCACCAACTCGGTGAGCAGGGTGGCGGCCTGGGCACGGGGTCTCCTGGTAAGGGTCTGGAGGTGGGCTGAAGGAGGGGAGGGAAGACCTCTAGGTCTGCTTCTGTTTTGTTTCTGACCCTCAGCACCACATACTGCTTCTTTCATTATCCCCTTTTGTGTGAGCAAAGGGATTTTCTGTTTTTTAAAAATGTGAATACTGTGTACCTTACATATCATTTCTGTCAATCTATAAAAAAGTAAAACTTTAATAATAAAATTCACCACCACTTACTGGTCTTAGCATATTCACCAGGTTAAACAACCATCAACATTATCTAACGTACTTATCTTTAGGCTGGTCGTCTTCCAACTTTAACAGATTTTTCCCTTAAGTAATTTTAAGTGGAGCCCCAAGAAATAGAAAAATATATTCACACAGAGGAGCCCACGAAGCTCAGTGCCCTACCAGGTGACCTCTGAAAGGGTCCAGGTTCTGCGTGTTTCAGAGTAAACTGGTAACTGCAGATGAAGGAACCGCAGCCGTGAAAAGACCGAGAGGAAACAGGAAGTTCTGCCCTTTCCTAGCTGTGTACCTCCAGAGGCCTTGGTGTTTTGGTCGATTCCATGGGCAGGTTGCACTTGGTGTCTGTAGGTCCTCCGAGCTGTCTGTTGCTGGTCCCAGTACAAGTGGCTGCTTTCATGGAGGTTCAGATTCATAAGAGAAGAGCTCTCAGGTATGTCAAGAGCTCCCCGTGTCATGTGTGTATTTATATAACCAAGAATGTTCCGGCTACATTCTTTAATTTCTCATCTTTTCTCATCTTTTCTCCTCCCCTTAGGCATACTTTCAGCACCAGTTCTTGAAGCCACTAAGATGTAACTGTTTTACAGGTCTTAGGTGAGGCCTTCATCTCTCTGCAGAGAGCTCTAGAGAGAAGATCGGAAGGCTTCTCCGTAGGCATTCTCAGCCTGACACTTGTGAATCTTTATTACACGGGTCAGGTCTTACTTCCTGTTCTTCCTACATTGGTTTAACCAGGAGGGAGTCTTGTGATGTTTCTTTCACCGGCAGAGAATGACAGCTCATTCCCTTCCCTCTCCTCTCCCTGTGTGCCAGCTGCCTTTGACAAATTACATATACAGTATAGCTGAGGGCAAAGTCCTTTTGTCAGGTTGCCCTGGCAACTGCTTCAGATACTATTTTAGTTGTCTTGTTTAAGATAACTACAGTCTAGAAGAGAACATCTGATGGAAAATAAACTAGTCGTCGTGCCTCTGTGAGGGCCACAGAAGCAGGTGGCTGCTGGCTCTTTTGCCCCACAGCAAATCTTAGCCCAGGGTAGGGGTTTTGTGAGCTACAGGTGAAAATTCGGCGTCCTGTGGCTTCCCCTCGCAGTGCATCACTGTGTCAACCAGGGCACAGGCACGTGAGTGGTTGCTTTTTGGCAGACTGGAGGTTCTAGAAGGACAGGCTCTCCTAAGTAAGTTAAGTAAGTCAAATATGATGTTAGTCCGACTCCAGCTTGGAGGCAGCCTTTCCTAGCATTGCCCTTCTCCTGGCTGCTCTTCCAGTCTCTAGGATGGGCTCCTGGCGCCTTCCCACGTAGAGCATTCCTTGGCTCCTTATCATCTAAGACTGGCCGGTATGCTAGTGCTTGATATAATGTTAGAAAATTAAGCTGGGGCAGGGAGGTGTCAAGAGATCTCAGGATCTTTTAGGACTTGGGGCTTTGTGGTTGCAAAGGAGGCTGGTGTGGATTTACAGAGGCACTGGGTCCTGACTGCCTGCTTCATCCTGCAGCATGTTCCTTTCATCTACATAAATGAACACTTGCAGTGTGGATAAAGGTTTTTGTGGCCAGGAAAAGAAAGAGAAGAAGAAGATAAATAGAAAGAAAAAAGAGAAAAGCAGGAAAGCAGGGCTGGGGTTATAGTTCACTGTCACAGTGCCTGCCACACACAGATACAGAGACAGACAGACACAGACAGAGACAGAGAGATAGCAGAAAAAGACAGAGAGAGAGAGAGAGAGAGACAGACACAGAGAGAGAGAGAGAGAGAGAGAGAGAAGAAACTATTGAGTTCAACTAAGCCCCCACTTTTCTAGTTTTCTCTGCCTTGAAATGGAGGCAGATAAACTGCTTTGCGATTGCATAGTGAGTGTGTTTTCCTCAGATCTGAGAGTGCAAGGTCAGAGCCTCTCCCTAGCTTCACCCATGTGGGGTCCTCTCTCTGGAGCACAAATCTGGGCCCCCAGCCTCTGCACAGGGCAGCCATTCCCTGTAACAGTCTCAGTCCCAAGGCCTCATGACCTCTCCTCAAGCCGGCTCCACCTGCCTGTAGCTCTTTCCTCAGACCTGGCTTAGCTGCCACAATCAGCTCAGAACAGATTTCCACTCTGCAGGGAATCTCTTCAGAACCCCGACCCCATTCCAGGGTGCCACAGCTGAAGTCTTCTGGAAAACTTCAAGAGCCAGGCCTCAACCTTCTTGGAGGTGCTGGGCTCGGCAGTAGGAGAGTGACAGAAAGTACTGTGTGGTGGCCCATGTTTAGGGTACTCTGTGATATGGTGAAGGGTCATACCAGCCAACCCTCTCTCCATGGGGACAGTACATCTTTAGAGTTAGAAATCTGTGGAAGTCATGTAAATAGCAGGTTTCTCCTGATGGCTTTCTACTCAGGTGACTGTCATGCTTTTCTTTCATTCTCTCATTCTCTCACAAAGTACCTGATGCCCTAATTAACGAAGGGAAGGATTATTTTTTAATTAATTAGTTTGTTTATTTGATACAGGGTCTCACTACTTTGGGGCCTTGAATGGAAGGATTATTTAGCTTAGAGTTTGTAGAGGTTTTAGTCCATAGTCACCTGGCTCCAAGGCAGAGGGCAACAGCTCCTGGAGGTGGAAGATTGCAAAAGCAACAAGACAAAAAGGGAGGAGCAGAAAGCAAGCCTCTTTCCCTCCCTTGTATTATGTGCAGACTATTTGCCCCAGGGCAGGTGTAGCACTCACACCCATAATCCCAGTGTGAACCATGAATTAATCACATATCCAGAAGTGCACTCCCGTGACTCTATGAGATTTTGGGGGATCCTGTAGGAACAAACCATAACAGTGACTCACTCTCCCATGTCCTTCTCCACATTCTCTTTTCTCTTTCTCATTCTTCTTAGTTCCTGCAGGAGATAGTAATCCTCCCCAACATGGGTGCCCATGTCCTAATCGCTAGAACCTGTGACTGATGCAAAGGGACTTTGCAGATAGCAGCAAGTTAAGGGACTGGAAATGGGGAGTGTCCTGGACTGTCCAGATGGGCTCACTGGCATCACAAGGGACATTAGAAGAGGGGCGCCCAAGGTTGGAAATACAGCTCAGCAGCATGGTACCTGCCTGGCAAGCAGGTCCTGAGTTCAACTTGCAATACCAAAAAAGAAGAAGGGCCCCCAAGAAGACCAGAATCAGAAAGGGAAGTGATTGTGGAGGCAGAGAGAAGAGAATTAAAGGTGCTTCACTGCTGTCCTTGAACACAAAGGAACACATGAGGCAAAGCCTGTAGGTGGCTGCCTGAAGCTGGGGAACAGTGTGGCTCATGTCGGACTTCTGAGCTCCAGAACTGTGAGATCAGAAGTCTGTGTTGTTTTAAGCCACTAAATTGTGGCCATTCATTACAGCAGCCTCGTGAAGCTAATACTGTTTCCTTTAGTGATTCTTTTTTTTTTTTTTTTTTTTTTTCAACAAATAATACACTGCATATATTCTTCTTAATGGTAGTGATTCTTTTTATACCCCTGGAAGGTCTGTGATCTCTGAGGTGCTTTGCTCCACCCTCTTCTCATTCTGTTCCCCTGGACGATGTCATCGACTCTTACGGTAGTCTAGGGGCTGGAAATGGTGCAGTGTCCAACACCAGCCTAGCAATCGGCACTGCCAGATGCCAGTGGGCTAGAGACGGGCTCTGTGGCATCAGGTGGCCTCTGAAACACTTGGGACCAAGGCTCAGCACCAGAAACACAGGATCTTACACGGAGGCAGCCAGGCTATCTCTTGGCCTATGCTTCCTGACTGCAGGCCCAGGGTACATGGGAAACTTGGGCCAAAAGGAATAGCTTCCCCAGAATGGCCAGGACTAGATATTTCTGGAAGTTTCTAGAACGGCCGCTGGTTTTGCAAAGACCCTTGAAGAGGGGACAGCATAATGTGGGTGGACAGGGGAATTTCTGTGCCTTGGCTGGTGGTCAAGAGGTTGGCATTGTTGATCCCATTATGGGGACTATTTCCTGGCTCTAGTGAAATCTTCTCCAGGGAATCACAGTAAGTCACTAAGTCAGAGCAGTTGCTGGTTTGGTTGCACATGCCTGTAATCCCAGCACTCTGGGAGGCTAGGGAAAGAGCATCAGAAGTTTGAGCTCAGCAACCTAGTCACTTAGTGAGACCCTGTCCCAAAATAAAAAATAAAAATAGACTGAGGAAGCAGCTCAGTGCAAAGGCCTTGTGTTCAGCGTTCAGCACTATAAAATAAGACTAAAACCAGGACTGCAAGGAGAAGGGGGCCAGCTGGATACAAGTTGAAACCATGTGCTTTGCAAGGTCCACTTTCAGCTAGAATTTGCCTTAGTGAAGTGGAGAGCAGTTCCCATTTACCTACAGGGAGCTAAGTGCAGCAGGAAGCCAGCCATCTTCCGGCTCAGACAGAGGTGGGCCTCTGTGTCTGCCCTGTATGGCTCCCTACGTTTCTATTCTTGGTGGCTCAGAATGCTGACCATACAACAGGGAAAGTCCAGCTCACCTCAGAGAGACTTGGTTGGTACAAAAGTGGGGCCAGCCTGCTCAGCTTCCCATCTGCAGACCAGGGAGAGCGTTAATATTTGGAGCTTGCTTTCTCTCCCTTACTCAGTCCCTTCGTAACCCCCAGCTTTCCAGCATTATGGCTCCTGCCAGCCCATCCTGGAGGGAGACGATCCATCCCAGCAAGCTCAGTACCCTTTGCTGTATATAAAGAGCTGCAACTTTGATCTTGAAAGGGTGGCCTTAGCAGCACCCATGGCCTTTGAAATGTCACATGTTCGGTATCTCCAGTGTGTTGCTATGGAGACCTTCTTCATCATTGCTATATATGAAAAAAAAAAGCAAAACTTCAACATTATTCTTTCATAATTTCATACATTATGCAACTAGTATTTAAATAAAAGCCATTTGTAAGGAATGAGTTAGCAATGGTGGAGGAAAAGCAGATGGGAAGTTCCTGCTGTCTCATGCATTTAGAAAAATAGTAACTGGTCCCACCAGTCTAAGTCCATGGAGAACTCATTCACAGTAAGCCATAAAGACCCTGGCTGGGGCCCTCTACTCCTGCGCACCTACCGACAGCTGTTCTTCCAGGGCAGCTACTGATCCAGACAAGATGATGAAGGTCGGAGTGCATGCATTTGGCCGTATTGGATGCCTGATCACCAGGGCTACTTTTAACTCTGGATATTGTGGCCATCAGTGACCCCTTCATTAAGCTCAACTCCATGGTCTACATGTTCCAGTACGATTCCACCCACAGCAAGTTCCATGGCACTGTCAAAACTGAGAATGGGAAGCTCATCATCAGTGGAAAGGCCATCACCACCTTCCAAGAGCGAGATCCCGCCAGTATCAAGTGGGGTGAGGCTGGTGCTGAGTACGTGATGGAGTCCACAGATATCTTCACCACCACGGAGAAGGCCAGGGCTCACCTAAAGAGTGATGCCAAAAGGGTTCTCATCTCTGCCCCTTCCGCCGATGCCCCCATGTTTGTGATGGGGATGAATCACAAGAAGTACAACAACTCCCTCAAGATTGTCAAGAGCACTTCCTATACCACCAACTGCTTAGCCCCTCTGGCTAAGGTCATCCATGACAACTTCAGCATCATGGAGGGACTCATGACCACAGTCCACGCCATCACTGTCACCCAGAAGACTGTGGATGGCCCCTCTGGGAAGTTGTGGGTGATGGCCGCAGGACTGCCCAGAACATCATCCCTGCATCCACTGGTGCTGCCAAGGCTGTGGGCAAGGTCATCCCAGAGCTGAATGAGAAGCTCACAGGCATGGCCTTCTGTGTGCCCACTCCCAGCATGTCAGTAGTGGGTCTGACCTGCTGCTTGGAGAAAGCGGCTAAATACAATGACATCAAGAAGGTGGTGAAGCAGGCATCAAATGGTTCCCTCAAAGACATCCTGGGCTATACCAAGGACCAGGTTGTGTCTTCGACTTCAGCAGTGACACCCAGTCTTCCACCTTTGACGCTGGAGCTGGCATCACTCTGAGTGACTACTTTGTCAAGCTCATTTCCTGGTATGACGATGAGTTTGGTTTTAGTAACAGGGTGGTGGACCTCATCGTTCACATGGCCTCCAAGGAGTAAGTGCCTCCCCACCACAGCCCAGAGAGACCAGAAGGACGGAGAGGCCACACTGTAGAAGTCACTGCCCTACTCAGCCCCAGAACTGAAAATCTCCCCCTCACAGCTTCCATCCTAGGCCCCCGAGAAGTGGAGGGACCTTGGGAGCCTGGCTCGCTGCCCTTGCACACCCTCAATAAAGCCCACTATAACCCCCCTCCAAAAAGACCCTGGCTGAGGGAGAAACTGTTCTCTGATAGGCAAGGCTGGTAGAGTCCTGGCCATGCCAATTGGACAGGGCAGGTGCTCTTATTACCCACGTTTTCGTGATAGGGCAGTGAGGTCCAGGGAACTTGAGTAACTTGTTCTGATCACCATAGTGATACCCTGGGATTCACGACTCCAACCCCTCCTCACATGCCCAGCACTGCACTGCCTCTTAGAAGCAAGGTAAAGCCCTGACTTTGTGAAGCCCAAGGGCCCAGCCACATCTCAGCAGGTTTGGGCCCATTTCCTTGGTGGACCACACAGTGGGTATGGGCTCTTGACTAGGGTCCTGTGTTGCACCCCAACCTGATGCTCTGAATCATGGTCACCATGACCTTCCATCTAGCCCTTCCTGTCACCCCCTGGCAGCTGCAGGAACAGCACAGGGAGGGGCTAAGAAGGACACCGCAGATCAGCGCTTCCTGACCACCACGGAGAAGGCCAGGACTCACCTAAAGAGTGATGTCAAAAGGGTTCTCATCTCTGCCCCTTCCGCTGATGCCCCCATGTGGAGCTGCCAGCCTCCACACTGAGAAGCGAGGCTCCTCCCACTGAGCTATCAGACCCAACCCTGAAGTGCTCTCAAAGCCTGGCATAGAAAGGGCACTCATTAGCAAGTCCCGTTGCCATCTCCAGTGTTGTGAATGGGGCCCACCCCCTCTGCAGTCACACTATATGGTGCAAGAAAGCCAGAGTCCTAGTAGGATAAGAGCATGCAACTGTCTTCCCACCAGCCCTGGGCCCTCATTTCCACAATGGAAGGAACAGATATCCTGTTAAATTCATGTGTTGCTGAAATTATCCCAGCAGTGGACATTGCAGTAGACTGAAAACTGGTGCCCCTCAAGAAGCTGATGTCTGAATCCTCTGAACCTGTCCTTCTTCACAGAAGCAGGGAGTATGCAGATGCGATTACATTCAGGATCATGAGCTTGGAGTAATGCTGGGTTATCTGGGTGGGACTCTAAATGCAATCACAAATGTCTTGTAAGAGAGTGGCTGAGGGAGATGTGACACTCAGAGGAGGCCGATGTGAAGAAATCAGCAGACACATTAGAGCCAGGGGAAATTGACAGAGATGCCTAAGTAACAAGTGCATTAAGAGTGTTTACTGTTGCTGTCCCTGCATGGTGTGAACTGCTTCCTTTGCATTTTGCTGCCTCTGTGCCTGACATTAAAGATGGAACAGGAAAGCCTACTGCACAACAGGCCACTACAGGAGGATCATGAGTTCAGGGCCAGCTTGGGCAACTTAAGGAGATCTGGGCGACTGGAATTTTAAAGACTCAGGCACAGACCTAGCATGACTCTTCCTGATGCAAACTCCTGCGTGTTTGAATAGCTTCCTCAAGGACTCACACCTCTTGTGGCTTTTGAGGGTGTCCCACAGAACAAAGCATGGGTTCAAACAAAGGGAACACGCACTGATAAAACAATACTTAAAATTTGTTTTTCAGAGCCAGTGGGATGGGGCAAAGGGGGGCAGCCCAAGCGTTTAGGACACATCAGTACACTGCTGCAGCAAGCCCCGCTCTTAGTGACTGGTACAGTACTGAATTGGGGAGGGGCCAAGAAATGGAAAACTTGGAAACAAAAACCTCACTAATAATATGCATTGAATTTGCATAGTTCTTGTTATTCAGAAGCTCAGAAACAAACAAACAAACAAAAGCTCAGAGAGCAGTCCTGATTCTTTCTAAGAGGTTACCTACTCTTTAATGAGAGAATAGCAGGGCCAACTACTTGTTGCTGGTTTCACAGCCATGGCTGCTGGGCCCCTTTCCTGCCCCAACACTCCTGCCCCTCAGGGTTGGCCCTGCCCCCGTCCTATTGTACCAGGTGACCTCCAGCCTTTGTGTGGTGCTCCTGTGGATGTGATGTCATCATCCAACTCCCTGCCCATAGCCTCTGTTCTCCCCTGTGGACACCAGGTTGGGGAGTGGCTGTCACTCATTTTTTTCCTCTCCATACCCCACTGGCACCAGTCACCACTTTCTATGGTATTGGCTCCCACCTGAGCTCTGGGCTTGGTGCCATGAAAATGACAAGGACAAGACTGCACCTAACTTAACCCAGAGCTGATGGAGCTGATCTAAGCGGCTACAGTCACCATGATGGTTGTGGCACTGTCGTGAGCGTGCCTGGGTTGCTGTGCCACATGTACGTTATCCTGGTGACCACTCTGTGACAGAATCCTAGTGTCCCCTTTCCACACAGCTCTCCAGTCCCCTGGATGCAAAAGATGGATGAAATAAGCATGTGACTGTGCAGGAGCAAAGCATGGTCTGCTTACATGGAACCACCACCAGGTTGGTTCTCTAGTGGGCTGTGGACTATGAAGTGGAGACCCCAGGTCAGCAGACCCCACCCTGTGGGGTTTGGGATTGAAAACCAGTGTCCCTGCTCTTCCAGCCCCACCCTTCTGTGCCCCAGCCCCCAGGAAGACCAGGTCACCTTTTCAGGGTGAGGTCACATCCTTAGCCTTCTCTTGCTTTTCCCTATATTGTACTCCAGCCCTACCCCACCTCCAAGCAACATCCTGGGGCTGCTGGGCCTGAGGTGCTGCAGGATGCAGAGGGCAGGGACAGAGACCAGGAGAAGCTTTGTGCCTTTGAGCAGCCCCTTCCCACCCACCCTGCAGGCTCTGACAACCACCCTTCCTTCCATGCTCGCTTCTGGGAGGTTGCCTGCTTCAGATTCCACATTTGAGTCAGTGTCTGCAGCTGTGTCTGGCTTCTGTCACTTAGTATAATGTCTTCTGGGTTCATCCATGTTGTCAAAAGTGACAGGATCTCTTTTTTAAAATTGGAATAATATTCCAGGGGTGTGTGTGTGTGTGTGTGTGTGTGAGAGAGAGAGAGAGAGAGAGAGAGAGAGAGAGAGAGAGCATGTGTGCGTGCATAAATCACATTTTCTGTATCTACTTCTCTGTCAGTGGACATATATGTTGTTTGCAGAGCTTGGCTATCTTAAATCTCACCACAAGAAAGAGAGAGAAAGAAGGGAATGAGGGGGGCAGGCAAGAGAGAGAGAGAGAGAGAGGAGAAGTAAAAGGTGGTGGGTGCATGGGAGGTAATATTTTAATTAGCTTGATCATGATTATTTTATAAGCCCGGAAGATAGCTCAGTAGAATAAGCACTTCCCTGGCAAGACCAAGGGTCTATGTTCAATCCCCAGTTCTGGGAGGCTGGGGCAAAGGCAACACCGATTCATTCGTATGATTATTTTATAGTCTATATGTATATTGAAACATTAGTTGTATACTTAGGATTTTTATTTTTCATTATACTTCAGCAGAGCTGAACCAAACGCTAGGAAGCTGGGCTTTCAGGAGGCTCTGCTGGAAAAACCCCAAGTGGGTAAAGGAGGTAGAGACCAGGCCTTTCCTGACAGGCTGACCTAGCAGCTTAGGGTTATAGATCTCGTCCTTTTGTAGGATGAGAAGAATCACCTCTCTCTAGGTAAGAAATAAAAGAAATGGTGTGCGTAAAAGGCTTAGAGTCATTCCTGACATTCTAGAAGTTTCTTTCACTTCCATAGCTGTTAGTCACAAACCCTCAAACCAGAGGACATCAAATTTGGTTATTTGTTCTCTTGACATTCATTTGAGTCAAAGTCTACTCTCTTTCCCTCTGTTGATTTTTTAAAAATATTTTTCTTTCTAAAACTTGTACACAGGATGTCTTATTTAAGCTGCCTTGTCATATTTGAAAGAGATACAGTTTTAAAAGCTTAAAGGAGGCCAGGTGTGGTGGCGCACACCTGTCATCCCAGCACTTGGGAGGCTGAGACTGAGGAGTGCTTTGAGTTCCAGGGCAGTCCAGGCTATAAAGTGAGTTCAAGGCCAGCTGAAACTGCATAGCAAAACCTTGTCTCAAAAAGATAAACAAAGCACCTTTAAAGAGCCCTAGTGAACACTGGCTGCTCATTTTACACATGGGAAAACCACAACATAAAAACTTGAATTTCCCACACGTAGGTTGGCGCCCCCTATTAAGAGCTACAGCTGCTCTCATCTCTCTGTCGGTGTGTCCCCTTGGGCTGGACAGTGCCCTGCCTGGGCCCGGCTGCACCCGTGAGCTCCTGTTGGTGACTGTGGAGGTACTTGGGGCTGCACCTAGAATCTGTCCAGGTAGCAAAGTGTTTCTAGCCTGGGCTCTTGAAGGCCTTGCAGCCCACAACCTGCTTTGCCCTTGTTTCTGAAACTCCTGGACACTCGGATGACCATGACGTTGTGACTACATGAGTTGCCACTGCCTCCTCTATATTGCCACATCAATAATGCAAACAGTGGGTTTATTGCTAATATCAGACCATTGAATCTCATATAT
>NW_004524595.1:7256752-7277663 GCF_000260255.1 Octodon degus | reverse complement strand
TTATTTATTTATTTATTTGATACAGGGCCTCACTCTGCGTCTTGGACTTGTAGTGATCCTCTTGTCTCAGCCTCTCCAGCACTAGGATTACGGGTGTGTGCCACAGTGCCTGATTTTAGGGACCAGCACAGTATGCAGTAATGGGGATCAAACCTGGGTCCTTCTGCTTGCCAAGCAGACATCTAGACTGCTGAATATCTCTCCATCCCTATTGCTTCAGCTTTTGTTGTCATGAAGTATACCCCCCAAGATCTCAAAGATGTAGCCTATGGTTTTTTTCTGAAAGTTGAATATTTTTAACTCTTTTACTTAGATCTATTTTAAATTAATTTTTATATATAGTGTGATAAGTCCCACTTTAATCTTTTTTTTATGTAGGTGTCTGTTTTTGAATGTCTCTTTTTCATTCTTTCCTTATTGAATTATTTTGAGACTCGTTAAAAAATCATTTAATCATGATTATGAGGATTTATTTCTGGGCTCTCAGTCCTATTCCAGGATAATATAAGAATTTATTTTTTGACTCTCAGTTCTATTCCAGGCAGTGTGGTACTTGTGCCAGTACCACAGGATCTCCTTTATAATAGCACTGTGACAGTAAGTTTTGAAATAGGGGAGTGAAAGCCTTCCACTTTTACTGTTTTCCAGGATTGTACCTAGGCCCTTGGGATGTCCATATGGATTTTCAAATTAGTTTGTCAGTTTTTGCAGGAAAACTCACTGAGAGTTTGATACTGACGCCATCAACACTCTAGATCAAGTTAAGGTTACTGTCACCTTAACAATACTAACCCTTCCAAACAGTGAGCACACAATATCCTTCATCTGTTTGGATGTTTTTCAGTGATTCTGGCAGCACCTTATAATTTTAAGAGTACAAATTTTGCACTTTTTTCTGCTGATGTTTGTTCTTAAGTGATTTTTTTTACTTACTTTTACAATATATAAGCAGAATTCTTTTCTTAGCTTCATTTTGGATTACTCACTGCTAATGCAAAGAAATACAACTGATTTTGATATCAAATTTTTATCCTGCAACCTAATTGAAATTTCTAATTCTAGTAGATTTTTTAATGGATTCCTCAGGATCTCCTACGTAAACATCACATCATCTGTAAGCACACACAGTTTCATTTCTTCTCAAGCCCGCACTCTGTCTCTTCCATTTGCTTTACCTGATTTCCCTGGCTCTTGTCTGCCAGTACAGCCCTGAGTAGATGTGCCGAGTGTGGGCATGCTTGTCCTCTTGCTAATCTTATCAGGAAACTGTCCGGTCCTTCCTGGGGAAGCTCTGTGCTTTCAGTACATCCTCTCTTCACATCAAGGGACTCTCATTTCATGGTCATTGTGACTGTGGGAGGAGCCAGAAGTCACTCAGTTGCAGATCCAATAACAAGGTGGATAGAGACCCTCATGAGAGAGGACTTCCAGAACTGCTTCAGGAAGTAGCAAGAATAATGAGACAAGTTGTGTTTATCTTGAAGTGAAATTCTCTGTGGAGGATTAATGACAGTATGTCTTTTGCTGTAAGAATTTTTTCTTTAAACACATGCCATATTTTTCGACCAGCTCTTGTAGATGTATGCAACAGCAGACAAAGCAAGAAGGTATTTTTTTTCCCTCATGACCAGTGAACAAATGTGGTGAATTCCAGTTTACTTGTCAGTGTGAAGTCATCAATCTGTGTGGCAGACTTTGAAGCACTCTATGTGTGATGGCTCTGGGGAGTGGGGCGAGGTCCCACTGCCCAAACACAAGACTATACAAAGGAGAAGGGGAGAGAGATTCCGGAGATGCACTGTAATATTGGTTATGTTCTTCTCTAGATTAAAGGTGTAACATTCTAGTAATTTGTCTCCTAATTGTGACAAATCCCAGATGCTGCCTTAGTGGCACTGTATTTCAGCAGCAATAAGAAAGGAAACAGCATCATACCTCAATGACATACGTGTGCCCATGTTTATAGCAGCACAATTTGTGATGGCTAAGTCTTGGAAACAACCCAAATGCCCATCAACTGAGAAATGGGTTAAAAAAATGTGATTTTTTTAATATAATAGAGTACCACTCAGCTGTAAGGAAGAATAAATCTGGAACTTTTATAGGTAAATGGGTACAACCCAAGACCATACTCATAAGTAAAATAAATCAGACCCACATGTATAAATATCATCTTGTTGCACTAGTGTGAGAAATCAAACAAGATTCAAAATGTACAACTGATATTGTGAATTGGGAAGAAACTATTCAAAAGAAAGATGGGATGGGGAAAAGGGAAAAGAAAGGAAGAGAAAATGAAATATATATATATATATATATATGTATATATATGCACACACACATATATGCGTTTAACATGTGGTTTGGAAGAAAGGTTGCTTTATTTACTTTGTATTTTTGTCATTTTGTTTTTTGAGATAGAGTGTCATTAATGTAGTTCAGGCTGGCTTTGAACTCATAATGTAGCCCAGGCTGGCCTCCAACTCACAGCAATCCTCTGGTCTCAGGCTCCCAAGTGCTGGAATTACAGGGAGGTGCCACCATGCCTACCTGTTCTGCTTTGTATTTTGATATCCTGCCCATATAACAGAGAATAGCTGTGGATTTACTGTTGCGAGAACAATACTCTAGTAATTAATGATGCTTTGGGAAACCACTAATTTTCATCCAGAAAAAGTTAACAATCTTTAATAGGAACATAGATTGACAGTTAACACTGAATATTATGAAATACCCTAGCTAGCTTTAGGATAGTATATCCCTTTTAAACCAAGGAACTGCTACCTTACACCCAGCCTTGTTTTCTGGCCCCATTTCACATTTGGAAAAAAATAACTAATAATACATGACAAAATAATGGAGAATATAATTCATTGTAAATCTAATCTTTTTAGAGTCATTTGGGGCAATAAATTTTTAACATTAAACAAAGCAACTTGTAATAATTATATTAAATTTTCAGTAATTTACCTCTATTTAGTCCATGATGCCTGTTTCTCAGCAGGATTCTGTTGGAATTAAGTCTCTGTTTAGAATTGTAAATGTACAGCACAGTAGAACCCACGCTGCCGATCGAGGCGCACTGAACCAAAATGGCAAACTTTCACCATTTACTCAGATTTTTGACAACAAAATGCAATTTCATCTTTTTAATCACATTTTAGATTTGTTTTTGTGTCACAGCATTTGTCGGTGCCCCGTGCCTCAACCCTGGTTCTCGCAGAAGTTTCAGTGTTGCTCTTACTAACAGCTTTCAGGCCACGGGATCTGTGCACCTGGGTGGAGGAGGGAACCCCTCATCTCCCTCCTCTGCCCCCCACCAGGGGAGTCACAAAAGGCCAAGGTTCACAGCCCATGTGGAAGGACAACTGGATGCCGCTGGAGGTGGTCCTGGACGTGTGGTTCTGTGGCTCTGCTGTGGTGGCAGGCAATTTGGGACACTGGAATGAGGGCAGAAGGGTAACCTGTCATGTGTGTCCTCTCCTTCCATCCCACAGTTCGTGAAGTTCGCCAACATCGAGGAGGACACACCATCCTATCATCGGAGCTATGACTTCTTCGTGTCCCGGTTCAGTGAAATGTGCCATTCAAGCCATGATGACTTGGAAATCAAGACAAAGTAAGTACAGGAAGGTGAGGGGCCCATTTGGCTCCTGAGGAAGCGCTGAGGGTCTAAGAAGATGACCTGTCTTAACAGGCATAGTGGTGCACACCCGTCACCCCAGCACTCTGGGAAACTGAGGCAGGAAGATCGGAAGTGCAAGCCCAGCCTGGGCCAATTAGCAACTTAGCAAGGCCCTGTCTCAAAGTCAAAAAGGGTCCAAGGATGCACTGGCTCCATGTGAGGGCCCTCAGTTCATTCTCCAGTCCTGAAAAGAATGGACAGCTGTCTGTTCTCACCGGCTCTTCCTGTCCTCTGTTAGTGGGTGTGGGTGGACTTCGGGCGGTGCCCTGCTCCCAGCTTGTTGTCCCAGGGGAAAACTCTTTAGGGCCAGAAAAGAAGCCTGAGTGTAAGGTAGCAGTCCCTTACATCCACTTTAAGAGCCAGGGACAAAACATACCCACAGCTTAATCAGAAGTACACACATTTACTTGGCAGAATCCACAGTAAGTGCCAACACCCCACCACCACCACCACTACCTGCCTCCTTCTGTCTCCTCCTCCCACCAGCTCACTTCCTCCAGCCAGGACATCTCAGACAGGGCAGGGATATTCCTGTCTCAGGGCTTCTGTAGCCCTGCACCCTGCTTTCTCCCACCCCACCCCACAGTACTCATTTCCTTTTAAAAATATTTATCATTTTCTTATTTTTAAAATAATTACTATTACTATTTTTGGCTATATCCCAACTTTTTTTATTTTTAATATTTTATTTGGAGATAGGGTCTTGCTAAAATGCTCAGGCTGGTCTCAAAGGTGTGATCCTCTTGCCTCAGCCTCCCAGAGAGCAGGGATTGCAGGCCAGCGCCACCATGCCTGGCTCTGCTTTGTATTCCTTGTCTCTCTGCACTAGAGTACAAGTGCTAGAAGATCAGAAGTCATTGTATAGTAAGACAGCTCAGAGCAGCAGACTCTAGACATGATTTGTTGAGTGGATGACTGAGAGAGAACTTTCAGATAAGCATCCTGAATTAGAGAAAACAGTTGTGTGCCCACATGCTCAAGTTTGTAAAAGCATGTAACTCAAAGTTAAACTCATCCATACCGAAGTATAGCCTCTCGCATAAAACCACAAAGCACTAAGACAATGCTGATGCCTCTGTGCAGTGTGGACCCCTAGGGAGCAAGCCGAGGTGATACGCACCAAGTGTGGTGCTGGAAACCTCGGGATGCAGAGGCAGATTTCTGCATACAGAAAGTGGCCCCATAGAACCAGGTTCTGGAGAAGGCACTAGGCCAGCGCCCACACTGACAGCTTCAGGAGTACAGGAGATGGTGGATGAAGGGAGCTTGCCCCTGCCGCCGGCCAGTTCTTGGTTGGTTCCAGGCCTCACCACCCTTCCTTGTACCAGTGCTCTGTGGGCCCCAGAATCCATCATGCCCCTTCTTGAGAGCCGGCGGGCTGGCCTATGGAATACAAAGGAGGCCTCTATTCCTCAGTGTGTGGATAACTCCCAGGCTGGTGAGACCACAGCATCTAGGCCTCCCAGGCCCTGATGCCTCTCAGCTCAGGTGCTGACTCCTGGGGCTGGGCTGTCCAGTGCCTCTGAGGCTAGCAGCAGACAGCAGGGAACCCTTCTTCCCCACCGCCAGCTTCCTGGGGAGCCGCTCACTCCTGGAAGAGGCAGAGAGCTGGGCAGTGCACACGGGTCCTGAGCAGATATTGCCATGTAGACACGGCCCAGCACTTGCCTGGCATGCATGAGACCTGGGTTCCATCTCCAGCACAACAACAACAACAACAAAAAAACACTAAAACCCACAAACCACTAGAGATGGCATTAGGGAAGACAGAAGTCATGGCTGTCACAGATGCTGAACACTCACCATACTGGCACACACACGTATGTACGTGTGTACATGCACACAGGCAGTGGAATGGTCAGCCGCATGTGCCAACAGCACCAGGAGTTTCCTGAGCATCAGGAGAGAGGCAGCCAGACAACACCATTAGCACCACAGACTGGCACCTCTCACCCACGACAGGAAGCTGCAAGGGAGAATGGGACAGCTTTTTGACAGCTTGCTCTTGTGTTCTCTCCCTGCGCTCCCTGTCCCTGTTGTTCATCCTCAGCCTGATCAGAGCCCAGGTGGTGGCTGATATGCTATGTGTCCATTCTCTTAGATCCCTCTGCTGTGGGAACCCTCTGAGAGAATACCCAGGATCTCCACCATGGGTGTGTGTGTGTGTGTGTGTGTGTGTGAGAGAGAGAGAGAGAGAGAGAGAGAGAGAGAGAGAGAGAGAGATCAGGCCACATACCAGTATTCTCTGTACTCCCCTTGGGTTCAGAGACTCATGGACACAGTGAACCCATCACAGAATAATACAGGTATCTTCTTCCCCCAAGCTTGATTTTTTTTCATCTAATTCAGAAAAGAGTCAGCCAGCCCTGGATGTCCTAGAATAGGACACATGTGGAGGTATCACGGAGAAGCTGAAGAAGTGCAAAATAGAAGAAAAATTAATTCACAGGACTGGAGACATGGCTTATTGTTAAGTGCCTGCCTAGCATGGTGAGGCTTTGAATTCCATTCCCAGCACTGGAAAAAAAAATTAAAATATATATATATTTTTTATATATTTATATATATATAAATTATATATATATATATATATATATATATTTGCATAGAGGGAAGCTCAGATAGGCATTTTTCCAACATATAGATTTGTTTCTTCTCAGCCAGGCCTTCTTGGGTGGTACAGATGAGTCCCGTATGTTTGAGATGTTCTCAGGGATGGACAAGGAGCACCCTGACCTATATAATCAAGATCGGCAGATGGCGCAATATATAGTACCTTCATTTTCGAACCTGGACAGCCTCTGACATGGGGCCTGGTGGGGTCACGGTGTTTCCCCATGGCCAACAAGCTAAACAGAGTCCTCAAATAGGTGCTGTTAGGCTCCTACTACCCCCAGTGACAGTTGCCTGATAAGGCCCAGGATCCCATCCTTGTAACTCCACTTAAACTGAATCTGGAAGCACAACTGGCAACTATACATTTAGAGAAACATGAATAATCACCGCAAATAATCATCAAAAGGATGAGAACTGAAATAGCTACAAGATGGGAGAGTTTTTCTGAGCCATAAAATGAGAACAGATGTTAAGATGAGAGCCCTGGGGCCAGGGACATAGCTCAGTGGAATAAGCACTTGCCTGGCAAGTGAAAGGACCTGAGTTCAATCCCTGGTTCTGAAAAAAAAAAAAAAAAAAAGATGAGGGCCTGTGCTTCTGCGGGGCCAGGGGGGCAGTGTGCTATGTAGCTGGTGCTTGGGCCAGGGTAACCTAACATTGCTGGGAGCCATTCATTTTGTGTCTTTTGATTCATTGATTCCATGCATGGCAATGACTCACAAATGTAGTAAAATATTATATACAGTATTGTCCACCATTCATTATTGTAATGGCAAAAAAAGAAAAAAAAAATTTGAAAAACTTGAAAGGGCCTGGCTTAGAAAGTTCTTATGAGCTTTTTATCAAGATGGCGCTAAAGGCGAAGAAGGAAGCCCCTGCCCCTCCCAAAACTGAAGCCAAAGCAAAAGATTTAAAGGCCAAGAAGGCCATGCTGAAAGGCATCCACAGCCACAAAAAGAAGAAGAAATGAATGTCACCT
The DNA here is from genome assembly GCF_000260255.1 of Octodon degus. Classification (NCBI taxonomy): domain Eukaryota; kingdom Metazoa; phylum Chordata; class Mammalia; order Rodentia; family Octodontidae; genus Octodon; species Octodon degus. The sequence goes on along the minus strand of NW_004524595.1, from coordinate 7,270,383 downwards.
ACCTTCCACTGTCCCAAGACACTGCGGCTCCGGAGTCAGCCCACATGCCCTCGAAAGAGCGCCCCCAGGAGAAACAGCTTGACCACTATGCCATCATCAAGTTCCCCCTGACCACAAAGTCAGCCATGAAAAAGAGCGAGGACAACACCACACTTATGTTCACTGTGGATGCCAAAGCCAATAAGCTGTAAAGAAGCTGTATGACATTGATGTTGCCAAGGTCAATACCCTGCTCAGGCCTGATGGAGAGAAGAAGGTATATATGTTCAACTGGCTCCCGATTATGATGCGTTGGATGTTGCCAACAAAATTGGGATCATCTAAACTGAGTCCAGCTGGCTAATTCTAAATATATACTTTTTTTCTCAGTAAAAAAAAAAAAAAAAAAGAAAGTTCTTAGGATAGTGTATCATATAATCATTTAATGTGTTCATGGAAGGCTGACATCTTTAAAAAGGTGTTTAGATTGTTATGTGGGGAAAAAACCCAATACAAATTAAATATGGCATTAGCTCTTAATTCTGTTATACATTATGTATAGAATAAAAGAAAGATACCAGCCGGGTGTGGTGGTGAATCCTGTAATTGCAGCTACTATGGAGGCTGAGGCAAGACCACAAGTTCAAAGCCAGCTTGGGCAACCTAGTGAGACCCTGTCTCAAAAGAAAAAGGGCTGGGCCAGCATTCTGGAAGGCTAAGGCATGAGAATTCCAAGTTCAAGCCCAGTCTGCACAATTTAGCAAAATCCTACCTAAAAAGTGAAAAGGGCTGAGGACATAGCTCAGTACAAAAGGCCAGGTAGCTCCCTCCGTCCCCACAAAAAATAAAGGATTGGGGTTGTAGCACTCGTCTAGCGTGTGCAGGACCCTGAGTTCAGTCCCCATCCCTAGATGCCAATTATGGTTATCTTTGAGTGATGATGGTGGGAGTAGACTTTTTATAATTAGCATGTAGGAGGGGGAAAAGTTTCATTTAAAAAAAAGAGAATAAAAGTATCTTCAGGCTGAAATAAAGGGGCAGTAGAGAAGACTTTCCCACAAGGCCAGCACAGTAGGGTCTGGAGGTGGGGACCCTGCCCCTCTTCCAAGTTGTTACAGGATCTCCCTGTGCTTCTTGGCCACTTAGCTCAGCTATAGCTCTCTGTGCTCAGATAGCCTGCCGCTTGGTGCCTCCCTACAAATGCCCCACGCTAGCTGCTCCTCTCCCTGCCTCCTTCTGGGAGGTCTGCTGGCCAGGCCCTGGCAAAGTCAGGGCTGAGCTTTAACAAGGGAGATGGGGCCAGGGTGGACAGGGCAGGGGCAGCCTGGGGGTCTCCAGGATGGGCCAGAAGGCTGGGCTCCCTGGGCCCTGGCCACCCACACAGGATAACAGCCAGCAGGTCCCATTCCGGGGGAGGGGGGAGCAGGTGGTCTCCCTCTGCCTGGGGTGGATAGTGTGTCCCTTGCCCTGCCCTGTGTTCCTGGCCCCAGAAGCAGCTCTTCCAGGATCCCATTCTGCCTTTCCTTACAGAATCCGAATGTCAGGCATCAAAGGTCTGCAAGGGGTGGTGAGGAAGACGGTGAATGATGAACTGCAGGCCAATATCTGGGACCCACAGCACATGGACAAGATCGTCCCTTCACTGCTTTTCAACCTGCAGCACGTGGAGGAGGCAGAAAGGTCAGTGAGCTGGAACAGCTCCGGAGCAGCCTGAGTCTGCTGCCAGCCCCTGGGGACCTCGGGGCTTGGCCCGAAGGTGAAACACAGGACATGGCTAGCGAGATCGCAGCTTTGTGGCTTGTTCTGCCCTGAGTCAAAGCTGGCTCCTGGGGAACCTGGGGTCAGGCCTTGTGCTGGCCGGATAGTGGAGGGAGGAGAGTCCTAACGCTGGCCTCCCTTGGGCCAAGGGTGCTTCTCCCAACACAAAGGGCACATAGAGGACCAAGAGTCGGGTTCTTTTGTCTCTTTAGAAGCAGCAGGCAAAGGAGGCTTAGCGTGTGTTCCAAGGCTGCAGTTAGAGAGGGCTTTCCCTTTGGACCTTCCTTCCTCCCTCACTTCCTGATTCTATTTCAGGCTTGCTTGGCTGGATGTGCTGCTGCACGCCTGTAATCCCAAAACTCTGAATGGCAGCTTCAAGCCCAAGGCAGTTAGTGAGTTAAAGAGAGAGACTCTTAACATAAAATACTTTTTTAAGGGGGCAGTATATATAGCTCAGTGCAAACTCTGACCTTGGTCCCTGGTACCACAAACGTGCCTGATCAGTCACAGCCACTGAGTTACAGACAAGTGGGCTTTACTCTGGGAGCCCCTAAATATTCTCTGGCCCTCATTTTCCCTCTGTGGAATGGGATGGTAGGAAAGGTTTACGTTGTTGTCCCACCTGTGTTTCCCATGCTGGGTAAAGATACACACTGCCTCTGGCACTTCCTGGCCGCCTCCTAAGTGAGACTGGCAGGGGAGGTGGTGTGCCCCCTAGTGGCTGTTTCTGGAATCGCCGTGCACTGACAGCTGTCTCTATTGTTTAAGGTGGTCTTGGGACCTGGAGTCCTGAGGTTTTTCACTTAGTCAGTATGAGGTCTTGGGTACACAGACACTCGTGGTCAATGCCTCATCTGGCTTATGGTGCTTAGAGGCACCTTCCACAGAGGCACAGGGATTTCCAGTCTTCCTTCACTGTGGGCTTCTTAATCTCTTAAGTTTCTGATGGCCATAGACTCCCTGTTGCCTGGAGCAGGCTGTATCAAGTTCCTGCTGGTCCTGACATCACCATTTGTGTGGAGGAAACCCAGGGGTGCACAAAGCCTGACTCCCAGCATCGTACCCCCTTTTACCCATGTGACTATTTCCCCAGCCGGTCTCCCTCTCCTCTCCAAGCACCAGAAAAAGAGAAGGAGAACCCTGCAGAGCTGGCAGAGAGGTGTCTGAGAGAGCTGCTGGGCCGGGCTGCCTTCGGCAATATCAAAAACGCCATCAAGCCTGTTCTCATGTGAGCTGAGTCCCGGCCTCTCCCAGCCCTTGCCTTGAAATGTTCCCAGCCCTGGCATCTTCCGATTGCTTGGGGGGGGGAGGCACTGTTGCAGTGCTGTGGCCAAGTCTGTTCCTTTTTGGTACCTATGTTCCCTCCACTGTGATGGCAAAGCTATGCCTAGTGGCGCACGGGGAGCAGGTGGGAGGGCACCCAACACAGAATGCAGGTTCTAGCTTCATGCCCTGTGTCTGTATTCTCCCTAACATCACCCCCTGATATTTTTCTCCCCCACAGCCATCTGGATAACCATTCCCTGTGGGAACCCAAGGTGTTCGCCATCCGCTGCTTCAAAATCATCATGTACTCAATTCAGGTAGAGTGGCTGCCCTCCTCCCACTTGTCCTCCTTGGCAAGGTGCCTGTGATGGAGGACAGTCCCTAAGAGGGAAGCCAGATGTCTTCTGACTTCTCCTAACTCCTCCTGGTCTGCACCATGGCTTCTCAAGCCAACCATGGCAAAGTGCCAGTTTAGTTTCATACCTAGTATGTCATAGTAGACAATATTTTGACAAAATATGAAAAGTCCTAGAAAAAGTAAATGAAAAATTCACTCAAAATGCAAGCTTACAGATTATGCACCTGGCTGCAGTGACCATGTCACATGACACCCACCTGTGCTCATTTCCATACCTGTCTTAATGTGAACAATATCATACCGCTCTCAAATTGGCTCTGGGCTAGGGCAATGGAAAAAGAATATTTTTAAGTGGACTTTGAGGTAAAAGAGACCAGGAAAATGTGCACTATGGGACCTTCCTGGTATCTGGCTGTCCTCGATGGCCCCGGGGGGGGGGGGCCTGCAAGAAAGGGAACGTGGGTCTGGTGCCGCCCACGATGTCCCTGGGGACAGGGACAGGCTTCCTTACCCCAACCTCTGGGTCCCAGAAGAGGGCTGCCCGGCCCACGCGGGGGTTGCTGTTTGGGGACCAGCGTGTCTTCCTTCCCCCAGCCGCAGCACTCCCACCTGGTTATCCAGCAGCTCCTGAGCCACCTGGATGCCAACAGCCGCAGTGCGGCGACGGTGCGCGCAGGCATCGTGGAGGTCCTGTCAGAGGCAGCAGTCATCGCCGCCACTGGCTCTGTGGGTAAGGGGTCCCGGGCGAGTGAGCGAGAGAGCAAGCGAGAGTGAGGGAGAGCAGGCTGTGTATCCTGTGACAAGGAGCTGCCCTGCAGAGGATTCCTTGCTTCATGGCAAGAGGTGGCCCTGATTTCGGGCTTCCCATCTCGCTGCTCCCAGGGCCCACAGTGCTGGAGATGTTCAACACGCTGCTGAGGCAGCTGCGGCTCAGCATCGACTACGCGCTGACGGGGAGCTACGACGGGGCACTGAGCCTGGGCACCAAGATCATCAAGGAGCACGAGGAGCGCATGTTCCAGGAGGCTGTCATCAAGACCATCGGTGAGGAGAGGCGGGGCTGAAGGGGCAGGGCCGGGGGCGGGGCTCCAGGCGGGTGCTGTTCCCTTGAGGCGACACGGGGCGGGGCTCCAGAGGGGCGAGGCCTGGGCCGGAGAGGAGAGGGGCTGGGAGACCAGGCTGCTAGGAGGCGTCTGTTGTAGTTATGGTGTCATTCATGGACATTGGGGAATAAAGCCAGCCATGATATGTATGGCCTGGCCCCGACAACCCCGGAGTAAGAACACAAAACAGCCTGGATGGGTTTCTCAGCCTGGGCTGTTGATGAAAGACAATTCTTCTGTGCCCTCCCCTATGCCTACCTCATGCTTTGGGGACCGGAGGGAGGTGCAGACAAAAGTGAAGGAAGGGGAGACCACAGAGGAAATGTTATGCACCTGGATGTGGAGCACTTCAAAGCTGTCTCTGCCTAGCATGGGTCCTTACTTTAGTAAAGAAAAAAACTAGAACACCAGCACCCACTGACAGGCCGAAGCTTCAGTTAGAAGGTAAAGAAGGTAGGGATGGGCCCAGGTTGAGCAGTACCTGGAGGGGGCTTTCTGGTGCAGGGGTGGAGTTGGCTCCATCAGTCATTATCTCAGCCTTGATTTTGTAGCTCCAGGGAAAGCTTCCTGGCCTGAGGCATGGTTCTGTCTGTCCTGTGAGGCTCTGCTTTCGCTGAAAAATTTTTTTCTCTTTGTGGATAAAGACTGAGCTTGCCCCATTGTTACCCTTGATGAATAGATTCCTATTTGCTACTTGTATCTGAGCACTATGATTAGTACAATACTCCGCTTACCTCTTATTTGGTCACACAAGGTCCAGTGGATTGCCCACACGTGATTTTGGTTAGTGGTCATTGTGTTGAGAAAGTCGCATGTTCTGGCCATGTTTAACACCAATTGTAGGAGTCCCCGACAGGTTTTCATCTCAGTCCAAGAAGTCAATATTTGCAACCCCGAAGATATGTTATTGAAATCCCATCAAGTTAATTCCAATCTACCACTCCCAGTGCAACCTGTGTCAAAAGTAAAGACACTAAAACATATTTATAACTATTGGGGAGGCAAGGGGCCCTAAGTCCAGCCATGAAGACGACTTTCCAGAACAAAGAGGCTGACCCAGGACTATATCCGGGTTTTATTCAGTGGTTGAATTGTTTGAGGAAGAGAATTGTGGGAAGTAGGTGAGTACTGTGAGCTGAGGTAGGTAGGTGGCTTACACTTACCTCTGCCATTCGCAGAGAAAGTAATTTGCATTATGCTACCGAGATAGTATCTAATGTTTTGGGATCTGGTGCTCAGCCAAAATGGAGACAGTCACTCTTCTTTCAAGAACAGCTGCTCAGGTGGTCCTCCACAGTGGGATGCTTATAACTGCTGGTTCAGGACAGTGGCTGGAGACTTTTAGACCTCTCCTCAATGGTCAGTCTGAAATGCAGGGCTAGTAACTGGGTGTTCCGAGAATCCTAAATCTCACTCTTATCTTGGTGTTTTCTATCTTGAAGGAGGATGAGACAGGCGAGGTAAGCGTATGGCCAATTAATGCTGCTCTATTGACAACTTTAAAATATTGAAATGCCAGTATCCCAGGTGCCTTGTCCTGCTTTTAGTTACCTTTTGGGCATTTGTAGGCCCAAGTGAAGAGTCAGGGGTTTTAGTAAAACTACTATTAAGTCCACCTCAGAAGAAAACACAGTTGTGGTTTTAATGAATAACAGGTCAAGTGTCCAGGAGTTATTTTGCCCCTTGTCCCTGGGGTGGTCCCCGATTTCATCTAAGTCATCCCACAAGTGTGTGAGGAACCCCTCACCTCTGAGAGTTCCTGCCTGGGGCCCTCTGAGCTTCCCTCCAATCTGGGAAGGTGGCAGGGCAGGAATGATGCTTTCAGGAGCTGCATTGAGGCCCAGGCCCAGTGGATACAAGAGCTCCTGCCCTGTCCCATGCTCCATCCTCCTTTCCTAGTAAAGGAGCCAAGGCTTTAACCACAGCACCTCAGGGATGTGACAAAAAGGGCCAAAAAGAACTCTGGGCCCCTTCCTGCAGAGCCACTCACACCTGCACTCCTCCTGGGCAGAGCTACACTGAGCCAGGAGCGGCGCTGCAGTCCTCACTGGCTGTTGCTCTCTGCCTCTCTCCTAGGCTCCTTTGCCAGTACGCTGCCCACCTACCAGCGCTCTGAGGTGATCCTCTTCATCATGAGCAAGGTGCCGCTGCCCTCCCTGCACCACGCCATGGACTCCGGGAGGGCAGGGTGAGCTTCCTTCCTGTTCCGCCCTGTGCTTTTACTTCCTGAGGCGAAGGCTCTGCCCTTTCTTCTCCCTTTTACTCCCTATTTCCTTAGCAGCCCTTGGGACCTTCAGATCCCACAGAACCCCCTTCAGGGGAGCCATTAATTCCCAGTTGTGCTTCCTGGTCTGGAAGTCACTGTCCTGGGTTCCCAAGGTTACCACGTGGAGAAAGCCAAGTGGACAAATGTGGGGTCTCCGTTCACATCTCCAGCCTGCTGAGTGTGTGTCTCTGGTCCACAGGGAGAACAGGAACCGGCTGACCCAGATTATGCTGCTGAAATCCCTCCTTCAGGTGAGCCGATCCTATTCCCATTTCTGCTCTGCCTCTGCAGGACACAGCTCTTTCCAAGAAAGTAAAAGGAAGCCACCATATATAGTTGTGCAAGTTGCACACTGTACAAATATGCCCAGTCAAGGGCTGGCCCAATAGCTCAGCATATTAAAGCGCCTGCAAGCAGGCGCATGGGCCTGGGGTTTGATCCCTGGGACTGCCGTGCTGGCTCTGCCCCTGGGGCCCACTGAGACAGCAATTGAGGCTGGGTGTGGTGGCACACACCTGTAATCCCAGCTCTTGGGAGGCTGTAAGCAGGATCACTACAAGTCCGATCTAGTAATGAGACCCTGAACACACTGTAGACCCTTCCCTAAAATACAAATATATATATTTGCCCAGCCGAAGAATGAATGAGGGACTGAAATCCACTAGCCAGGCTGACTCCACCACACTGGGGGTGATTGGAAGCAGGGCAAATACCTTTTCTGATTTTCACAGAGTTTTTTTATTGGCTACTAATAGCTCTGTCACTTAGGCAGGGTATGTCTTGAGATAGAATTTACAGACTCTATTCTTTTCTTGTACCCTTCCTAGGTCCTCTCTCCCTCCGGTTCCCAATTCCCCCTTGGCACTTGGATCTGTTGCATCTCCCAGCCACCATCTTTTACTTCAGCAGCAGTTTATGTGGCTTTCTTTTGTTTTCCTTCCCTCCTCCTGTTCCTTCCTCCTCCTCCTTCCCCTTCCTTCTTCCTCCTCCTTTTCCTCCTCCTCCTTCTTCTCTCTCTCTCTCTCTCTCTGTCTCTCTCTCTCTCTGTCTCTCTCTCTCTCTCTGTCTCTCTGTCTCTCTGTTTCTCTCTCTCTGCCTCGTACTGAGGGTCAAATCCAGGGATTCTGAACTACACTTCTTCCCTTGACTGACTGACTTATTTAGTCATTCATTCATTCATTCATTCATTCATTCATTCATATTTTGAGACAAGGTCTTGCAAAGTTGATAACTTGCCCAAGCAAAACTCACACTTGTTGGGCTGGTGAGATGGCTCAGTGGTCTAAAGCACCTACTTAGAACAAGCTAAGCTAAGCAAAGCACGGGGACCGCGATTCAATCCCCCAGTACCACATGCCAGCCAGCCCCGCCCCCTGGTGGGCTGAGCGGGCCACACACACACTAAATAAATAAATAAATAAATAAATAAATAAATAAATATTTTTTTAAAAAAACCTCAAACTTGTGATCCTTCTGCCTCAGCCTCTCTCAGTGCTGGGACATGGGAGTGTGCGACTACCCCAGCTTGTCTGCCTCTTCTGTCCATGCATTACTGGAGCCTCAATCTAGTCTTCTCAACACCACTTCCCATGGCCAGTGAGGCTCCCCAGAGACTGTGAGCCAGAGTTTTATGACATGCTCCTCAAGCACTCTCTACGCAGCCCCAGCCCTGGCCCTGCGCAGGTTGTGGGCATCTCACAGCTAGATGAATCTCATATCACTCTTTCCTCTATCTCTTTTTGACTATTAAATGCAGCCACAGGGAGGTTTTCTAGAGATGCCGCTCCTGGATCTTCCCACTTACATCACAGTAAAGTGCAGTTTACAGTACATGACTTGGAGAGTTGGAGGTTCCCTGTGCCTTTCCTTTTCCAGGCCCACCTCCCACCCCACCCATGTCTGTCTGACGGTGCCAGCCTGGGCAGACCCCCAAGCCCATGCAGACCTTCCTTTCCCTTTCACCAGCCTTCACTCCTCACATTACTGTATTTCTCAAAGCTCTCACACTGCCTGCATGGAGTAATAAAATTACCCCCTTAGATCTTCCCACTCCTGCCATTGCATTGCTGAGTTTACCCTCATTAATTTGTGCTTGGCATCTCACGGAGGTGACATTTTTGGGTTGCACGCACATACTTCCCCCTTTAGTGGACACAGATATTCACTACTGATGCTCTGGCTGGGCTAGACCCTTAGGCCCACCGAATGACCCACAGCATTGTCCTGCAGTGTGGCTTCAATAGGAAAGATGCCCTATTGCTGTCAGATGTTTTTGCATCATAACAATGTGTCCATTGATGCCAGCTGACTTTAGTCAGAGGCCATCATTGTCACCATGCTAGGAGAGAACAACCAGATACAATTGGTGTGTCCCCTGGGATGATTGTTATAAGGTCTGATTCTTCAGCCCGGCTACACAGGTTCTCCCACTATCTGTTCTGTAACTGTCTACACTCCCTGACACACTGCCCTGGTGGCAATGTGGTTGTCCCTGCCCAGCTGCAATTGTGGGTTCAGGAGTTCCCTGGCTCTTGTTCCTCTTTGCTGCTCATCTCGTTTGCTCTTAACATTTAGCATCCCTGCCCTTGTTCCCATCTACCCACCTGTCTACTGAGCCATGCGCAATAGCTTGTCTAGGTGGATTTTGGAGTGTTCCAAAAAGTTGTGTGTGGCACAGCTGAGAGGGAGGGAGTGGATGGATATTTGCTCAGACCCCATTTCTGCTGGCTGTTTTTCTGTCTTCTGGCTGCATCCAAGATGATGTGTCCTGTTCCTAAGCACACCTGTGCTGGGCTCCCTGCAGGTGTCTACTGGTTTCCAGTGCAGTAATATGATGTCAGCCCTGCCCAGCAACTTTCTGGACCGCCTTCTCTCCACCGCTCTCATGGAGGATGCAGAAATCCGCCTCTTTGTTCTAGAGATTCTCATCAGTTTCATTGATCGTCATGGCAACCGCCATAAGTTCTCTACCATAAGGTGACTTTGGGGCCTCACCTGTATTTACACGATGGGGGAGAAGATTCCCAGAAGGGCTTGTCTTCTTGGCCAGTAGCTTCATATGCAGGTGGAAGGACAGTCTGCGTATTCAGGGTAGCACTGACCTTGGAATCCTGCACAGGGAGGAGACAGAAGGAAAGTGTGGCTGGGGTCGGCGCAGACTGTAGGGTGGCAAGGAAGTGCTGAGGAGAGTTTTCAGTTGGGGGAAAGATTGTAGTGTTGTCAGTAGAGACAGAGAATTTGAGGGGCCTAAAGGAAAGAAAAGAAAAATCCAGCTCAAAGATTTGAGAGAAGGGAACACGAGCTTGAGAATGTGGGAGAAAATAGAGACTGAGCTAAGAACCAGGGTCAGGAGAATGCAGGAGGCTTTGGTACCAACTTACAGCTTTGGGGTTAAAGCCCACTGACACTGTGAGCTCGGGATGGACTCTCCCAGGAACTAAGGGGTCCCTTTGATCTCCTTCCAGTACCCTCAGTGACATCTCAATCCTGAAGCTGAAAGTGGACAAGTGCTCCCGACAGGACACCGTCTTCATGAAGAAGGTAGACAGTGAGTCCCAAGTAGGCCATGCCAATGGGCCCAGCCTTCCTGGCCCCGACTCCCTGCTGCCCACTGTCCCCAGGGCCCGCCCTTCTCTCTGCAATAGGTGTGGTCTGTTAACTAGCAACCACCTCCCACCTCAGCCCAGGTACGGAGCCTACAGTGACCCTACTGCTGGGGCCAAAGCCAGTAGCACCCCTGCTGCACCAGTCCTTGGCCACTGGTCATGTGCTGCTCTTGCAGCTGGGTTTGGGCAGCTTTGGTTGCCAGTATTACTGAGGCCCCCCTCTGCTGGGGTCTGCTTTGAAGACATTCACTCCCACCTCACTCACTGAGGCTGTCCTCTGCCCCTGCCCTATCCGCAGCACTCCCAGCAGCTCTACAGGCACATCTACCTGAGCTGCAAGGAGGAGACAAACATCCAGAAGCACTACGAGGCTCTCTATGGCCTGCTGGCGCTCATCAGCATCGAGCTGGCCAATGAGGAGGTGGTGGTGGACCTCATCCGCCTGGTGCTGGCTGTTCAGGTGGGCCTGGGCTGGGCAGAACCCAGGGACCAGGATCCTGGATGAGGCCTGTCCTGGCCAAGTACTGGTAAAAGTGTGAAGTAGCAGCTGTTCAGCAGTTGTTTCAGAGCCTGGCAATGCTGTATTCTTATCTGGAAAACCTCAGAGAGTGCTTCATTCTTGGCTGTGGTTCATTTTCACAGATCTTTAAAGAAGACCTAGGTAACAGGGTCATTCAGAAATACCTGTGAGTGCCTGTAATTTCAAGTCTGAGTGAGACTCCAGGGATTCCTACGAGGATATCCCTAAGTCCTGAGTGATTTCTAAACAAACTTGTCTAAAGACTCTCTGGTTCTCAGACTTAGCTGTTCTGTAGAATTGTCTTGAGCACATGTTAATAATAATACCACACATATTCTCAGAGCTGCTAAGTGAGTCTCCCAAGGAGGGGGACCATGAATACTTAATGAAGCCTCCTGCAGGATGCATGGCCGCCAGTGTGGTCCTAGACCAGGCCTGAGATTAAGGTCTGCCTGGGTGAAGTACAATCTCAAGGGAGTTGGGATGGGTCCATAGACTTCTCAGGCTGGGCCCTCTAAGTCTGAAGCCTGCAAGGGTGGCAAGCCTGGAAATTCAGTGAAGATAGACTCAGACCACAGCCTAACAGTGCTAAATTCTCCAGGGCCGATCTAGACAATTTTCTTAATTCTATTTCTCCTGAAGAATTAAGATTCCTGAAGAATTAAGAATTAAGATTCTTGGGGCCGGGGAGATGGCTCAGTAGAATAAGCGCTTCCTTGGCAAGCGCAAGGGTCTGAGTTCAATCCCCGGTTCTACCAAAAAAAAAAAAAAAAAAAAAAAGAATTAAGATTCCTTTGTGTCCCAGGCTCCTGAGGACTCACAGCTTTCTCAGTTGGGAGTCCAGGTTAGCAGGCTGCCTACCCCCATCCTCTGAGAATCCACTCTACCATAAGAGACTGCTTCCTAGCACTGGGATCATGGGGTTTGGGCAACAATCGTTGCTGCAGCTGTAACTACCACATGGGAGTTGAGGGCATTGCCTCTTTATTCAGTATGTAAGATCCCCAGCACATGGATTGTTCCATTTCCTTCAGCATTAACGAAGATGACTGTGTCTCCCGGGAAGTTATGGGGCAAATGCTGACTATTGAGCCTAAAAAGAGATGAGTCTTATAAAGAAGTTCGGGAAGAGGTGTGGAGGGTGGGATTCCAGGGTAGTTTATCGCTGAAAAATTTCAAAGGCCTATCTTTGTTTGCCACAGGATGTGGCCCAGGTCAATGAAGAGAACTTACCCGTGTACAACCGCTGTGCCCTCTACGCCCTGGGTGCAGCTTACCTGAACCTCATCAGCCAACTCACCACAGTACCCGCCTTCTGCCAGCACATCCATGAGGTCAGTGTCCTCGTGAGCCTGAGTGCTGGGGGCCCCAGGCTGGGGGGCTTCTGGGAGGCGCCTCTCCCTAGCTGCAGTGCACTCTGCTTAGTCACAGTGCTGAAGAAAGGGTTGAAAATAAGAACTAATAGTAATGAGAAGTCACATGAGGGGGTGTTTCCCCCACCTGACACAGCAGAGCAGGGGTTGCTGCAGGAGAGTTCTGTGCTGGTCTCCAGCCCTTACACATACAAGCATGCATCCCTCAGAATGTTCGGACCAAAGTTGCTTTGTAAGTTTTTGTCATAGAAATCCTCACATACTTCAAAAGCAGCATGAGTTAGAATAGTGAACATTCACTAGTTGTCATGCAGATTACATACTGAGGCTTCCCTGCATTTACTTCATCTATCTCTTTTTTCTTTTGCTGAAATGGTTTTAAATAAAGCATAGCTCTCTGCCCTTGCACATTACATATATCAGCATGTATGTCTCACGACGAAACACAGGCACCTCCCTCTTTGACTGTCATGTTATTCACATGTTGGAAAAAGCTGGGGATGTAGATTGTTATGAAACTTGTTGGCTTAATCTCCAGCACCACAACAAAAGAAAGGAAAAAGAAAATTCCTTAGTATATCTAATATTGTTTATAGTCAGTTGTATAAAGATCTTTTAAAACATGCTGAAGTATTTATAGGTGGAAAGATATAATGTCTAGGATTAACTTTAAATGTACCATCCATACAAAGTGAAAACAAAAGAAACTGCAGGTCTCAGGAGGCCTGGGCTGGCTGAGGTGTGGGTAATGGCCATGCCAGGGACCACACCCAGGGAGTGGGACTCTCTCAGCCTCTGGCTGACAAGGGAGGGTAAGAAGGGCAGGGCCCAGACCCTCACTAGTCCCACAAGTGATGGGATGCCAGCGGTGGGGCTAGTGACGGTCTGGGCTCTTCCACCTCACCAACACACCTGCATGCCCACCATTCCCCCACTTCTCACCACCTTAGTGACATTCACCTTCCTTGCCACAAATTTCCACAGGATACTGGGGAAGGCTAAAGAGGTCACTGTCTAGCAGGATGTTACTACAAGAAGCAAGTTTGAGATATGGTGTAGCCTAAATTCACTTTTACTTAAGTAGAAAGCACAGGAGAGCCCAGCAGACTAAAGCGCCTGTTTAGGCAAGCGCAGGGACCACGGTTCAATCCCCAGCACCACATGCTGCTGCAGCCCCACCCCCAGGATGGCCAAGCAGGCCAGAGACCAGGTGTAGTGCACACACCAGCGCTGGGGAGGCTGAAAGCAGGAGGATTGCAACGAGTCTGAGCTGCCTAGTGAGACCCTGTAGCAACCAAATACATGAATGACAGAAAGAAAGAAAGAAAGAAAGAAAGAAAGAAAGAAAGAAAGAAAGAAAGAGAAAGAAAGAAAGAAAGAAAGAAAGAAAGAAAGAAAGAAAG
>NW_004524595.1:7246607-7256652 GCF_000260255.1 Octodon degus | reverse complement strand
GGAGGGAGGGAGGGAGGGAGGGAGGAAAGAAAAAAAGAAAGAAAGAAAGAAAGAAAGAAAGAAAGAAAGAAAGAAAAGAAAGAGAAAGGAAAGGAAAGGAAAGGAAAGGAAAGGAAAGGAAAGGAAAGGAAAGGAAAGGAAAGGAAAAGAAGGCACAGAGCCAGAATCCAAAGTCTCCTAGGAGTGAAGCACCATTGACACATGTGTGTTGGTTGTGGTACAGCTTGAGCAGGCTACATGGGCCTCTTTAGCTGCTTTGAGCCTCACTAGGTCTGGGTCTCATTGGAGAAGCCTGGCTGTGGTGTGCTCTCCAAAAGACCTATGGGAGGGACAAGATGCAGGACTGTGTAGCAGCAATTTCTGTCTCCTGTCCTGAGCACCGTGGGTCTGCCTGGCCCTGCTCTCATCATTGGATTCCTCCCAAACTCCAGGTGATAGAGACCAGGAAGAAGGAGGCTCCGTACATGCTCCCTGAGGATGTGTTTGTGGAGAGGCCCAGGTGAGACACATCCAAGGATTCCCAAGGCTGCTGGGCAGGAGGTGGGCAGTTTGAGGCCAGAATGGGCTGCACACCCGGAGGCTCAGGCCTCTGTGCAATAGAGAGGCTCTATGCTCAAGTGAGCAATGGAGAGCCAGGCTGGGGGTTGCGCCATAGAGATACAGGTCTGGGAGCATTGGCCAAGCACTGGCTAGAACACAGTTCTTCAGCACAGGAGCGCTCATGCAAAAGATGTTTAAAAAAACCAGAGTATCCAACAATAAGGCCCAGCTTTATAGGTGATGGCTTATCTGTGCAAGAAATAACTGATAAATAAAATTAGTGATGTTTTGGAGGAGTATTTTGTGTGAAACACTCTAGATAGTAGGCAAATACAGATCACAGAAGAGCGGTGGGGAAGGGTGTGTGTGACTGAAGCTTTCTGCACAAATGTAAATGTGATCATCTCTGGAAGTGAGATCATGGGTGATTTTTGTCTTCCTTTAGTTTCTTTGTCATTTTCCATATGAATATGTTAACTTTCATAATAGGAATGCTGTCAAGGAATCATTGTAGTTACCCACAGTTCTGCCTTGCCTCTTCTCTCCCTTATTCCCCAGGCTGTCCCAAAATCTTGATGGTGTGGTGATTGAGTTCCTCTTCCGCCAGAGTAAGATCAGTGAAGTCCTGGGGGGCAGTGGCTACAATTCAGACCGGCTCTGCCTGCCCTACATCCCTCAACTTACAGGTAGGAGCCCTGTGCCAGGGGTCCCCTGCCTGCTTTGATCTTTCATTGGCCAGGAAAGGGCCAAAATGTAAGCATTCCCAAGCCCTTTGATCACCTCCTACAGCACCTTAGGTGTTGTACAAATATCAAAAGAAAAGACACTGTGGAATTCATGGTGACATGCTGGTTTCCCAGCTCTTCTGTGGATGGAGCAGTACTTTGTGCTAGAGAGAACATGCATGGGCTACAGAACCAGAAATCCAGTTCAAGAACTCAGTGCAACTGACAGCCTAAAAAATCTTAAGATAAGTCATGGGGCACCGTTGAATTTCCATTTCCTCCACTGTGGACGTCTGTAAAGTATAAAGGCAAAGGTACTTAGTAAATGCCATGCAAGGATAGCTGCTGGTGCTGTTTACAGATGCTAGCACATATGTTGAAATACGCTTTCTGGTCAGAAGCAGCTTCTTGGTGAAGGAGGCCCAAGCATTGGAAGCTCGAAACTTACTGTTTAATAGGTCAGGGGGGTTGTATAGCAAGCAGAGGCCACAGGGAAATGGACCAGGACCTGACCCTGGCTCTCTAAAGGCTGGAATTTCAGTTTCTGTGTTCTTCTTTTCCAGATGAGGATCGCTTATCCAAGAGGAAGAGCATTGGAGAGACCATTTCCCTGCAGGTGGAGGTGGAATCCAGGAACAGCCCAGAGAAGGAAGAGGTGAATGTCCTTGTCCCTGTCCTGGTGAAGCTTCTGGAAGCCTGATGCTCCAGGGCCTCTTAAAGGCACAGGACATTGAAGGTTACATGGAAGTTAGTTTCTCAAGGGAAATGTTTTCCCGCTTGACTCTCACCATATATGTATCACTCATATCCCATCTGAAAGTGTTAGTTATTACACGAGAATGTCAGAAAAATTACCCTGGAAATGTTTGCTGGTCACCATTCCCTGCCCACAATAGGTCCATGTGCAGCCTGTTGGAAATCAGAAGGCCTAGCAGGAGAGATATGTTCATGGTGCTTCTTCAGATACAAAAGTACTTATTTTTAAAGTTAATACTTAATTTCTTGAAAGCAGTTTTAACTTCACAGAGAAATTGAGAGGAAGATGCAGTCCCTCCCACACATAACCAACCTCCCCACGACCAGTATCCACACCACAGGGGTACATGTGCTATTATGGAGGAACCTATAGGAACACACTATTGTCCCCCAAAGACCACCATTTATATTGAGAGTTCACACTTACTGTTAACAGTCTGTGGATTTGGACATGTACCCACTGCTAGAGTATCACGTAGAGTATTTTCACTGCCTGAAAATGTCCCATGCACCGTCTAGTCATCCTTCATTGCTACCCAACCATGACAACCAAGATTCTTTTTAAAGAGAAAGCCAGAGCTGTACCTTAAAGATCCTTCTTCCTTCCACCCCTTCTGGCAGCCCATGAATATCTAATTTCCATATAAGTTAACTGTGATATCTACTATTATTTCATTTGTCCACCTCAGCAAATGAGGCACATGTACCCAAGAGTAAGAAAGCACAGTGCAAATACCAAAGTTACTGCCCTAAGTGAGAAAGAAAAGGGAGTGATGAGAGGAGAGGAAAAGCAGTCAGGAGGTGTTGAGCACAGCTTTTCTTTATGGTTACTGCCCCCATGGAAGTCAACAGAGCAAAGGGTAAGGCGGAGACAGCAAGGCCTGCATGGGGCTTGGGCTGGGGGACACTGGCACTCCCAAGTGCTTACACGCGTTAAGGCTGATCCAACCTAGACCACAGCTTTGCCAGCGAGTCTTTCCCCAGATATGATCAGAGGGCAGAAGTCTTTGGGGGCCAGGATCAAGCCTCATTCCAACCATACCCTTGACCAGTTCATTTAATGGAGTAGACCCCCAGCTGGATGGCAGGAAGCTGTGGCTTAGGCTAATTGAACAAGTGAGGTGAGGAGGTAGAACCAGGGGCCTCCAGGGAGCTCCCAGCTCTCAGAGACCAGGAAGCTCCATTGTATCAGGCCTCAGGGGAAGCTGCCAGCTGTCTCCCTGCAGAGAGGATTCTCCTGGCCTGAGAGTTAGGAAAGAGACTCTCAGAAGTGATGAGTTAAGGGAAGCTGAAAGAGGAGGAGAAATGCTTATCCTGCCACAGGCAAGGCCACCTAACCCCTGGAGGCCATGCGGGATCTTCTCTGGCTCCTTTGATCTTCTAGCTGCATCCTCCTGTGCCTAGCTCTAGTTCTGTTTCTGTCATACGCTTCTCTCTCCTGCTCTTGCCCAGTGATTGTTGCACCATATGGCCCCCCAGCGATTTGCGCATGAGTATCTGATGTTGGCTGCACTGCCCATGCCTGAGTGGATGAATCCTCAGAACAGAGCAGGGCTTGGCACAGCAGTTCCTCTGCTGACAGAGTCCTATCACCAAGTCCTGAGTGTTCATTGCTCCAGTGGCCCTGCATCTGCACTGTTGTTTCTAAGGGAGCCACCAACCTGAGCTGTGTCCCTCACTGAACTGTGTGTTAGTGAAGTCATTTTCTCCTATGTCTACTTTTTCCCGTTATGTTTAAGTGATGGAGTGTGAGCCCATCGTGAGTTCAGTGGGAAGTGCTGAAACTCAGTCCACTTCGGACCTCAGGTCCTGTCGTCAGAGCGCCCTTCTATGGGTTCTCTTATACCTTACCTTTCACAGACCCTGAAAATGAAAAGAATGAGACCCTGCAGCCCAGCTACTGGCACTGGCCTCAGCAATGGAGGGCTCCACAATGTCTGTCCATCATGCATTTCTTATTAAATTTTTATAAGTTTTTATTTATTTTTATACAAGGTCTCCCTACACAGTTCAAACTAATAGTGATCCTCCTGTCTCAGCCTCCCTAGCACTGGGATTATAGGCATGTACCACCATACCCAGTTTCAAGGCCAGCATGGCATACCCAGGGTCCTGGGGCCAGCACCACATACAGTACCAGGGATCAAACTCAGGTCCTTGCACTTGCCAGGCAGGTGCTTAGACCGCCAAGCTATCTCCCCAGCCCTCGTCATGCATTTCTTAGCTCTAATAAATCCTCAGATCACCTCAGCAGCAAATTAATAACTCCTAGTGCAGTCTTGGAGTTGGCATCGCATTTACCAACTGCCTCCTTCTCTTGTTCCAAGTAGTTTTTGTTGATCTCTGATGACTTTTTAAAGATTACATGGTATTCTGCTGCCACACGCTTGCTGTGACAGGCAGTGAGTTCTCTGGGGTGAGTCTTGAAGCTCCTTTCCGAGGTCACACCAGAGAAGTCACACGAGAGGCCTGCCCACCTGCACCTGGCTGGCCTCCTCCATGCTTCTCAGGGCAGGTGGGAGACCTGGGGAGAGGCCCGCTGCCTCTCCTCCTCCTCCTCTGAGCACATCTGTCCTCTCCCCTGCAGCGTGTGCCGGCTGAGGAGATCACCTATGAGACACTGAAGAAGGCCATTGGTGAGTGCCCCAGGGACTCAGGTGGGAGGCGAGGGCTCCTGATCTGCTGCTCTTCCTGGTGTGACTCAGCGGAGGGCCTAGGGCACAGGCCTTGGCTTCCTCCAGAGTCAGTGCAGCCACCAGAGCTGCAGCTGAACCCCCACTCTCCTCATGGTGGTCACTCATGTCGCCCTATATACCCCCTTTAGGCGGTCCTATTTCTATTGATGGCAGCTGCCTCTAAAAGTAGTCAACTGAGGCTATCGAGAGTGGTGCACTTTCTGACTATTCCTACCCACTGCTTGCCTTTTTTTTTTTCCCCTTCCTTTTTTCACTGGGGATTAAATCCAGGGCCTCCCAGAGTGCTGAGAAGACAGATATGTGCCACTGTGCCTGGCTGGCTTGTCTTCTGAAAATGAACGTAGCAAACATATCTGACTACGTGCCCCACAATACCCACACACTTTTTTGGAGGGTACTGTCTCATTTGGGATACCAAGTGGCACATATAAAACCTTAAGCTAAATTGCCTCAGACTGCTCCACTATGGTGGCTGTGTTGACTTTGCTGGTCATCTGGCTTTTTCTATTGTTGATGTCCCCTTTCAAATTACCCTCTATACTAAAAGCACCAACTATTCCAGGACTTTCTGTTTAAGAGTCCTAGCAGCAACTCTGCTGCTTAGCACTCTAAAAGCCCAGCTTGTTCTGAAAATCAAAGAGAGCTGAGCCTCAGGCAGAACCAAAAGGAAGTCTTGCCTCTCTGGGACACCACTGTCCCTTATGCTTAGCAGGGGACAGAGCACTATGAAAAGATCACTCACCTCTCTGCCTCTTGAGTCCCTCCTTGTCCTCCTCAGAGGGCAGGACCTGAGTGCTCAACCAGCTCTTGGTGTTCCTGTCACAGTGGACAGTGTAGCTGTGGAGGAGCAGGAGCGTGAGCGGCGGCGACAGGTGGTAGAGAAATTCCAGAAGGCGCCCTTCGAGGAGATCGCAGCCCACTGTGGGGCCCGGGTGAGTGGAGCATTTACAGGCCAAGCCAGACAGACCAGATGTGGGCCCAGAGCAGATCTGAGTCTAAGCCAGACCTTCCTTGTTTATTGTCCTCTAGAAATTAGGGCTTAGCATCCAGGACAGAAAACTGTTTTGGTTTTTTTTTCAATACTAGAGATCAAACTCAGGACCTTGTGCTTGCTAAACAGATGCTTATGCCACTGAGCTATATCACTGGCCCTAGAAAACTCTATTGTCCCAACACCCTAGATTGTTCCCTGTGAACCCAAAGCCTTGTGTGTTCACTGAACATTCTTCAGATCACAGTTTTCAGATGAGAGACATCCTGGCCTCGGGAGCCCCAGCACCACACTGTCCAATCAAACGGCATTCACCACTCACCAGGGCTCCTTTCACTTACCAGCTTATTTTATCCTCCTAACTTGGCGAGCTTGTGTTGGTATGATCCCATTATAGCGCAGTGGGAGGACAAGTGGCAGAGGAGAGATGGGCAGCACTTGGAGCACGGCCCTATTCTGGCAGGGCATCTAGCAGGGCTTCAGAAGAGAGATCTGTAAGTGAAGGAGCCAGACAAGTAGGGATGGCCCCCCGGGCCTGACCGTGACACTGACCACAGGCCAGGATTCCTTAGCCACTGTGCCATCCTGTTGAGAAACAATGTGACATGACCACAGTATTCCAAGCCTGCAAATAATGCTTGATGTCAATACAAATGCATGCCATTTTATGTTTACTTTTTTGGTTGTTTTTTTTTTTTTGAGACAGGTCTTGTTATGTAGTTCAGGCTCAAATTACCCTCGGTACTAAAGAGGGTAATCCCCACCTTTCCCCATGGCTGGGGTCAGACCCAGTGTCTCGTAGGTGATCTCCTCAGCCGGCCTCAGACTCATGAAAATCCTCCTGTCTTAGTCTCTGTAGTGCTAGGATTATAGGTGTGTACTACCACACTGGGCTTTTATGTGTACTTATTTAATCATATATTTTATTTTATTTTATTTTATTTTATTTATTTATTTTTTGGCGGAACCGGGGATTGAACTCAGGCCCTTGCGCTTGCCAGGGAAGCGTTTATTCTACTGAGCCATCTCCCCGGCCCCTAATCATATATTTTATATGTGTATAGAAAATAGATTTTCCAGGGGCCAGGGAGATGGCTCAGTGGAATAAGCGCCTCCCTGGCAAGCGTAAGGGCCTGAGTTCAATCCCCGGTTTCGCCAAAAAAAAGAAAATAGATTTTCCAACCTATATTAGCCTACAAATTTCTCACCGCATTTTAAGAGGCAGACTCTGCCTATTTCATGAACCAGGAGTTGAAGCCCACTCAGTGAACACATAAGAGTTGGGAAAGAACCTGCAGTAGCAAAATCCCCTGATCCCATCCAGAATTGTGGGGCAAAGGTCTTGAAACTCTGGAATTGCTGTCAAAGTCTTGCCTGGTTTTTCTGGTCCTTTGTCCTGTCCCCACCCAGCCTTCAACAGATGGCTGGCCTGACCTATATCCACAGTCAGGGTCCAGCAGACAAGTGCTGGGAAAAGTTCACACCGGAGTCTTCCTGTGGCCGCCACTGCCTCGCACTGCCAGTGTCCCTGGATGGATGACTTATGATTCTTCCTGTAGGGTACTGGGGAGCCCCAACTCACTGTCCCTCTGTTTGCGTCTAGGCATCACTGCTACAGAGCAGACTCAACCAGATCTTTGAAATCACCATACGGTGAGTAGCAGCCCTGAGCAGGAGATCCCCACCTTTCCCCAGGGCTGGGGTCAGCAACCAGCTCTCCTATACAAGAAAAATGGTGATCGAAGAGGCCTGGAAAGAGCCAGGGTTGCTCGTATCCCAGGCAGGTGCTTCATTTGAAAGCAGCTGTGTCCCAGTGCACCCTGCAGAGAACTTAGACTGAGCTGTAGATTCTTGGAGCAACCTAAGAATCGGGGAGCCTGAGGGATGACCAGGTCTCCAGTGCCAGACAAAGAGAAACCCAAATCAGTTGTTATGTTTAGTTGCACAGAGAGGGGACCCCTGAATTGCCACCTCATGTAGAGTCTTCTCCATATCTTTCCCCAGGCCCCCACCAAGCCCGTCAGGAACCATCACCGCTGCCTACGGCCAACCACAGAACCACTCCATACCCGTCTACGAGATGAAGTTTCCTGACCTGTGTGTATACTGAGCTCCTGGAAATGAAGCTTCTCGCAGGGATGGGGTCTGAGGGAAGGGCTAACCCTCATGCCCACCCCTGCCTCTGAAAATCTAGCTGGGATCTCTGACAGTTGCCTCCTCCCCAGCTAAGTAAAGGCGAAGCCTCCAGGTCCCTCCGGAACTTCATGGCCCTCCTGCCTCCGCCTCGCCTTCCCTGAGGAAGATCCAGCCACCTGCCCCTCTGGGGCCACGAGCATCTCATCTGTGCCCGACTCTTTTGTCAGCCAGGGATGGAGATCGTGGGGTTGTCTCTAGAGGGAAGGGGTGGGGGGAGTTCTTCTTGTGTGGTGGGTGAAGGGCTTCCACTAAGCTGCAACTCGGGGCACATCCAGCATCCCCAGAGGAGGCAACCAGCTGGAGACTTGGTTGGGCCAGGCAAGAACCAAGGCAAACTACCCTGGGAAGGGAGAGGTGAGAGCTGGAGATGGCGCTGTCCTCCCCATCAGTGCGTACCTCACCCTCGGGTTGTAGGAGTCTCTTCCATTCTAGCTGGCCCTCCGGTTGTCTGCTCTTTCTTTCTATTGTTGCTGAACATTGAGCCTTTTGTAGCTAGGGACAAGCCAGGTGGGGTTGTAAAGGTGAAGGGGGAACAGGCTTGGGGGTGGAAAGGGGCTAGTTCTGCCTCCAGTTCCAAGCACGGGTGGGACAAATTGTGTTCTTCTATAGCATCTCTCCATTGTTCAGAGGGGACTTGTGGGTGGTTCTCTGTCTTCTGAATGTTTCTCTGAGTTAGTTGGGTTCTCTGTGTATTTTTTTCTTCTAAGGACTCTAAGGAGTTTCTACAACTTTTGGGTTGAAGGAAGGCAGAAAAAAAGATAGTCTAGTTCAGTGATGGCAAATCTTTTGGAGCTTTCAATAGTAACAAACTACCAGCTATGGCACGCCTGCCATAGGCTCTCCACCACTGGTCTAATTCTAGAAGACTCAAGAGGGGAGGCAGTGCAGGGCTGTGAGGCCTGTCAACGGCACCTCCAAGGACCATGCTCCCAGCTGGGCTGGGGACGCAAGGTGAGGGACAAGTCTGGCAAGTGACCCTTGGAGGCTCAGAAGCCCGCCTTTTGGATGTTCCAGTGGAGGAGAGGGAATTAGCGCCTACTATTCAAGTGATTTCTTCATGCTCTGGAAAAGTGGGACACCGATGCTCTCTGGCCTCGCTTAAAGCTTAGGGAGAGACAATGGAGACCCCTTTAGGTTCTGGGCTTCAGTTTTCCCTGAGTGCCACCTGCCTGTCCCTGAGTGCAGCAAGCTCAGAGCCAGGCAAAGTGTGAAAAAGGCCACTTGCTGCGCTCTGCACCGTTCCCTTTTCTGACCCTTCCTCTGAGTGCCTTTGGGTATCCAGATGGCCTCTGGAAGAAGCAGCCCCTTCTAGTCCAGAGGAGCCCTTTCTTTTCTTTCCAAACTTTTATAACTTTCCTGAGCTGACATAACCGCAGTGAGGTGTGAATGGTCAGATATACCTTCCAAGGAGAATTTGCTTTTGAAAGGGGGGAGAATGGGTAGATATGTGGACCCACAGGAACCCCTTTTTAGGGTATTTTAGCTGTACGGCAAGGGGTCAGAAGGAGGCTATTTGTGCTCAGGGCAGGCAGGCTTCTCAGGATACCTTCAGGTCACATCCCTGCACAGTGACCAACCACCAGGGCAGATGAGTGCATCTTCCAAAATCAGCAAAACCCTGACACACTGCACTGCAGTGAATTTGCGGGGGAGGGGCCGCCTGAGCCTTCCTCCTTGTAGCGTGTAGTTCCCACACTTCTGGTGCATCTCTTCCCCAGGGTCACTGTCCCAGCGCTGTGGGCGTGTGGATTCTGCATGGCCTGCATGATCACAGACCTGGGCTGGCGGGAGGCTCCTGCTCCCCAAGGCTTTGGGACAATATTTTATGGCTTTTATGTAACTTATGCTCAACCCAACTCCACAAGCATGAATTTAGATTTCTCTCTAATATCTTATGATTAAGAAACCAAGTTTAAAATAGCTTTAAACAAACTAAAGGCAAATAACCTAGAAAAAAAAAAACTAAAGAAAATCTAAACCTTGAGCCGCAAAGGTCTTCCCTCACCAGATCTTTCCATCTCTTATCCCATGCTTGGGTAACATAGGGGACTGTGTGTGTCTTCCTTGTACCTGGCTGGCACTCAGGATCTTTCCGGTGGCACCTTTGCCTGAGTACTTCACCCTGAGCACTGCCCTGAACC
>NW_004524595.1:7222731-7246202 GCF_000260255.1 Octodon degus | reverse complement strand
GTGGACTTTGCATTCTGATCAGCTACGTCTCAGAATGAGGAAGTTTAATGTGATTATCACCTGGGACAGAATTAAATGGTGAATGCAGTAATGCCTGTCACCCCATCCCAAGGGGTGGGTGGTTGGTGGAAAGGCAGAGCGGAGTTGGGCAGGATCTAGAGGGAGGAGCCTGTGGCCATGTCCCCAGTCCTAGTATCCCTTCAACCTGCTTTCCAGGCCTCCCCAGCCCTAGTATCCCTTCAACCTGCTTTCCAGGCCTCTGGAAACACTGTCTTGTGCCCGCCCCCCTTTTTTGTCCTTTTCTTCTGTGAGCTTGACCCAAAAGGAGCCAGCCAGCCCTCTGAGACCAGCTGCCTGCAAAAACTTACCAGGCACTCTGGCTTTGTGAGCAAGGGGCAGGGCAGTCAGCATCCTGCTGATAGAACTTAATAGAATTGAATATATGTGAGAGTTGGAAATTCTGCTAATTTGGTTGGGTCATAAAAGGGCATGAGAAGCAGTGGGAAGCATCTCTGAGGTCCCAGGGACACTGCTTTCCTTACACTGGGATCTCAGTGCCCTGGGCCTGTTTCCCATTTCTTCTTTTTGATAAGGAGGATAAGTGATTTCTTCACTCCTAAACAGCCTCACCAGCGGTACAGCCTATGTAGAAAAGGCCTCGATACTCCCCTCTTCCCATCCTCCCCCACTACCCACATACAAATGGATAAGCAGGGCAAAGTAGGGCCTGGGACCAGTAAATGTACTCAAGAGAAGCATGGCGTCATGTCATGTAGGCGCTGCCTTTTGTTCTGGCTGTGCCAGGGCCACAGCACACACTTCAACCAGCATAGGTGTTGGAACAGCCTTTAGGTTTCTTCAAACAGAGACCTCTGGGCTGCAGAGTGGCAGGGCTGGCTTGCCTTTCAGTTGTCATTCCATTGTCCCCAGGCCTTCTGACAGAATTGAGATGCGAGGGGCTATTTTTCCTAATTCTTCCTTGTGACCAGAAAGTGGCAGCTGGCTGGCTTAGGGGTCTGTTGAGAAAGGCAAGACCTGGGCTCTTGGACTGAGTGTTGTGTTTAAAGGCAGACAGAGGTCACCTTGCCATGGCAGGTGATCTTGTTCCGGGCAGGCAGGGTTATCTCATTAGCCCTAGAAATCATCTAGTTACTGTGACCCTTTACCCCAAGTCAGGCCTTAGTGAGAGGGCTATAGGAGAAGGGTCATGGTGGGTCCTATCCTGGAGCCTGGCAGGAAGAAGGGCTCTGTGGCAGGAAACAGTTTCTGAGCTCTCCTGGGATACCAGACTGGTTGGCCAGGTCTTCATCCTCCAGGGGACCCTGAGGCCTCCTAGCCTACCACCTTCCCTTTTAGCTCTTCATTGACTTGATTTTGGCATATGAAGTGCAGAGTTGTGGGTCCATATATGCTGCAGCCCATACACAGTAATTTGTCTTTGTCCATCTAACCCTGACCTGGCCGAGTGTGTGTATGTGCCTGTGTGTGTGCACATGTGTAATGTAGTCCATAGTTGGCAATATCTGTATATAGTATCAGACATTTATATGTGAGTGCTCAATTAGTACCCATGGCAGTTTTCTGTATTGTAAACTTGTTGCATCAAATTAGTTTTATTTTAGGGAAGGGGGAAAGGGGAGTGGGGGAGTGTAGAAAGACAGACTCTTAGCAAGATCATTCTTTAGGACTATTAGTCGCAGTTTCCCAATAAGCCTTCATGATGCCCTTTTCAAATAAATGTTCATGTTGTCATTATATGCTTGTCTATTTGATTTTTAAGTAATTTTTTTTCAGATAAAAACAATCAAAGATTGCCAACAGTGTACTGCTCACATTTAGCCAGCCCCACTGACCCTGACTTTACCCACCTCAAAGGAAGTAGGGAAAGGTGCTACCCAGAGAGAAATCTAAGATTCCCAGCATGGGGTTGTCATGAGAGGCCCAGGGAGTGGGGCATTCTTCATTCTACCTCTCTTCCCATAATCCACGTTGGCTTTTGGGAATCTAACCTTCTGACTCCCTTCACATCAGGAATTCCCAGGGCACATTCCTCATTTTTTTTTCATTGTGAACTCTCCGAACTTCAAAGTGCAGGGCATGTGTATAAACACCATACACGGTACTGTTTCCCTGCCAGCTTTCATGTGCACCATCCACTGGTGAGTCTAACGCAAGTGACAGATGTGTGTACATCTGTAGGTATCTGGGGATCTTCTGTGAATGCTAAACGTGTGACTGCAAACCTGTGCCCCAGCATTGTGAAAACACCACAGGGAGGTAAAAAGACACAGCACCTGGTTTCTGTCCTGCAGAGTTTAGAGTGTCCCTGAAAGGAAGGAGCAAGATAAGCACACAGCAAGTGACTTGTCATCTGACCCAGACAGCATGTTGTCCAATGTGGAGGGCACTGGCTGCAGAAACTCTGAAAATGGGCAGGGGCAGCTGGAAGAGACCACAACCTGCCTAGAAAAAGTGAAATTGAGCCCAGGCTCATGTTGAAAACAGGCAACACAGAATGGTGGGGGGAAGGCAGAGGGTTCCAGGCAGCAAAGGAAAAGGGAAGAGGAATTGAGTAAACTGTAGGCTTTAAGCACAGCCTTCATCTGGGAAACAGACTTGATAAGGAGGGCAAGCTGGTTACCAAGGTCATACATGCCATGCCATGCCATGCCATGCTGTTTGGAACTGATGGAAGTTGGAGGGCGAAGTTACCGTTTTGACATTGACTGAGGAAATGTGGAAAAGCCAATTTTTTTTTTTTCCTGGTATTGAGGATTGGATCCAGGACTTCACATGCTAGGCAAGTGTACTGCTACAGACCTACTGCATCCCTATGTTTTTAAAAAAAAAACCTTTGAGACAAGGTCGGAGTTGTCCGGTGTGACTTAAACTTTCTATCTTCCTACCTCATCCTATGTAGCAGGTATACAACTAATTTTATACACATTAATACAAATTCGTGTACCGTGGGTTGGGGAGGAAAGCAACTGGAGACCAGCTGGTTAAAACGGGGCTACAACCAAGGCCAGTGCAAGAAGGGAAGGTCTGTTGCTGGGCAACAGGAAGAGAGCAGAGCTGGGGTGCACTAATGGCAGAAAGGGAACCTTGAAGCTTGAGCCTGAGGGACTAGAAGAGGAATCTGTGTAGTGTTAAGCTTACACAGGCAAGTATGTCTCTACAACATGTAGGGGGGTAAGACCATGTATTTGAGGATACGTGTGAGGAGCTGATATGATTGTCAGCTCTGACACTCAGCTCCTCAGTGATAGATGATCACATCCATTTCCTCCTTTAGTCCTCATAACCCTCATGCTAGGGAGGGATAAAGGACAAAACAATCTTGGAGACCTTTGGGGACTTGAGTCTGGATAGTGAAGAGCTCAGCCAGCACCCAGATCCAAGGAATCCTAACTCAGCTTCTGTTTCCATCGCCCTGAGAACCCTCCTGGCATGGGTTTGCCCGCCTGAGTCCCTTGGTCACTCGTGTAACAGTACTAAGGGCAGAAAATGGAGTCATCCCAGTTGTTGACAGAGCCACCTTGGACCATCAAACTATCGGCCCCTGCAGGGTGAGGGCATGGAAGGGCACGTTCTTCCCTCTATTTCCTTCTAACGAGCTATGCAACACCACTTGACCATATGGAAACCATTTCGTTCCCTTCCACTAGATGCTAATCTCTGATGACTGTGTATTTTATTTATTTATTTATTTATTTATTTATTTATTTATTTATTTATTTGGTGGAACCGGGGATTGAACTCAGATCCTTGCGTTTGCCGGTCAAGCGCTTATCCTACTGAGCCATCTCCCCGGCCCCCATGATGACTGTGTATTTAATTTTGCATTTCATTCGCAGTCCACATTCAAGTCAGAGACGGCTACGAAATTTGACAGGCTTTATTTCCTAACTACAGACAGCTTCAGTGACCAGAAGGCGCGGGAGGGCTGGGGGGCAGGAGCTGCGGGGACGGCTTCCCCTCAGCCGGCCGGCCGGCGGGATGCCCTCGCCTCACTGGCCCTTCTTGTGGGCGTTCTTGATGATGGCGTTCTTGAACAGCGTCACCAGCGGCGTCTGGCTCTTCTCCGAGCTCATGAAGCCGCCATAGCGCTTGTCCTTGCGCGGGGTGCCCCAGCGGAAGTGCTCCATGCGGTAGGGCCCGTCGTCCTTCTTCTCGGCCGCTGCCGCCTCGGCCTCGGCCTCAGCCTCAGCCACCAGGCCGAAGTCCAGGTCGTCGCGGCCGGGCGCCGCCGCGGGCCGCTCCCCGGACAGCTCCCTCTTGAACTCGAGCGGAAAGGCCTCGGCCGACTCGTCCTCCGCGCCGTTCGGGTACACCTTCACCGGGCGCCGCTTCTTGCCCACCGGCTTGCCCCAGCGGAAGTGCTCCATGGAGTAGGAGCGCTTGCCCTCGTGCGGGCCCGGCGCGGCGCCATCGCCGCGGAACTCGGGGTCGCCGGCGGGCAGCGCGACGCTGCCTTCGCGCGCCGCGACCTCCTCCTCACGCTTCTGGCTCGCGCCGCCGCCGCTGCTGTTCCGGCGGCCGAAGCGGTCCCAGCGGAAGTGGCCCATGACGTACTTCCGGGGGTTCTCGGTCAGCGGCTGCTCGTCGCCGTTCCCCGGAAACACTGGCGTCTCCGCCGAGAGGTCGGGTTTGCACGCCCGGATGCACTCCTTGGGGAGACCGCCAGCCGTGAGGAAAGACCAGAGCTCGGGCCGCTGCCCCTCTGCACCTCGCACAGCCCTCCCCACGTGCGATGCCAAGTCTCACTTCGAGGCCCGCCCTGCCCAGCCTGGGGCCACCCGATCGCTCACACTCAGGGATGTCAAGTCAACCCATCTCTTGTCCTTATCTCCCCTGCGCAAGGACTTCATCCCACTCCGTGGTTCACTTGTCTGTCCTTACTGATTTTGGGGGAGCAGGATCATACCATTATATGCCTAATGTATAGAAAATATTCGCAAAAGGGCAGATGAGTGGTAGCTAATGACTTTGTGACTAATGAGCACATACATATGGCCCAGAAGAGGGATGAGGCTGAAATTTAAGGGAGAATCTTGATAATGCAAATCTGGCTTCGAGTTTTTTTTGTTGTTTTGTTTTGTTTTTTTGTTTTTTTGGTTTTTTTTAATGTGGTACCGTGGATCAAACTGCTTGCCAGGCAGGCGCTTATGCCGCCGATTTATCTCCCAGGCCCCGAGGTCTATTTATTAACAATGCTTCAGTCTTTCTCTGCAAACCTAATTCAATCATTATACAGCCCAAAATGGCACCATGTCTCAAAAACTTTCCTGTATCCACTGGGGCCCTTTTCTCTGTTTCTTTTGAGTTTAGCTAATCTTGTACTCCCCCACTCCCACCCCCCACGCAGTGAATTTTGGGACAAGTTTATTCATTGTCCTTCACCTCAGTGAGACTAGAGAAAAAGATGCAAAGCTGGAATTTTCGTTGTATGTGCCATGGAGCTTGTGTCTGCAGTCCCTGAGCCCAGAGCATTCAGTGGTGGTAATATTGTATTTGCTTAGGAAAATGATCCATAGGCTGCAGTTCAGTTACTTGGAAACCACAGAGGAGAAAACAGAAGGCTCCCATCCACTACTGAGTTGGGAGTTTTCAAATGCACATATTTAGAATTATTGAAACTGCAAAATGTTAACAGTGGAAAATTAGAACTATCTAGTTTAAACTTCCCTCCTCTAAACAGATGAAACAGGAGGCTTGAGGAGATGAAAGAACCTTGTCAAGGTCCCCCTCTACCACTTGTGACAGAGGTGGGACTAGAACTCATGGGCTCTGACTGTGTTCAGCACTCTTTTCCTGGTGAGCACTCAGCAAGACAAGGCTGTGCAGTGTCTTCAGTCAAGCCTCTGGAGTCTATCTACAGAATTCAACAGAATTCCCTGGGCTCTTTTTTTCTATTTTATATGATACATGAAAACTACTCACCTCTTTGAGGAAATCTCTTCCTTTATCTTAACTCAGTTCTCTCTTGGTAAAACACTAAAGATATAGCGTGGGCATTTCACTCTCTCTTGCCAGGCACTGGATGTGCACACATATATGTGCATGTGTACACACACACACACACACACACACACACACACACACACACTTGCAGTGTCTGAAGGGAGTGCTAGCCCAGAATGCTTCTGGCAAGACTGTTAAGAGCTTTGTAGATGGTCATTATTCCAGGAAAAGCATAAGATATTTGGCACCAGTTACCAAAAACTGGTACCTTGGTCTTTCTTCCTCCCTCTAGAGATGTTCATGAAAATACCTACCTGGCTTCATAACTGGTAGTAGATAAAGGGAGAAAAATATATGGAATTAAAACAGTAAGTACTATGAGGCTATTTAAAAATGAATGAGGGCCGGGAGATAGCTCAGTAGAACAAGCACTTGCCTGGCAAGTGCAGGGTCCTGAGTTCAATCCCCAATACCACAATAAACAAACAAACAAATAAATAAAAATAAGTTGGGGCTAAAAGATTGAAGACATAGGATCAGTTGATGGAAAAGTTGTTATCGTGCTATTTTTAAATTTGGTAAGTAGTGTGGCATCTCCCTAGAAGACAGGGCAGGAAATAAAGCTAATAATCAGCAGTTGTGGACTAGATCCTTCTCCATGAAGGATCTTTGTCTCTTTGCCTCTCTGTCTTTGTGTGTCTGCCTGCCTGCCTGCCTGCCTGCCTGTCACTTTCTCTTTTCCTCTCCCTCTCCCTCTCCCTCTCCCTTTCCCCCTCCTTGAGACAAGGCCTCACTATGTAATGCCAGGCTGACCTCAAACTCTCATCAGGCTCCTCTTGCCTCAGCCTCCCAAGTGCTGGGATTACAGCAGTGTGACTCCACACCCAGATTTTGCTTCCTTCCATTGACCCCGTTTTGATTTTACAGCAGAGTTCTGCTTGTTTCCTGGGTTTCTTCACTTCCAGTTAATGGAAATGAATTTCTCCTTCCCCAAAGCCCTTTCCTTTGAGCTGTCCCAGCCCCAGTCCCACCTGATGCCCAAACCAAGGTGGCATCCATGGCCCACATACCAACAGGTTGCTTTCTGTGGTGAGCTCCTGGCACTGGCTGCTCTCCAGGCACCAGCCACGCACTTCTATGGAGGCCTGAAGTAGCAAGGCCAGCAGCAGGGCCCCCGAGCGGCTGTAGCATGATCTCGGCATCTTCCAGGTGGCAGGCTGAGACTCTGCAGAGGCAAACAAGATTGGTGGAACCCCTGCAAGGAGCAGAACAATGTTGGACACTCACCAGGAAGGACTGCAAGCCAACACCAACAACACTTACTTGTGGAGTCCAAGGCTTTTTGAGGTCAGGAGCAGCTCTGAGAAGCTGAGAGATGTGTAAGGTGGAGTTGTGGGGAGGAGAAGAAGAGAACCTAAGAAAACTGGCTATTTCTCCCTTATCTCTGTTAAAACTAGACCCCCAAAAGGCTGGCAGTGGAAGCTATTTGGGGGATTTGCTTGATCCAGCCATTTGGGAGATGAGGAATCTGAAGCCCATAAGAAACAATTAGATTTATGTTTGAAACAAGGTAAAGCTAAATTCTACTTTCAGCACAGAGCTTTCTTATTTCATTTCCTCGAGGCTGGGTTCCTAGCACTACAGATCCAAAAGGTGGGAATAACTCAAGAAAGATGAAGGACTCCAAAATTCCTACTCATTTTCCTTCTTCCTCCACCAGCATCCTCTCATTCCTCTGAAACACCATTTTCCATAAATACTGGTTTTGCATAAAGATGCTTAAAACTCCAGGTTCATTAGTCAAAGCCTCAAACAGCTCAATCTGATGTCCTGTACAGTCTCAGGTGATCACTATGGCCTAGACTCAAGTAATTTGGGAGAGGTGTAGCTGTAAAGCTAATCCTCTTAAAACTGGTTCATCTGAAAAAAAAAAAAAAAAAACTGGTTCATCTGGACACCACACATCAGACCTCTTGTTCTCCAAGTCTCTCCCATATAGTCTGAAATAAGTGGGCTTGGAGAGAATGTAGGTGTTTGGGGGGAAATAGATACAGTTAGGTTGAGAGGGAGCAAACATTGTGAATAGGCACAGGAAATGCTGTGGAAGAATCCAGGGAGCCACTTTTGGGCAGATGCTGCAATCAAGAGGTCAGAAGGAAACAAGAGAGGAGCATCCAGGGTGCCTTTGGTTCCTGGCACCCAGCCCCATCCCTCACACTGGTAGGTCTTGTGTTGCTATGTCCCCCTCACCCAGGTGGACCCACACCATGGCCTGTAATCAGCTCACCACTGACTTTAAAATCATTTTGGATTTCAGAAGGTCTCCACCCACTGTTAGAAAGAGATCTAATTAGATAAGAAAAGTATTCATAATTAAGTTGTGGATGACTTAAGTATCTTGTCATTCCTGAGAGAGCTCTCTCTCTCTTTTTTTTTTTTTTTTTTTTTTTTTTTTTTTTTGTGGAACTGGGAATTGAACTCAGGCTCTTGCGCTCGCCAGAGAAGCACTTATTCCACTGAGCCATCTCCCCAGCCCCTATCTTGTCATTCCTAATGAACATTTACACTTTAAAATAAATTTGCCTAAAAGAAATCTCAGAGGAGGAGGGAAAGTATAAAGGATCAGGATACCATATGTATTTGTACCAATTATCATACATATATACTAATTTTTAAAGAGGTAGAGGAAAGATCTCCTTTGGAGAGATGTGGACCAAATCTTTCTTAGGGTGGCTTTGGAAGTGAAAAAATTCTCGGTGCCCTCATTGTCCACTTCAGAAAGCCATTTCCTTCTCTCCACCACACCCTCCCCATTCCCCCAGAGCTGGGCCACTTGGGGCTCTTTTCTGAAGAGCTGCCCCGCTAGGGCCCAGCGTTTTTAGAACAGCCATTAGATGGCGCTGGCAGCCAGAGAGCTTGCCCAGCAACTCTTCTAAGGGGACACTGGAAAGAACTTTGGTCAGCCAATGTTGCTGTTCCATCCTGGCTAAGGACAGGCCGCTCCAGGGTAACTTGCTCCTGCTCACGTTCAAGCAGACAGCCTGAACTCAGTACGCAAACCAACTAGATACAAGCACTGAATCATGCAGCCCTTCAGGTCAGAATGAAATCCAGTGATTACAGGAGAAGCAGAAAAATGGTAGATAGCATAACATGTTAGTAGAGAAATATCATACAGATCCAACATCTGTGTGTGTGTGCGTGCTTGCGTGCGTGCGTGCGTGCGTGCGTGTGTGTGTGTGTGTGTGTGTGTGTTTCAGTACTACTGATTGAGCCCAGGGCTTTCACACTGAGCTACATTCACAGGCTTTTTAATTTTTAAATTTGGGACAAGGTCTCAATCACTCACTTGCTCAAACTGGGCTTGAACTTACAATTCTCCTGCTTTAGTCTCCCAGAGTGTAAGTGTGGTGCTACCACAATCAGCCCCTCAACTGTATTTTAATTCTCAAAACTGACCATTCTGGAATGACTTCCAGGGCCAGGGAGATAGTTCAGCGGCATAAGAACCTGTCTTGAATGACTTCCATTTTCTAAAGGCCTTCATCATGATTTCAGGTTATTCCTGAAAAGCCTTCAGAGAGCATTTCCTCTCCTGTCATATTGGCCATGTTGTACAACATAGTAACATTCTTATTCCCCCACCCCTTGGAGCGCCTAGTATGTTTATAAAAAGTTAGATGGGGCCCAAAAGATAGTTCAGCAGACTGATCACCTGCTTAGGCAAGCTCTTGGACCAGGATTCCATCTCCAGCACCACATGCTGCACCAGCCCCACCCCTGGGCATGCTGAGCCAACCACTAAGACTGGGTGTGGTGGCACACACCTGTAATCCCAGTGCTGAGGAGGCTGAAAACAGGAGGATCACTACAAGTCCAAGATGCATAGTGAGACCTTGTACCAAACACATAACAAATAAAATAAAAAGTTAGATGGTTTTTTAAAAGCAACTTGTTTTATGTATTTTCCATCTTTGCGTGTGTGTGTGTGTGTGTGTGTGTGTGTGTCCCCTGAGACAGAGACTCACTATATAGTTCAAGCTACCTCTGAACTCACTATAGAGCCCAGGCTGGCCTTGAACTTAAGGCAGTCTTCCTGCCCAGGCTCCCAAATGTGGGATTATAGGCATGCACCCCTACATCCAGCCCTTTCTTTTTAATAGGCAACAAAGTAATGAAAGAGATGCCACATGTGCTCTTTTTTTTTTTTTTTTTGTAAGTAGAGAGTATAATAATCCAATAATTGAAAGCCCTGGAAATAGAAATTTACAATTTATTAATCTTGACATTAACTTTATAATAGAGCTACACTTATTAGGACTTCATATACATGGGTCTTTGAACTAAAGAAAATGTTATTGCAAAACTGCATTGACTCTGCCCTTCTGTGACGATTTTCTCTTTGCACAGTAATGGACATTAGTCAAGCCCTATAACAAAAATGTCAAAGGAATATAAGTAATTAAGTAGACCCTAATTTCTACATACTATAAATTGATGAAAAAAATGCATTTTTATTTCCCTTGGCTACTTCCACCCATTCTGTGTAAAACACCCCAGTTATACATGAAGAGTTTGGAGAATCCAGAAGGTCGGGGATCGACCCTCCCTACGTCGGAAACGTTCCCTCCTCTAGCATCCTATGATAGTGCAAAAGGCTGCAGCCTAGGGTCTTCGGGGTGAACCGTCCACACTGCGGGCCCTCCCAGAGCACCCTAAACCAGATGCTGCATTTCAGGACGACGGACAGCTCCCGCTGGTCATCTGTCTTTAACCCCACCTACGTCTTGGAGCAGAGGGACTCAACTGTCCTGTCTTGTAGTTGACTCCAGATTGCGGTAATGATCGTAGCGCATCGGCCTAGGGGCTAAGGGGGCCAGGGAAATGAGGATTCAGGGGTCTAAATTTTAAAACCTTGTAATGAAAGGAGTTTACTGTGACAGCCTTTTTTCTCTCGCCCCATTTCCAATATGATTTACCGTCAAAGTATATGGTATCTTATTTTGAAGAACTGACATGGATTCAGAAAATAGGGGAAGAGCAGAACCTCAGGAACCTCTCCTAAGATCTCCCTATAGGGTGTGGTACGTCTCTAAGGGTCCTAGCTCTCCTTGCCCCGGTTTTCCCACTCGAGTGCCAGGACCTTCGGACTCCTCCATCCCCGGGAGCTCAGCCTGCGGCGTCGCAGCTCTTTGCCCACCGTCTAGCCGCTGTGCTTACGGTTCAGTCAGTCCAGTAAGTTTGCAAAGAACTCCGGCTCGCGACGCCCAGTCCTCTTTCGGAACCGGTGGGGCAACGGGAGGCCGGGCAGGCGTTCCGGGGAGGTCCGCGCTCTGCGCCCTTACCTGTCGAGGGGCTGCTGCTGTGTGGGGACCACGACGCTCAGCGGCCTCTCTTCTGCTCCTTCTTTCCCACGGGCTCCTCCTCCTCCGACGCAGGGTCTCTGTCGCTCTCCAGGGTCCTTATATACTTGCAGGGCTGGTCGTGACCTTCCTGACAGCGATTCTGCTGCGCAAAAGCAACTCCCTGGCTAAGTGAGGCGGGGGAGAGGGGGAAAAGGGGGGAGGCGGCGTGGGACGGGAGGGGGCTCCCAGGATGGGCTGCACGCAACCAGGCGTCCTGAACAGCGGAGGCCAGCATTAGCACTGTCTTGCTGAAGGAAGTACCTGGCAGCTGGTGGTCAGGAAGAACTTAATTAAAGATGGTGTTTTGTGTCCACTTAGGTCAGACAAAGGCTTAGCATCCCGGTGTGGGGCAGGCATAGTGTGCCTCTGAGGTTGTTGAGCAGAAAATGACATTACCTGTGTATGTGCTGGAGCTGCCACCTGCCTCTTTGGCATTTGGAGGTAAATATCCCCAAGGGGGTACATTTTTTATGCTGCCAATTTGTCCAAAGTTTGAAAATAGTGATATGAGGAATAGCATCTCTCTCTCTCTCTCTCTCTCTCTCTCTCTCTCTCTCTCTCTCTCTCTCTCTCTCCCTCTCACTCACTTTTGGGGAAGAGGGAAAGAGCAGAGGTCAGAAATCTCTCTCCTTGGGCCCCTGGACAGGTTGCTTCTTGGAACAGGAGGTGAACTGCACAACCCCACAGGCGTAATCCAGAGAGGGCTCCGTTCTATGCCCTGAACTCCAAGAAAAATATCCTGTGAATACAAAGTCATTAATTGGAAGGGGTGGCACACTGTGAAGAGCAGTTGAAGTCCTCTCTGAATGACTTCTGATCCCACCCTGTGGCCATGAGCTGGCAGAATGATCCGGAGGCCTTCTGTCTTCCTTAGTCACCAGCCTGGCCCTGAACTCTGGCTTGACACTAGGCTCAAATATCAGGACAGGGAAAATAGAACAGTACTCAAACACAGACAGGAAGAATTCACTGAACTTGGATGAAGAAACAAAACCAAATTGTGAGGAATTTCTGGGTGTGGTGACTCATGTCTATAATCCCAGCACTTGGAAGTTGAGGCAGGAGGATCATCAGGAGTTCAAGACCAGCCGAGGCTACACGGTGAGTTCATGGCCACCCTGAAGTACATGGCAACACCCTGTCTCAACACA
This sequence comes from Octodon degus, assembly GCF_000260255.1. Lineage (NCBI taxonomy): Eukaryota > Metazoa > Chordata > Mammalia > Rodentia > Octodontidae > Octodon > Octodon degus. The sequence goes on along the minus strand of NW_004524595.1, from coordinate 7,233,682 downwards.
AAACAAAACAAATTGTGAGGAGTGTTGCATGTGATAGAGAGGATGAGGACTAAACTAGACTCCAAATCCAGGTAAATGTTTAATCTCCAGGTGCAGGAAGGTTGTTTATTCCCAATTAGCCTCTTCTAGACTCCAAGATTCCCTCGAGAAATCAGCTTTTCTGGATGGTAACACTGACTGTACATTCAGCAATCTTTTCCTTTGGTCCACAAGACAGAACTAACCTCTTTTAATAGGAATCAAGGTGCTATATCACCTCGCCCGGCCTCTTCCAAGGGCCTCTCCTGACTCATCTTGCATCCTGGCCCCTCAGCCATCCCCAACAGTCACACTCCTTCAGCACTCCATTTTTCTCTTTGTCCAAGCTGCCCCCTCAACTAAAGCCCCCTTTCTTCCTCACACCATCAGAAACTTGGGCTTGCATGAAGGCTTAGCTTGTCAAGCTTTCCCTGTTGTCTTCAGTCCTCTTTCTTCCTGCTGAGGCCTCTGTTCTTCACAGACCCCAGTCTCAGCTCATCTGTACCTGTGGCTTACAGGGCTTGGACTAATTCTCTTCCATCTTTTATCCTCTCCTTTCCACCACCCTTAGCTTCTGCCACCGCCAGGCTTGTGAATTTTTCAATTAAATAGTCATTATTTTCTTCTTCCTCTTCTCCTTCTTTTTCTTCTTGTGGTGGTGGTGGTGGTGGTGTTGCTGGTACTGGGGATTGAACCAAAGATCTTTACACTAAGCTACACCCCCAATCATTTGTAATGTTTAAAAAAAAATTTAAGATAGTCTCCCTAAGTGACTAAGTTGCTTAGGTTGGGCTAGAACTTGCAATCTTCCAGCCTCATCAGCCTCCTAGTGTTGAGATTGCAGGCATGAGCCACTACATCCAGAGTTTCTTTGTATTATTTCTACAACCTTAGGAAGCAGCTGGTCAAACTAGGGAAAGATCAGAATGGCCCAGCTTCAGTCCTGCTGTCAGCCACGTTGTTCGTTACATCCAGAAGAACCTGCTTTGTGGGAGTGGAGTCAGCATTGGGTGGCACAGGCCATGTTTACCAATAGGCAAGATTGGAACTGGGACCCCAAAGCAGGTAAGGGTGAAGGCTGGCTGGAACATGGCCAAAATCATGCCACTGGACTCAAGTGGAGAAAGAAAATCAGATCAGTGCCAAGAACAAGAGCCACAGGTGTCACTGTCTCCACCACAGCCACTAAATATGAATGTGACTCCTGGCCTCTTGATGAACTCTTACTTCTACTGATGCCACTGGGAGAAAATTACTGATTTTTCAATGTCAAACTTTTGCTGATTTTTCAATATCGAGCCTATCATGAGATTAGCATATAATTTTCCTTTTTTGTGGAATTCCTACCAGATTTTGGTATCAAAATTATACGGTCCTCATTAAGCAAGTTGAAAATCCCTGCTGTCTCCATTTTTCAAATGCAGCAGAATTTGTGTACAGTAGTCTGATCTCTTCCTGAAATGTTTGAGATTATTCATCAGAGATGCCATCTGGGTCTTTAGGTTTGTTTGGTGAACAGCTTTTTGTTTGTTTGTTTTGTTTTTAATGTATTTGGTACACAGTCTCACTATGCAGCTCAGACTCATGGTGATCCTCATGTTTTCAATCTCCCCAGTGCTGAGATTGGAGGGGTGCACCCCCACACTCCGACTCAATAGCCAGCTTAGCAAGCCTGAGGGCAGGGCCAGCATGGCATGTGGTGCTGGAGATCATGTGGTGCCTGGTCCCTGAGCTTTCCTAGCAGGTACCTAGTCCTCTGAGCTATCTCATTGGGTTTTTTTTTTCTTCAAATTTTACTTTTATTTTTCTTTCTCATTTTTCTGGTACCAGGGACCAAACTCAGGACCTTGTGCCTGCCAGGTAGTCTCTTATGCCACTGTGCTATGCCCCCAGCAACAGTTTTTAACTATAGGTTCAACGTTATAAGTAGCGTAGTTCCTATTATTTATTTCCTCTTATGTCAATTAAAATGTATATTTCTAGGAATTTGTTAATATCATCTAAACTCTTTAATTCATTGGCTCAAAATTATATCTTCTTAGCAACTAAGGAATCTGTAGTTATGCTTTTCTCTCACCTCTGACATTGGTAATTTATATCTTCTTTTAAAATTAGTTTTCCTGGGTTAGGGAGATGGCTTAGTGGAATAAGCACTTCCCTGGCAAGCACAAAGGCCTGAGTTCAATCCCCAGTTCTGCCAAAAAATAAGTAAATAAATAAAATTAGTTTTCTTAGGGACCTTGGAGATGGCTCAGTAGAGTAAACACTTCCCTGGCAAGTGCAGGGGTCTGATTTCAATCCCTGGTTCCACCAAAAATAAATAAATAAATAAAAACAAAATTAGTTTTCTTGGGGCCAGTGAAATAGCTTAGTGGCCTAAAGTGCCTGCTTAGGTAAGCTCAGGCAAAACACGAAGGGACTGCAGTTTGATCCTTGGCACCACGTACTGCGCCAGCCCCGCCCTGGGGGTAGGCTGAGCTGGCCACAAAAAATAAAACAAACAAACAATAGTTTTCTTGGATGTTTATCAATTTTGTTAGTCTTTTGTAAGAATCAGCTTTAGTTTTTTTAAATTTTCTCTATATTATGTACACTTTTTATTTTTGAAATTTCTACTCATTATTTCTTTCTTTCTACATTACATGGATTTAATTAGTTACACTTTTTCTATATGCTTCATTTGGACATTAATTATGTTTAGTTAGATCATTGATATTCAATCTTTATTTCTTTAATATACATAGATATGGCCATAAAATTTTGATATGCCCTCAGTTTTCATATGCCATATTTTCAATGTCATTTAGTTCAAATAACTTCTTATTTTCATTGAGATGTCTTCTTTGATCTATGGATTACTGAGAAATATTCCAGTTAAATTCCAAACATTTGGGATTTTTCTAGATATGTTTTGATATTTTTAGGTATGTTTTGAAGGTAATTTCTAGTTCAATTTCTCTTGAATCAGAGAATGTGTTTGATTTCAGCCTTTAGAAATTTTTCAAGGCTTGCATTATAAACAGACTTATGGGCCACAGTCATCTGTGTTCCTAGTGCACTTTGAGAGAATATGTATCCTGTGGTTGCTGAAATGCTCTGCATCATTTTCTTTTCTTTTTATTATTTTATTAGTTTGCATCATTTCCATACCTATATCCTTTCTGATTATTTGCCCTCTTATTCTAGTAGTGAGAAAAATATGCTCCATTATTTTTGCAGATTACTTATTTCTCCTTTTGGTTCTGATATAAAACAAGACAACTCATTCTAGAAGTTAAAGTTGGAGTGGAGGGCAGTGCAAGTTAAAGGAGGACGATAGCTGAGAGCGCTCCAGCCTGCAGGGGATAAGAGCCAAATACTCCAAATCTGAAGCAGCTCAGAGAGCAGATGCAGAGGAACCATCTACCCCTTAAACAGTGGGAGCCCCCTTCAGCCATAGCGAGGGACACAGGCGCAGGTGGATGGGCGGGAGGATGAAGCAAAGGAAGTACAGTGATCCAGCCGTGGCAGCTCCGGGATGCAGGTCCACTGCCTAGGATGATTCTCACCAGCTTCTTGCCCCATCCTCTGGGCTCCTGCTCCTTTCTATGTATCTTTCCTTTCCTACAAGTCAGAATTTGCAGCTGAGTAGTCTCCTTGCTTGCCTCTTACCTGTAGTGGGTTTTTTTGTTTGTTTGTTTGTTTGTTGTTGGGTTTTTTTGTTTGTTTTGCTTTTTTGGTGGAACTGGGGATTGAACTCAGACCCTTGCGCTTCCCGGGGAAGCGCTTATTCTCCTGAGCCATCTCCCCAGCCCCTACCTGTAGTGTTTAAGGAGTTCAAAACCCCTCTTTGTTTTGTACTTGGGCTCAACCACTGCCCGTCATGGGAACTCCATGGGGTAGTATGCTTGATGCTCCCCTGCCAGGACCTGGCCCCTGCTCAGCCCTACACAAGTGCTAGCCCTGGTCCTCCATGCCACTGAGTGCTGGCAGGAGGGAGGCATGGAAAGAAAGAAGAAGCAAGGAATACAGGAGTTGGAGGAGGGAGGAAGAAAGAAAGAAAGGGAGGGAAAGAGGGAGGGAAGAAGGAAGGGAAGGAGGGAGAGAGAAAAACAGGAAGGGAGGGAGGGAAGAAGGAAAGGCGCAGCCACTGGATCAGACCCTTCCGCTAAGTCACTGAACACCTTTCCTGGGCAGGCTCCTGGGGGCAGGCCGTGTCCCCACACCTGACTTCCATCATGCCAGGTGGCCATGGGTGCAGGTCCAGTGCTGCTCTCGTCATCTCAGCTTTTCACCTTTAAGAATTTAATTGGAATAGAGATGTCACCTGGGTGTGAGTGCGTTACAAGGGCAGGTGCTGAAGTGGCCCCCTGGGGAGCGGGAGCAAAGGGCCAGGAGGACAGCACTGGAAGGATGGGGCTGACAGAGTCCAATACTGGAGGGTAGCCTTGCCCTCGGCCCTCAGATACTGGGGGACAGGCCACTGAGAGGGGAGAGGCCCTAGGAGCGAGGCTGCATACATCTGCACAGGGCAGCCTGAGCTGGAACACACATAAACTCCAGCCTTGAGCACCAGAGCAAAGAAGCCCAGCTGCTTCCTATCGACCTCCCACCCCAAGTCAGCAGCCTCACCTCATGTCAGAACCTCAGGCCCTTCTCAGGGCTCCTGTCAGAGGGAGCCTTAGCCTCTTGCCCTTCTGCAGTGTAAGCTAGAGGGCCTCCCCCTGCTGGGCTGGTGGCCCTGTCTACCAGGGCACAGTTCCCAAAGCCAGCACATAGGACACAGGACATTTGTAGTGAGGCACTCCAGGAAGATGGCAGAAGAGGCCAAGAAAGGGTGCCAGGGCAGGGGCCCCTTTTTAGGCTTCGTTCACAGAAGTTGTGACTCTCCAAAGTCCAACTCCCCCCCCCACCTCTGTGGAGGAGCCTAAAACAGGCAGATGGCCCTGCTGTGTCATCTGAATGAGAAATGGCCCAGCATTGGCCCCTTCATATGAAGGTGGGAGTATGGGGTGCAGAAAGAGCAGGATGTGGGGCACATGATGCACGACATGGGATGAGAGGTGTATGCTGCTTTCCTAGACCCTCTTCCTGACAGCCACAGGGCCAAGGGCAGCTCTGGCTGGCGCTGGCTCTCACAATCCCTACCTAAATCTAAGGCTTCTTGCCCTGCAGGTATCTTCTCCCTCTCACAGCTAAGAAGAGGAGACACTGAGACCCTGGCCTGCAGGCTGGAAAAGAGGGTGTTACCTGCTGAGGGCACCACAGATGCCAAGAGAGGGGCTTCCTGTTGAGGGGGCAAAGCAGGGATACAGCCTTTAGGGGAGAGGATGGCCTGATAACCCTCTGGGGGGAGAAGAGATGGAGGGAGACTGCATGCAGAGGGGCAGGTGGTGCCCCAGGGGTGGAGGGAATGGAGGACAAAGTAGAAGAGAGATTGGTGAGAGAGGTACCAGTCAGGGTCCCTGCAAAGAAAGAGTCAGGAAAGGACAATGGCCAGGCCTTGGGGAGACAGAAAGAAATTGGCACATTACATGTGGGGAGACCTAGGAGGACTGGGAGGCAGGTGGGAAAATGGGTCAGATGCATTTCTCAGGGCAGAAAATGGCTCAGGTGGGTTGGCACTGAAGCTACCATGTTCCAGTCTACTCTAGCCAGGCCAGGCCGGCCATGGGAGCTGCACTGTGCTTATTGGAAGCAGCCCGGTGTGGCAGCAGTGTTTGTCTGGCATGCCCAGTGTCTCAGTTACTCGTCTCTCATTGCTGGGACAAATACCCAACACTCAAAATGAAGGAAGAACAGGTTTATTTAGCTCACAGTTACTGGAGGTTTCAGTCCATACTCAGCTGGCTTCTAGGGCAGACTGGCACATGACAGAGAGCAACCTTTCATGGAGGTGGCAAAGAGTAGAGAGCAAAGGGAGTGGCAGCAGCTCAGGCAGCTAGCTAGCCTCTCTTCCCTCCTTACACTATAATGCAAATTACCTGCCTCAGGGCAGGTGCAGCATCCACACCTACAGTGATCAATCAAAAACTCCAGAAGCTGCCCATGAACCTCATAAGGCTTTGGGGGGACACCTAGACACAAGCTATAACACCCAGATTTGGTCCCATTATTCATTCACTCCATAGAAGTTTCTGGACCCCTCCACGTGCCAGGACAGACCTGGGTCCTACGCCCAAAAGGCTTCAGCTCCCACAGGGAGAACAGGAATGGTCCAATCAATGAATAACTGCAAACAGCGATAAATTCAAGGAAGAAAGCAGAGGAGATGAGGACGGAAAGGATAGAAGCTTCATAGCAGAAGAAAGAATCCAATGAGTCCAGTGTTCTGGGGCTGGAAAAGAGAAGAGGGTTCGGGAAGCTAATGGACAATGAGAGAAAGATGAGAAAAGTAGCCTTTAGAGGGGTGGAGCCCTGCAGCCTGGGGTTGAGGGTATTTCTGTGGCTGGAGAAATGTTCTTTCAGATGGGTGATCTAGGAAATAAAAAGGATTAAAATGTGTTATGTACATGTAGAAATTCTCCATAATGAATGTAATCATCATATGCTGCAAACATATACTAATAAAACTAAAGCAAAAATTTTAATTTTGTTAATGAGTGATTTGAGATGTTTTGTCTAAAAATATACTTTGAATGTTTTGAATGTGTTTTGTTTTTGTTTAGGGGTCAGATCGCTGCCCTTGCCTTATTAAGGTTATCAAGGTTAATTTATGGACTTATAGTGTCTTTGGGTGTAGTGGGTGTGGAGGGGGTGAAAACAAGCAGCTAGGGATGTAGCTCAATGGTAGATCATGTGCTTTACATGTGCAAGACCTCCTGGGTTCAATTCCCAGTCCTGACTGAAGGTTCCTGGGGGCTGTGCACTTCTCCTAGAGGTGCTTTTCAGGTTCTTATCCTGAACAAAGAATTAGTTAAGATAATCACAACAGGTAGCAAGGTTTTACATTTATTAAAGAGATTAAAGATAAGAAAACACCTATGTTATGAAAAAAAAATTTAAAAATTAAAAATTTTTTTAAAAAGTCCATCAGATGATAAAGAAAAAAAAAAACAGAAAAAGAAAACACCTATGTTTTGTAGAGCATGGGCACGTTAAAAGTAGGAAAAGGAGTACACTCTGCAGGGTGACAGTGCACCACAGAGAGGACTTAAGGGGCTATTCCCCCACCCCCGGCTGTCATCAGATTCCCACTGTCCTATCAAAGCCTTGTTTGCTTTCTAAGGCACTTTGTTGTTGTTTTTTTTTTTTTTTTTTGGCGGAACTGGGTATTGAACTCAGGCCTTTGCACTTGCCAGGCAAGCACTTATTCTACTGAGTTATCTCCCCGGCCTCTAAGGCACTTTGAAGGTAGTGTGATAGGAGATTAGGATGTGCCAAAAGCTAGCTGGACCCTATGTGAAATACCAAAAATAAATAAATAAATAAATAAATAAATAAATAAATAAATAAGCTAGCTGAGGAAGCAGGCATGATCTACTACAAGATCCCTGACACATGGACAGAACAGTTCCCAAAGCCCTACACATGGACCAGGTTTTCAACAGGATGGCTTTGCCCCAGCACCACCTCTCAGGACCCGGATGTAGACGTTCTCAGGGGTTTCTTCAAAATTTAGATAGCATAAACAGTCACACTGGTGCCACGAAGACTTAGCTAATGGTAGCTCTCCACAATTTCCCATGCTGTTTTTCCCAGAAGCAACGTGTACTTTTATCTTTGCTCTCTCCCTCTTTTTCTGTTTACTTGGCCCAAGTTTACTGTGGAGCCAATTTCTCTCTCAGTCTTCACTTCTATTTTCTCCAGTAAACTTTGTCACTGCTTTTTGCTTGTTTTGTTCAATCTTTTTTGGTTACAGATGAGAACCTGGAATCCAATTCTGGAAAGGCGAGCAACCCCAAGCCCAGTACCATTTAGGTGGCAAGCCACTTCTTAGAACAAGCTACTCCATAGCAACATCACTTTCTGATTGGTCTCAGGTGCAGGGCTTGGGCTGTTTTTCTGCACCTGTCCTGGATCACTGTGACAGACAGGTCATGCCCACTTCCCTAGCTGGCTAGCCATGCCCTAATCTCCTGCCTCAGTACCACGCCAAAAAGAAAAGGGTCAGGAGTAAAGATATGGAATACAGATAGGAATAAACTTGGTTAGCTTTGCATCCTGACGTTATAGTCCACTTAAGAGTACAATTTTAAACTATGGTTTTCCTTATCTCCTTTCTACTCTCTCTGTTTCTTCTGTCCTACCTCAGTGGTACTTCTTTTTTTTTCAGAACCAGGTATTGAACTCAAGTCCTTGCGCTTGTCAGGGAAGCACTTATTCCACTGAACCATCTCCCTGGCCCCTCAGTGGTACTTCTATAAAAGTTTACTTTTTAAAGAAACTATGCTTAAGTTAATAAGCTCTCTCTCTTCTGTCTCCAGTCTGTGATCAAAACAGGGTCACATACCAGGCAAGTGCTCTACCATTGAGCCTCACTCTCAGCCTCCTTTTCCTCTTCTTAATTTGCCTTTTACAACGGTCCATTCTGGCTAAGAACCTATAGAGATTAAAGAAATTATTCTTGCTCCACAATGTGAAGTGCGGAAGGAAACCAGATAGGAGGCCTTTGAATGGTGCTCTGGCTGTGTGCGGAAACACTGAGGGCTTGGGGTTGAGAGAATAACATGATGCCTGGGCATCATGTGAGCTTCTGGAGCTGACATGGTTCCAGATTTCTTGTTTGGGGAAGACTGGGGTTGAATGTGTTTGGAAAAGAAAACCATGAGCTCTGTGACCGTGAGCAAATTACTTAACCTCTCTGAGTTGCTCTGGTCACACTCAAGGCCCCATCTCACTGTACTTGAGAAATCCTGACCACCACTGAGGTTGTCAGTGCAAACACAAATTTAAAATTCCTCTGCAAGGAGGCTGGTGGGCTCTTTGGGGAGAGGTACAGAGTTTATCTCCAGAAAAGGACCCTGAAATCTGCAACAGTACAGAGGACAGATTGCCTGGTGCCCCAGATGGCCCAGGGAAGAAGGGAGAATCCCCCTCCCCTCTTCTGTGTGCATGCACGCGCTTGCGCGTGTGTGTGCGCGCACACACACACACACACACACACACACAGAGCTTTTAGCGAGCTGCTCCCATTCAAGGCACAGCTGGGCTCCTTCCAGGCTTCAGTTTGACCCCAATGGCAAAGAGGAATCAATTTGTGCAGAGAACTGGAATGAAAGACATTTCAATTGACCTTTGAATGGGGTTTTAATTTGCTTTATTACAGCCAAAGGGACCTCGCGAAGAGACCCTTGAGACTGCTTTTATCCACTAATGCATGGCATCAGCACAAAGCAGGCCAGAGCCCGGATGATCTGGATGAAGGTGGAGGAGAAGGAGGAGGCCCAGGGCGGAGCCAGAATCCCAGCTTCTCCCTAGAATTGGTCTGCAGCACCCTTGGGGCCCAGGCAGAATCCTAGTGGAGGAAGACGATGGACAAGATGACCTGGGTTCCAGCCCCAGCTCTGCTGCCTGCAGGCCTTAGCACCTGGGCTGGGCACCGTCCATCGGAACTCTGGAAGGGGGGAGCTCTGTGGCCCTTGGCACCTTCCAGGCTTGCCGTTCTGTGGATTCAAGCTCAGGTGTGAAACAGAGCCCCGTGTACAGTAACCACACAGAACGCGGCTGCGGTGGGCTGAGCAGAGCCCTCCAGCCTTCCATGTCCCGGGCCACCTTCAGATCACATACGCTCCAGTCTCCCAGAAAAAGCTAGTGGACCTGTTGACCACCATGGCTCCTCAGGCAGCAGCCACCTCGAGGTCCAGGGGGCTTGGAGATGGTCAGCCTGAGCCACAGAGTCCCTGAAAGGCATCTCTACCCAGGGCCAGCTTAGTACAAAGCTCTGAGGTAGAGACCCACCGGCTTTGTGCTCTGCGCACCCTGGGTGGAAACGCCCAGTCCTCTGGCTCCTGGCGCTGCCTTGAAGAACCTTGCCTGTTCTTTCACAACACTTATCCACTTGCTTTTTTTCAAATTGAAGGTGACCAGAGTGGACTTCTTGGAGGCGGGGCACTTGCTGAAAACTTCGTGGGTATCACAGGCATGCTGGGCTCCCTGGGATGACGCCGCTGCAGCCACTTGTTCCAGACAGAGCCCAGGTGCCAGCAGCCACTCTTCTGACTCAGTGGCAGTCACAATGGTCTTTTTGTGGAGGAAATGCCTTTGTGGGGGTCTGAGCCATGACTGTTGCTTTCCCAGAAGAATGTAGAGTTCTCCAGGTGGGGAGAGTGACGTGGTGGCCAGGAAGGACGCTGGTAATGCACATCCATTAGTGTATTCAGAAGTCCCTGAGCTGGGCTCCTCCCGGGAGGCAACAATGGGGTCTAAGTGCCCTTTTACAGGTACAGATCTTTCTGTCCCTCAGCGCTGCCCACTGGATCCTGGTCTTCTGTTTCTGTTTCTGCTGCTCAAAGGATCAGAGCAGCCAGGACTGAGAACCCAAGCAGCTCACGGGAGGCCCCAGAGAGTGAGCGACCCAGCCGGGTAGAGGCAGTGCAGGGTGACCTGCTCCCGAGCCCAGTGTATGCACCCGCGTGATGAGGAGCAGCAAAGGCTCCCCAGTGGGTGCTTGGCTGGTGCCTAACAGACTGTCAAAGCCTTCCTGGGAGGTTGAGGGCTAGTCCTTCCCAGCATCCAGGCAGGTGCCCTTGGTTCTGGGGTGAGCTGGGTGTAAGCCTCTGGCAGAGCCCTCAGAGAACCACCCCTAGACCCTGACTAGTCCACCTGGGAAGGCCAGCTTGACTCCAGAGTCACATTTGAAAATGTAGCAATTGTGGCTGGGTGTGGCGGCCACCTGGGAGGCAGGAGGATCCTAAGAGTTCAAGGCCAGCCTGAACTACATAGCGAAGCCCTGTCTCAAAATGCATGCTAGGGCTGGGGAGATGGCTCAGTAGAATAAGTGCTTGCCTGGCAA
>NW_004524595.1:7220957-7222399 GCF_000260255.1 Octodon degus | reverse complement strand
GGGGGTGGAGCTGGCACAACCTGCTGGGAATCAAATCCCAGCTACTGCGCTCTGCCTAAGCAGGTGCTTTAATCTACTGAGCTATCCGGCTGGCCCTCCGTATCATTTTTTATTTTTTATTTTTTTGGTGTCTTTAAAATTTTTTACATTTAAATGTATCAGTGGGCTGGGGAGATAGTTCAGTAGAATAAGGGCTTGCCTGGCAAGCACAAGATCCTGAGTTCAATCCGCAGTACCAAAATAAATAAATAAATAAATAAATGTATCCGTTATGTTCCTTATGAAAAGAAAAGCATACATATTGGGCAGGGGCACACTGAAACAATTGAGACTGGTTGCCGTGGTGCATGCCTGTAATCTCGTGTTTGGGAGGCTGAGAATGAGAGAATCACTACGAGTCCGATCTATGTCGTGAGACCTGTAGACCCTGTAGACCCTGTACTAAAATACATTTTAAAAAAGAAAGGTTTGTGCTAACATTGTTTGGACAATTAAATGCTGATATCGTGTACTCTGAGAAACTAACCTAAAGACAACAATATGCAATGTATTAACCATTGTTGCCCTCTTATTTTGCTTTGAAATTTTGTTTTCTTATTTTTCTCTTTAAAGTAAAAAAGTGCTCCTTTTATTCCCTTTTAGACAACAGTTCAATCTTCATATTGAATTTGTTTTATTCGTTGTGACTATGAGGTTACATTATTGATGCATTTCATTTCAAGATAGTAAATATGATCTTGCTTCTTACTTATCTGTTCTCCAAAGAAAACTTTCCTGCCAGTGGGAACGTGAAATGACTCCACTTTGCAAATGGCTTGACAGCCGCTCAAAGTTAAACAGTAGTCACATAACCTAATAATTCCACTCTTGGGTCAATGTACAACTTACTTGTTGAGTGCATCATATTTTTGTATTAGCAGTATTTTTTGTTGTACAACACTGGGGATGGAACCCAGGGACTTTGCCCTGAGCTACATCCTCAGCCCTTCTCATTTTGTGTTCTGAGACAGGATCTCACTAAGTTGTTTACCTGTGCTGGTCTTGAACTCAGGATCCTGTCACCTCAGCCTGCTGTGTAGCTGAGATTACAAGTGTGTGCCACTAAGTCCAGCTATAGTAACGTTATTTATAACAACCAGAAAGTAGAAACAATTCAAAGGTGCATGTATGAATGGGTAAGTAAAATGTAGTATGTCCATACAATGGAATATTATTTGGCAGTGAAAATAAACAGAATATTGATACACAACATGGATAAACTTTAAGGACATTACGTTAATTGGAAGAAGCTAGGTATAGAAGGCCACATATTGTATGATTTTCTTTTTTTTGAGACAGGATCTTGATATGCAGCTAAGTCTGCCCTCATTTCCACAGCAATCATCCTGCCTCAGCCTCCTGAGTGCTGGGATTACAGGCATATGCCACCCCACCCAGCTTGA
>NW_004524595.1:7214703-7215648 GCF_000260255.1 Octodon degus | reverse complement strand
AAAGAAAGAACTTTAGGATGCAGCAGTGATGGTATGTCTGTCTATTTTCACAATATTCAAGGCCTCAGCTCTGAGTACTGTACTTGAATGACTGGGAATAACTTAAATATCTGAGGATCAGAATAATACTGAAGCCTTTTCACTCACATTGGTGCCTGGGTGGGATAGTTTTAGGACGCAGCCTCCCTGGGCAGTCGACGAACAATGGACTTCCCAGCAGCCTGTGCTTCCTCACAGTACAGCAGCCCTCGAGGAACGGTTCCGGTACTCTGGTACTCTGACCGACTGCGTAAGCGCTCCATCACCCCAAGAACAAGTGCTCAGAAAGCTGGGTACAAACCACAGTGCTTTTTAGAGACATGGCCTCTGGGGTTGGACAGTGTCACTGCTGTCATACTTAGTTGGTAAGGCAGTCACAGACCCTCCAATGTATGAGGGGAAGGTACAGAGAGCCCCACCTTTCCATGGGAAGAGCATTAAAAAGCTCAAAATCACATTTTCAAACCACCATACCCTAGATCCTATTCAATTCTCCAGGCTGATTTACACATTTCACTCATTAAATTTAACGTACTAATTCAGATCCCAGATCCATTTCAGGAACTGAGGCTACAGATTATTCATCAAAGACTCTGGACCAGGACCAGGGATGGCCAGACATCCATGGCAGTGTTCTGGACACCAGTCCCTCTGTAGAGTCATGGAACTTTGTAGTCTCGGGGTTTTTCCTTTCCTTTTTTAAAAAATTAATTTTCTTGAGAAGCAAATAGCAATGAAACAGTTTCAAAACAGGTTAGTAGGACAGTTACAATAATTAATGCATTGCATATTGTTGTCTTCACAGTAGTTATTCATAGTACAAGATGCAGACATGATATCTTGTCCAAACAACATTAGTACCAAACTTTCTTCTCATTGAATTAAGAGAAAGTAGCTGTATATCTA
>NW_004524595.1:7209905-7214127 GCF_000260255.1 Octodon degus | reverse complement strand
ACAGCATCTCACTACATAGTCCAGACTGGCCTTGAACTTGCTTACATAGCCCAGCCTGGCCCCAAACCCACATCAATCCTCTTGCCTCAGTCTCCCAAGGGCTGGAATTATAGTCATGGGACACCACACTAGGCCTGTAGGCTTTTTCCTACAAATCAAGGTTCCATGGTTTTCTCATGCATCCCTTAAATTTCTCCCTTGCCCACTTTTCTCCATAGCTATTCCATGACCTGCCGCACGCTGAGCAGGTGCTCTCCCATCTTGCTGTACCTGCAGCCCTTCAGCCACTTTTTTACTCTAACCTTTGCATAGCTCTTTATTATTTGATCAAATGAGACTGAACACCCCATATTCAGATAGCAATGAGCCTCACACATTCTTGCCATCGATGAGATCCTGCCCCCTTTATATTTTCCCCTTTACATCTTCACCATAGTTTTGCTTTTTCCAGGATGTCATATACGTTGGAATCATGCAAAATCCTTCTATAGCCTTCTCGGATTGACTCCCTTCACTTAGAAATATATATTTAAATTTCCTCCTGCCTGTCTGAGGCTTGATGGCACACTTATGTATTTATTTTTTGTTGCTATTTTTTTTATCACTGTGTGGCACCCAGTGGATGCACCTCGCAGATTATTCACTCACTCACTGAAGAGCATGATGGCTGCCTCCAGGTTGGGTGGCTGTGAATACAGCTGCTGTTTCAGCTCCCTTGAGCTCAGTGGTACGTGCTTAATGACAGGGATATGCTCAGAGAGGTGAGTCCTTAGCTGAGCTGTCATTGTGCAAACTTCATAGCGTGTTCTCCAACAAAGGAAGGCAGCTGTGATGTCACAGGTGATATCATCTTTGGGGACACTGTCATACATGTCATCTACTCTAAACCAAAATGTCATTATGCAGCCCTTGGTTGTCAAGGCCAAGGAGAGGAATGCTGTGCTTTTAGAAGAGGATGGGTTCTCTCTGAATATACTGTCTCATCGCCCATTTTCCCTTAATGTGTTTTGAGCATCCTTCCAAAACTGCTTTGTTGACCCTGACCTTGGGTCCATGTCTGGCCGACCCTCACACCCTACCAGGAAACCTGCTCTACATCAGATGAGTGGAAAGGTCAGTGAGTCTGTCTCAGTGCCAGACAGAGAGCAGGGCCATGGCTGGGTATAGTGGCAGTTCCTGTAATCCTAGCACTTTGGGAGGCTGAGGCAGAAAGACTGCAAGTCCAAGTCCCACCTGGGCAACTTAGCAAGCTCTGTGTTAAAAAACAAAAAGAACTGAAAATGTAGCTTTGTGCAAAGGCCCTGGATTCAGTGCTAGAGGACAGAGAGAGAGAGAGAGACAGAGACAGAGACAGAGACAGAGACAGAGACAGAGACAGACAGACAGACACAGAGGTACTCAGGTAGAGAGACAGAAAAAGAAAACTTGATTCCTGGGGCTGAAAATTTTTACACACACACACACACACACACAAGCAGACCCCAAGAGGTCCATCCAAGTGGGAAAGACCAGCCCCAGGAGTGGCCTCATCAGCACTTTGGTCACTTGTTTCATTTCAGAAGAGCCCTGAGAACCACGCAGAGTGTGGCTACCAGCACAGAGGACTCCAGGGGCTCTGAGCACTGCCCCCAGGCTGTGTTCATGGACCATCACCGCCATCCGTCCACAGGAGTAGTGGGAGGCCTGTGTCTTCTCTTCGCCTGTTTGGTCCTGGTAGGCCATGTCACTCCACCTTGCCAGGGCAGGAATGTACCACACACACATTATCTGGGTCCCGAGTTCCGGCCTGGGATCTGCGATTGTCTGCCTGCGTCCCTTAGGCCAGGCGCCCTCCTCAGGGCCCTCTATCAAGTAAGCAGCATAGCAGGAACATCAGTCAAGATCTCCAAGTACCAGCAAGCTCAAACCCAAACTTTTATACAGTTGTCCCATTCGGTCACTGTAACAGCCCTGTGAGAGAGAGATCATTAACGTTCTCCATTTACCAGTTTAGGAATTTATATGAGGTCACCTCTGTCACACACACAGGAAGGCACAGAACCAGAGCTTAAGCAGAGTAGCTCTAAGTTGGAAGTTCATACTCTTTTCTTTTCTTTTCTTTCGTTTTTGAAACAGTTTTGTTATACGGTTTGGGTTGCCATTAAACTCACTATATAGTTCAGGCTGGCCTCGATCTGGTTGTGATCCTTCTGCCTCAGCCTCTTTAAGTACTGGGATTACAAATCTGCACCACCACACCCAGTGGAAGATTATACTCCTAATAAGAATAAAATATGGTAGATTTTTATAAAATGCTTGGTATACAATAAGTACATGACCAATTAAATGCCAGTTTTCTCTCCAGAACATCTCTCCCCTTTCCTCTACCTTCTCATCCTCTAGCAGCTCATTTTTATTTTATTTTTTTCCAAGGCTTTTATTTTATTTTATTTCCATAATTTTATTGAGAAACAAATAGCAATGAGACAGTTTCAAAGTAAATCGGTAGGACAGTTTCAATAATTAACACATTGCATACGTTCTTCCTAGTGGTTAATTGCTGTACAAGATGCGGACATGATATCCTATTTACAAACACTATTAGAACAAATCCTTCTATTCGTTAAGAGAATGTAACTATATATCTACCCTAAATGTCCATTTTGTGTCTGTGTATTCCAAATGGTTAGGATAGCGGCTCATTTTTAACGTGCCCTAGCGCTTTAGAAGCACTTCAGGAGAGCTCCCTGATGCTGGGTGGTGGCCGGGACTGCCTCTCCTGAAAGTCAAAGCAGCCTCTTAAAAGAATGCAAATCAAACACCCGGGAGATTGGTTGGGGGTAGAGAAAAGGACCGTCCCCCACTGCTGATGGGAATGTGTATCTGCAGGGCGGCGCGGGAAGCAGGTGGAGGCTGCCCCAAGAATCCTAAACGGAACTGCGTGGGACCCGCCCCTGGGTGACTCGCAGGGAGGGAGAGAGGCCAGTCGCAGAGGCATCCGCACTTTGGCAATGGTCTGGCCGTGAAGGTCCCCACTGGGCCTCAGAATGGCACACGGGAGCGCGGTGACATCCGCAGAAGGCGGGGCCCTCTGGGCGGTCCCCAAGGGTTGGGCCCTTCTCCTGCCCTTCCGCTCCGGGCCGCGTTCACGGAATCAGCCTCCGTGAGAGCTCAGGTCCTCTCTTACAGTTCCGCAGAAGCTGACTCATGCAGGCAGCTTTAGAGCGCGGCTATTCTGCCCACCACCCCAGGAGTATCGTTCTGTGGTCCACATTTGGAAACAGCAGCACAGAGAGCAGCTTTATTGCTGGGCGTAACCAAAATTTTCTTAGGACACAGTACTGGAGGCTGGCGAGATGGCTCAGTAGAATAAGCCCTTACCTGGCAAGCTCAGGGGCCTGAGTTCAATCCCTGGTTCCGCCAAAAAAGAAAAAGAAAAGACATAATATTGATACTGGAAGGAAAACATGATAAATGGAACTTTATCAAAATCAAAAACTTTGGCCTATCCAAAAAGATCAATCATCCTTTTTTTTTTTTTTTTCTTGCGGGACCAGGGATTGAACTCAGGCCCTTATACTTGCCAGGGAAGTGTTTATTCCACTGAGCCATCTCCCCAGGTACCCATTCATCCTTTCAACAAATGAAGTTAAGACAGCTGGAAAGCCACAAGCAAAAGACTGAATTTAAACCCCTAACTCATACCATGTATCAAAAATAACTATACAATTAATTAAAAATAAAGATACTGAACTCTATGAAAACTAAAATACTTTTGTGTGTCAAAGCATATTGTTCCCAAAGCACAAAGATGATCTGCAAAATAGGAAAAACTATTTGTAAATCATATATCCAATAAGGAGCTAATATCTAGGGAATATAAGCCACTCTAACAACTCAACATAAAAATACAAAAAAGTTGGACACCATTGAGCATGCCTATAATCTCTGCCCACTGGAAGGCTGAGGCAGGAAGATCACAAGTTTGACCCCGGCCTAGGTAGCTTGGTGACTTAGCAAAACCCTATTTCAAACCTTAACAGGGGCCGGGGTGATGGCTCAGTGGAATAAGCGCTTCCCTGGCAAGCGCAAGGGCCTGAGTTCAATCCCTGGTTCCGCCAAAAAAAAAAAAAAAACACACACACACACACTCTTTAGGGGCTGGTGAGATGGCTCAGTGGTCTAAAGCACCTACTTAGAACAAGCTTAGCAAAGCACAGGGACCACGGTTCAATCCTCCAGC
>NW_004524595.1:7204667-7208890 GCF_000260255.1 Octodon degus | reverse complement strand
TATATAAATTCTAGATAATAGAATATTATCTATTATTAATCCTTTGTTTGAGAAGAGTTGGCAAAAAATAAAAAACATTATGTCACAGCAATATATGCATTGCCATTTCTCTCTTTGGCCCTAGTGAACCTGTTTCTCTCTTGGTCCCAAGTTAGGTAATATATCACACCTGATGATTTCAGCATGAGTACACCTCTGTGATTAATATTGACACTATTGGTGCACTTCTCCCCCTTTTGCAAGCACAATGACAAGTGTCCTCTCACCCACTATTTCTTCTTACCCCAGTCCTGTGTTCAGGCACCATATGTTGCAGCCTCAGGGACAAAGACAGCGAGAGGATGGAAAAAAAAAGATGAGAGATGGAAAGCTGAGGTCAGGTGGAGCTCTCTCCAGAGATGGAAGGGAAAGAACTGCTTGACCATGTCAGCATTTACACATTTGGCAGGTTGGTGTCACATGACACTCCTTTTGCCTAGCAATCCATTGCTTGGATCATGTTGGGCTTGGCATTCTCTGAACTGAAGCAGCTTGTTCATGTGGCTTGCCTCAGGAGTTCTTTTTTTTTGTCTGGCAGAGTTTGCCTTTCTCCTGCATGGGTGATCAATCTCCAGCTTCAGTGGTACCCTATTAATGTTATCTATCTATCTATCTATTTATATAAAATGTACCAATAATTTTTTTTTTTGTACTGGGGATCAAACTCAGGACCTTGAACTTACCAAGCAGGCACTTATGCCACTGAGCTATATCCCTGGCCCTAAAATTAATTTAAAACAACAACAAAAACAGAAAACAAGATTGGCCAGGATGTGGAAAAAGTGGAAACTTCATACTCTCCTGGTAGACATGCTAAATGGTTTGGGGCTAAAAAAAATAGTTGTCCGTTTCTTGAAAGGTTCATCATATGACCTGGTATTCTTTGGTACATGGTCTTGCTATACAGCTCAGACTTGTAGCGATCCTCCTGTCTCAGCCTCCCCAGTGCTAGGATTACAGGCATGTGCCACCACACCAGGTTTTGAGGCCAGCACAACATGTGGGGGATTGAACTCAGGTCCTTGTGCTTTCCAGGTAGGTGCTTAGACAGCCGAGCTATCTCCCTGGCCCATGATCTGGCATTCTATTCCTAGGCATTTATCCAAGAGAAATGAAATCCCTATGTTAACAAAAAGTCTTATACAATAGAGGAATTTTTAAAAAGTTGTTAGTACACGTTTGCAGTACACAATAATTACAATACATGGGGCTGGTGAGATGACTCAGTGGTCTAAAGCACCTACTTAGAACAAGTTTAGCAAAGCACAGAGACCGCGGTTCAATCCCCCAGTGCCACATGCCAGCCAGCCCCGCCCCCTGGTGGGCTGAGCTGGCCACACACACACACACACACACACACACAAATAAATAATAAATAAATAAATAAATAAATAAAATTATGTAGGGGGCCAGGGATATAGCTCAGTAACACAGCACTGTGTGGTGAGCACAAGATCCTAAGTTTGATTCCTGGTACAAATAATAATAATAATAATAATAATAATAATAATGTGCTATACTTATGTAATGAGCACTACTCAGCAGTAAAAAGAAATAAATTACTGTATTGAGTTGCAGCATTATAGGCTTATAATTTCAGCACTGGGAAATTATTGAAGCAGGAAGGTCACCAGTTCAAGGCTAGTCTAAGCCACAGAGAAACTGTCTCAACTCCCCCCAAAAAAATTGGAGAGAAAGAGAAAGGAAGAAGCTGTTCACACAGTGCCATGGCACAGATAAATCTTAAAAACATGAGATTAAGTGAAAGAAATCAGAAGAGGTTCAGTGGATGGTTCCATGATTGTCTATAGTCAAGAAAATCAGGTGAGAAGTCACCTCGGGAGAGTGAGGAGTTGGACTGAGAAGGGAGGTGAGGGGACCTTCTGGAACCAGAGAAAAACTAGGGAGATAGCTCAGCTGCATAAGTGCCTGCCTCGCAAGCTCAAGGTCCTGAGTTCAATCCCTGGTACTGCAAAACAAAAAATAAAACAAAGGTATTGTTGTTGAAATCAGAGAAAAGTTCTATCACCTGACAGCAAAAGGTTTGCACCTGAAGCAGTTTGCCTACGTACACTCACAGTAGGTAAATGACATCCTAATTTTATACAGACACCAATGGCCAACATGATGGTTTCCAGAGCTATTAATTGTTCAGAGGACAGAACTACCCCTGTACTCCAGGCCCCCTGGCAGGACCAAGCCCCCTGTGGCCTGTGGTGATGTCCCCAGAGCAGCTGGCAGCCTGGCCTCAACCTCGAGGCCTGAGGGGGGAACAAGGAGCAGTTGAGGTCTGGGCTCTTTGCTTCCCTGACAAAGTTGGTCAGCGGTGGGGCAGGGAGGGAGGATGAGACAAAAGGGCCATACATCTCCTTTTCTTCCTGCTTTTAAAAGGCCCGTGAACCTGAAAGGTGAAGCAGCTTGCTCAGGCCTGGCTTGAAGAGCAGATTTCCCTGATGGAGCAGCGGGGAGCAGGGCTCGGGAGGGGCCGGCTTTTAGGAAAGCGCAGGCAGCGGAGCCATTTGCCATTGTGCCTATGGCCTTCAGCCCACTGCACTCAGGAGAAGTGGGTAGAAACAAAGGCCCGCAGCCCGATGGCTCTGGGACACAGATGTTTCAGACACTGATGACGACCAAGGCCAGGTAATGGCATAGAACAGCCCTGGGGTGAAAGGGGGGCTGCCACCAGTGGGGGACTGTTCCCCACAGCCACTGTCCCCCACAGCTGGCCTCCATGATGCCCACCATCTGTAGTGAGGGCCACAGGTGCCAAACCTCACCATGGTTGGCCCTCAGATGGAGTGGCTTAGGGACTTCCACATGGTGGAAGATTCTGTAAGGCGTTGGCACTACATACATCATCAACGCCATGAATGTCACATGAAGGGCAAGGTCTGGCACATTTGACATTTGTTCAGAGAAGGAAGAGGCACACGGGAAACAAAAGCAGTTTTAAATATTAAAAAAAAAAAAAAAAAGTGGCGACCTAGCGCAGCGGTTTCCACACCAGGTTCTAGAGCGCAAGGTCGCCGGTTCGTGCCCCCATCCTGACTCTTTGGGGCTGGTGAGATGGCTCAGTGGTCTAAAACACCTACTTAGAACAAGCTTAGCAAAGCACAGGTGACTGCGGTTCAATCCCCCAGCACCACAAGCCAACCAGCCCCGCCCCCTGGTGGGCTGAGCTGGCCACACACACACACACACACACACACACACACATAAATAAAAAGGATGCAGCGGGTTGGCCATGTGGCACAGGAGTGTAGAGCACACACTTGCTATTTGCAAGACTGTGAGTTCAATCCCTGGCCATGGGGGGCAGAGGGGAGGGGGAGATAGAGACTGAGCTCTAACACTCATTAAGTTGCTGATAAAAACAAAGTTATGCTCATTTTTTTCCATGCTGGGAATTAAGCCCACTACTCAACTGCATCCCCAGGCCCTTTTTCATTTTCTATTTTGAGACAGGGTCTCACCGAGTTGCTGGGGCTTAGTGCAAACTTGTGATCCTGCTGCCTCACCATAGCTTGCTTCCCAACTAACTTTTACAAACAATAATGTGGAGATAAAGCCTTTGCCCATATTATCCTGAAGCTCTGCTTTTGAGGGCACTGCTAGCAAGAGTAACCAAAATGACAAGAAATTTCCATCTTTGTACTCAACTTCTTTTACTGTTTTTTTCTTTTGAACAAAGAATGAGGATAGAACCTAAGGCACCCGACCACTGGCCCACATTTCCAGCCGTTTTTGATTTCTTGTTTTGAGACAGAGTTTGACTGCATTGCCCAGGCAGGACTCAGAAATGCAATCCTCCTGCTTCAACCTCCCAAAGTGTTAGAATGACTTCTAAAGTTGAATATGCTTCCACCGCAGAGATAGTCTACAGCTTTCCAACTGATCACCCGCTGACGGCCATGTGTGTCTGCTCTTCATTTATTCAAGAACTATGGATCGAGGACCTACCATGTGCCAGGCTCAGAGCAGGTGCCAAGTGCCAGGAATACTTGCAGAAACCAGAGGCTTTGTATTTTGTGTTCCAGGGAGAGGCAGACATTTAAGAAAGTAAACAACCAAATAAATGCATAATTACAAACTGTGCTAAGTACCATAGGGGGTCTCCTATGAGTCTAAAATGGTGCAACATTGGAAAATTATCTGAATTATGATGATGATGATGATGATGATGA
>NW_004524595.1:7200830-7204117 GCF_000260255.1 Octodon degus | reverse complement strand
ATATTAAAAATAAATAAATAAAATAAAATGGATAAAGAAGAGCCAGCCAAATAGCTCAGTGGATTAAAGCACCTGCTTAGGCAGATGCAGTGTGACCAGGGTTCGATCCCCAGATGGCGATTGAGACTGGTCATGGTGGCGCATGCCTGTAATCCCTGTAATCCCAGCTCTTTGGGAAGCTGTAAACAGGCAGATCACTAGAGTCCGACCTACCATGTACACCCTGTAGACCCTTACTAAGATAAAAATAAATAAATAAAAATAAAATGGATAAAGAAGACATTGCAGCAGTTTGCAAGTTACTTAGAAAAACTGAACTAAGCACAAGAAGCATTCACCTCCACGAGGACTGGAGGTGGGGGAGGAGCCAGATGTGGCGCTGTCACCTGTCCTTCACTTATTTATTTATTCGATCCACACATATTTACTGGAGACTTTTTTCCCAGGCCCTGTCCTGGGACAAGGGATACAGAAATAAATAAAATACCTCAAAACTGGAGACTAGACTGTAGAAGGGCAGACAACAGATAAGAGAAAATCACAGGATCTTACAGAGTGGTGATGGGACATAAAGGACAGATGGGGTTAAAGAAGAGTCGTGATTTTAGAAAGAATAGGCAGAGAGGATGCTGTGCCAGAAGTGACAAGTGATGTTAGAGTGAAGACACTGTAGAGAGCATCCTGTGACAATTGGGGATGAAAGAGTCCCAAGTGTGTGAGGTGCTGGGTGGGACTGGCCTGACTGGCGAGGAACAGGTAGGCGTGTGGCCAGAGTGACCCGCGTACCACAAGGGAAGACCTCATGAGCCCGCCCAGGTCACCTCGCCCACCTGGGAACATCTGGCCTCTTGTGGTTGGGCTTCTTCTGCTGCAGAACTGGGGCTCCCAGCTGCACGTGTGAGTCTTGCTGCCAACCACCAACCACCAAGTTGAGGATGGCTTTGCCTGCAAAGGCTTTGTTCCTGGGCCCTTTCTCCTTTCCTAGGAAGGGGTCAGGACCAAAGCAGCTAAGGCCAGCTCAGCAGACACTTGGGGAGGGGGGAAGAAAACCACCCTTGCCTTTCACCAGGGTGATTGCAGAAGCTTCTTGAATGATCTCCTCACCATCGTGCTTCTCTAAAGCCAGAACCCACTCCAAGGCCGAGGCCGAGTCAGGAGGATCACCATGAATTAGAGGCCAGCCTGGGCTACACAGTGAGATGCTATCTCATGGGAAGCAATGTCCCCAATGACCCACAGGGTTTGGTGGGATCTCATACCCCATAGAATCTGAACTTCCATGTGAGGTAGAATTTGCTGCTTCAGGATGTTTGCATGTTCTGTCCCCTCTGCCATCTCTTGCTAGTGTTGACCCCTGATTTCCTCAAGGTTTCCATTCATGATTAACCTCATTGGAGATTTCCCTGACCTCTATACAAGCTAGCATGCCCAGCCCATCGCTCTCATTTCTCCTCCTGCTGGGCTTTCTTCTTAGCACCTACTGCTACTTTCACCATATGTTGCCAGAGATATAGCTCAGCGGCACAGAGCCTGCCTGGTGAGCACAAGGTCCTGAGTTCAAATCCTTGTACCAAAAATTTGAGCACTTTCTGCTAATTTGATTTTTGCCCACTCCCCTCACTGCCACCAGCTGTGAGCTTCATGCCAACAGGGTCCATACAGAACATGAGTTTGAACCCTCTACAGGAAGACCGAATGAATCCTCCCTAAGCCCCACTGAAAAAATTGGAGAATAAAAGCCAGGTTCCTAAATAACACTTTTGACCTTTTCTAGAGTTGTGTTTAGGATCTGGAGTGTTCCTTAGGCTCATGTGTTGGTAACTCGGTCCCCATGCAGAGACGTCCATGGAGGGGCTGTGGGAGGTGATTCCGCCCTCCTCAGTGGACCAACCCATTGGCAGATTCATAACCTGATGACCTTATGGGGAGGTGAGGAGACAGGATACAGCCCAGTTGGAGGTAGCGGTCCGAGGGCACAAGCTTGAAAACTGGGTTTTGTCCTTGGCCTCTTCCTCTCCCTGTGTCTCTCTGTGTCTCAGTGTCTCTCTGTCTCTGTCTCTGTCCCTCTATCTTCTGTGGCTCTCATAAGGTGAGCAACGCCCTCCACTGTGTCCTTCTCCAGGCTGCTGTACCTCACTGCAGGCCTAGAAATGATGGGCCAGGTGACCGACCGTGGGCTGAACTATCTGAAATGATGAGACCGAAAACCTCTCCTCCTTTAGGGTGTCTTTCTCAGGTATTTAATTACAGTGATGGAAAGCTGACTAGACTCCAGCACTGTGCAAACCTGGGGTCATGGAGCCAGGACAGGCCTCTGTGAGGGCAGGAAACTGTCCCGTCACTTCGGGTCTGGCAGAGCCCTAGGAAGGCTCAACCCTTGAGAACAGTGGATTGAGAGGTTGGGTTCTTCACAGCACAGCTAGAAAAAAATGTTTCAATTCCTTTTCTGAGGAGCCCATACCTGGAAGAGCAAGAGGCTGGATCCATCCTGACAGAGGGCAGCTCTGCCCTCTGGTGGCTGCTCTGAAAAGTGCCATCATAGGACTGACTGCTTGGAGAAAACCAGAAAAGGTTCTTCGTTCTAACCCCCTTATAGACATCTTGGGAAACATAACCTAAGGCAGTAAAAAATAGCCCTATCCCCTTAATAACCCAGATGCAGCTCGACCTTGTGGCACATCTTACCACTCAAAAAACTGAGGCAGGAGGGTCCCAAGTTCAAACCCAGCAACTTAATGACTTAATAAGAGACTGTCCCCCCAAATTAATTAACTAATTAATTAATTAAAGAAAACCAAGCATAGAGGAACACGCCTTTAATCCCAGCATTCAGGAAGCTGAGGCAAGAAGATACCCATGAGGTCAAAGCCAGCCTGGATTACACAGTGAGTTCAAGGCCAATCTGAGCTGTCTTTTTTGAGATATGGAGACCCTATCTCAAAAAAATATATTTTAAAAAAATGGGGAATTAGGGACAAGATATAACTCAGTGGCACATTTCCTGCCTGGCAAGCATGAGGTCATGAGTTTAATTCCCAGCACCAAAAAAATAACTAAATAAATTAATGAATTAAAATGGGGATTTAGGGGCTGGTGAGATGGCTCAGTGGTCTAAAGCACCTACTTAGAACAAGCTAAGCTAAGCAAAGCACAGGGACCGCGGTTCAATCCCCCAGCACCACATGCCAGCCAGCTCCGTCCCCTGGATGGCTGAACTGGCCACACACACACACATACACACACAAAAATAAATAAATAAATATTTAAAATGGGGATTTAGCTCATTG
>NW_004524595.1:7199593-7200670 GCF_000260255.1 Octodon degus | reverse complement strand
TTATTACTGGCATCACTGCCATCATCCCAGTGTTGTTGGAGCTTCCAGTCTGTTTTACATGCAGTTCCTTCATTCCATGAAGTGCTTACAGAGCACCCACTATACCCAGGCACCAGCTGGGAACAAAACAAAAATCAGTGTTTGTGCAGCTCACCTCGCTGTGATCCTTCTTTATTCTTGTGCCCCCCAATATTCATTCCATGCTGTCACCTGTGTCACCATGCCCTCATTAGAAAAACCCTTCCTATAACACAGCCCACTGGCTGAGTCCCAGCCTTTTCCTAGCCTACAGTCTCCAAGAAGTGCTGCCTCCTCCAAGCAGACTGGGGCAGAATGAGGAGTGTTCAGTCTCTTTGTGAGAGAGGGTAGACACCAGCTGAGTGGCCTAGTGTGCCACCTCCAAGGTTTTCATTGTCCCCACTTCCCCAGACCCAGATTCCTGGGTGCTCTAGACCAGAAATCACAGAGTCAAATACCTTGAATTCACTGAGCAGCTGCCACCTGCGGGTGTCAGAGTTGGGGCTTGGTAGAGAGCTCAGATGGAGCCCTGTGTTCTCCTGTGACACTGTAGGTTGGGAGATGGTGCCCATAGTCACAGAAATCTTCCCATCACATGTATGTGAAAAGCATTAAACAGGAGCCCCAAATTGACCCAAGTGTCCACATCCTTGAGGAAGTCTCCATGAGCTAAGAAGCCTAGGGTGTCATCAGATGAGGTGGTAAGACAGACTGGTGGGGACACTTGGAGCCCAGACAGAGGAGGAGGAAGGGAAGGAGGAGGAGCAAGAGGAGCCAGCCATGCACCTTAAGGATGAATAGGCTTTCCCCAAAGATTCCCTGTTAACAACAACAAAAAAAAAGTTGGAAGACGCTCTGGAAAAAGAGTCCATTCATAAACACAAAACGAAAAGCAATAGTTTAGACATTCACTTATCATGGAATAGATCATACTTCTCTAAAGAAAGGTTGTGGCCAAAGAGGAAAGCGATAGATGATGTAGAGTGTGCCTAGGGAGAGTCACATGGAGAGAGGACATTCTCTCAGGCTTTCACAGAGAGCACATTGGCCAAGCAATGG
>NW_004524595.1:7193392-7197871 GCF_000260255.1 Octodon degus | reverse complement strand
TGCTGGCCCCGCCCCTCGGGTATGCTGAGACGTTGATTGCGACTGGGCGTGGTGGTTGTAATCCTAGCACTTCGGAGGCTGAAAACAGCAGAATCACTACAAGTCCAATCTAGTAGTGAGACCCTGAACACCCTGTAGACCCTTCCCTAAATATATATTATAGATAAACTAGAGGAAATATTTGCCACAATCTGATGAATGATGGGCCAATTTTCTTAAGTACAAAGAATGGCTGCAAATCAATAAGCCACATGTAAAGAATCTAATGGGAAAAAAAAACCTGTATGCAAGACACACAGAGAAGAAAAAGAGATTCATCTGGGTAACAGACACAGATTAAAATGAGAGCCCATTTCTCCAGGAAGTATCACATGACTGACAAAGCTATGGGAGGTGTTGGTAACGGGTGAGGAAAAACATCCGGTTATTTATGGAAATGGAAATCAGGAAAGCCATTATAAATATAATTTGGCAAAAGTAATCAACACTTTAACTGCATGTGCTGGTTAGGCCAGCAATTCTGCTTCCCCTGATTGGTGTCTCTGGAGCGTGATTCGCAAGGGCTCAGCTCTGGAACCTGGGGCAGCAATCCGTGGGGCTGGCGGGTGCCAGTGTGCGCTTTCAGGTGAGAAACGCAAGGCGCAGAAGGCTGGCTTGCTGCTGTGAAGGGTACACACGTGTAATTACACATCTCTGTGCGATCACACACCCACACAGAGCAGCATTTGTGCAGAAGAAACAGGCTTCCTCGGCGCAGGAGGCTTGTGGCCTGGAACAAGCAAAGGGGTCCATCTTTGGCTTCCCTGCATACTCTCCAACTATTTGAATTTTTACTATGATAGTGAGTATATAATGCATATTCACATATATGTAGATTTTTGACCTCAACTCACACAAATCATCCTACCTCAGCATCCCAGATTGATGGGATTATAGGTGTGCCCAGCTACTGACTTTTTTTCCCCCCTGACTTTTTATAACACAACTTGAGGCAGGTGCTACTAGTCTTTTGAGATCACTCAGGCTGCGGTGGCACAGGCTGGCTCCAGGGGACTTAGTGGAGAGACTCGTGGAGGTCCAGGTATGGCTGGGTTTGGGGGAGCACTCACTGAGGAGTGAATTTAGAGTCTCTGAGGGTCAAGACTGTCAGGAAGGACGGCAACATTTTGAACAGTTTGTGTTTAATGGTTGACCTCTAAAATGTCACCCAAAAGCCTCACATGTTCAGGGGCAGGGATTAGAGAAGGTGCCCGGGACATTGCGCACAAACCCATCGGAGTTCACTGCGGAATGAGCTCATAGGACGTGAGGTCCCTCACAGGTAAGGCCTGAGCCCTGGTGGAGGAGCGTTTGGATGGTGACCAGGACCTCGAGCGCCTCGGCTCCGCCCCACGGCCCGCCCACCTCCGGGGTCCGCCCTGCGGGGGGCGCTCGCAGGCTCCCCGCCGCCCGCTTCTCCCGGCCTCCGGACCCCTGCTCCCGGTCCCCCTGCCTGCTCTGCCTTCCTCAGAATCTGCCGCTCTGTACCCCTCGACACCTGTGGCTCCCAGGCCAAGGAGCAGAGCCACGCACTCCTCGCAGAAGCTGGAGAGAAAGTGAGGATGGACGAGCGCTTTGAAGTACGAGGAGGAAGGAGCTTCTTCCAGATAAGAATGCCAGCCAGGGGCTGTGGGTGCCCACGGAGCCTGCAGGACCCGGGAAGCTTCTCACGGGTTACGGCTGAGGGCCCGGCACGGCAGGGCAGGGAGACGCGTCCAGCTGTGGATCGTTCTAGGCGGTTCCCGTCCTAAGAGTCCCAGCCCCCATGTCCAGCACACTGCCTCCTTGAGCTGCTCCTCTGTATCGGGTCATTGTGCGGCCACGCCCACCTGTGGATCGGCTCCACCCCCACCCCACAACTGTTTCTCCGGGAAAGGCTGAGACCTTCATCTCTGTGCCTTTTGTGCCTGGCACAGCCCAGGGAACAGAGCAGAGCAGATGCCCACCAAAGGCTTGTAGATCATAAAAAAAGCTATTTGCAACTGTGGTGACCACATGCCTGTGAACAGTCAACATTCGTTGTGAATCTCCCCCTAAAGAGAAAGTGTAGGTGTACAGCTCAGTGTCTGGGTTTCTTGAGTCACTACGTACTTTCATATCTGTCATCTCACATAACTCAGCCTACAGCTCCATTTCACAGATGGAAAAACTGAGACCAAGGACATGTCTAGATCCCATATTGGCAGGGCTGGTCCTTCCTTCAGAGTTTTTTGCTCATAGGACAAGGATGGCAGTACTTTTAGAGACCAAGTGCTGAACTGGAACCCAAAACTCATTTATTGCAAAGTGCCAACACTGCAGTTAAACCCGAATGCTTGGCTGCTGGGGTGATGCTGGGGCGACTTGGCTTGCGTGATGACAGCGCTCTGCATGCTGGCCGAGGCAGGCGTGCTGTAGGTTCGCACCACTGTCACAGGATATAGGCTGAGGGGAACACTTCACAGACACACGGCGTTCGCTGTTGGGGAAATCCAGAGTGTGATGCTTGCCCACCTGTGGTGGCCGCCACTCCTTGCCCTTGGGACCACCAGCTTTCACAGGTGGAGCCAGATTTCCTCCATAGAAGATGGCTTTGCTACTCATTGAATGTCAGATTTAGCAAATAAAAGTACAAGATGATCCCAGCTTTCTGGGAGGCTGAGTCAGGAGCACTGCAAGTTGCAGCTGAGCTTGGGGATTTAGCAAGAACTTGCCTTAAAATTGAAGAATTTTTCTAAAAGTTCTGGAGATTGGGGGCCTGGGAGATGGCTCAGTAAAATAAGTACTTCCCTGGCAAGCACAAGGGCCTAAATTTAATCCCTGGTTCAGCAAAAAATAAAATAAAATAAAATAAAATAAATAAATAAATAAAAAAAAGGTCTGGCGATATAGCTCAATGCAAAGGCCCCAGGTGTAATCCAAAAACAAAATCAAAGAATGATCTCCTTATACTATATCAGACATAACTAAACAGAGTATCTGTATGCTTAAAAGTATCTTTGCTTATCTGAAATCCAAATGTAACAAGGCATCCTGTATTTTATCTGGAGATCCAAACTGCAAAAAAACAAAAAACTCTAAAACTGAAATTAATTTTAAAAAATAAAATATAGGGGCTGGGAAGATGGCTCAGTAGAATAAGTGCTTGCCTGGCAAGCGCAAGGGCCTGAGTTTAATCCCCAGTTCTGCCAAAAAATAAAATAAAATACAATAAAATAAATTAAAATAAAATATGGAACACATTTTTAACTTTTAAAATTACATTAATGACAAAATTGATAAAATAATTAGAATGAAATAGACTAAATTTAAAGTTAGATTAAAATAAATAAAAACTACTAAACAGACTGCTGCCCCAGCACTCACCTGCCTCACCCCCACCCCTTGCTGTGTCACCGGGGGGAAGTAGGACCTGTCACCCAGGACCTCCTGTCTGGGAGACAACAGAACACAGATACACGGCCATTGTGTGCAAGGAGGGCCCTGGCCATCCCTTGCAGCCCCTGCTTCCCCTCGCTGAACTGTGTCCCAGGAGGCCCTGGGTCACACGCCAGGGCTGGGGTGGAGACACCCGTGACAGCTCCTCCAGCTGTATCTGGCTGCTGCTGTCATTCTGTCACTCAAATCCCCAAGGGACTGCCGACTGGGTAGAAACAAAGGAGGAGCACTCCTTTTCCTCCTACAACTCTAAGTGCAAAAAGCTACTAGCAGAGGACTTTTGCTTCCTTGGCAAAAGTGAATCTGGTCCTAGAAAAGTCAGTATGAAAGGGACTGTAATATTAATGATGCAGAATACAGGAAGACATAAAGGTCTGAACCTGATGCCCAGGAACCCCGTTCCCTGGGAATTGATCCGAATGAAACAGTTCGAAATAATAGGGCATTATTGGCAGTAGCTAGAAACTGGAAACAACTTCCAAAAGAGGAGTGATTAAACCCTTTTATTCCCACAGGAGTGTCACAGCCACTGAAGCCCGCACCAGGGCTGTGGGACCAGAGATGATTACAATGATCTTCATGGGAACGGCTTTAGCATGCCGTGGTGCATGCTGGGATCACAGCTCCTTCAGAACTACTTTTTCTTCTCATTGTAATTTTTCCTCAGGTCATTGTAGACTTATGTGCGTTTATAACGTAGGCCTGAGGGGATAGTTCAGTGGAAGAACATTTTTCTAGCATGTGTAAGGCCCTGGGTTCCATCACTGTGGATACACAGACAACCCACATACACATAATACACACCACACACACACACAACTAGAAAAATCTGACCTCAGTCCTGTCCTCATTGGTGACCTATTACAACAAAGACATGTGTATGTGTGATTCCATACCATTTTTATCACATGGTGTATGTGTGTGTGTGTGTGTGTGTGCTGTTAGGAGTCACATCCAGGGTCTTGTGCCACTGAGCTACATCCTGAACACAGAACTGATTTTTATTTTTTTTTTAAATTATTT
>NW_004524595.1:7191166-7193062 GCF_000260255.1 Octodon degus | reverse complement strand
ACACGCCACCACACTCAGTCTCAATTGCTGTCTCAGTGCACCCTGGGGGCGGGGCTGGCATAGCAGGCCCGGGGATCGAACCCCTGGCCCTTGTGGCTGCTTGCAGGCGCTTTAATCTGTTGAGCTATTTGGCTGGCACTCAAAGATCTTTTTGGGAAGCATTTCTCTCTAATGTTGCTGTATTATCAATTAAAAGAGAAGAACAAGTTGAGCCCTATGTGGAGAGAAGAGAGAACCTCAGTCGGAATGGCAAAGGTCCAGCTGTCACACCAGTCCGGCTCTGTACCTTAGGACACCGCCCTCACCTGCAGTTTTCTCACCAGTCAGTGGGGATCATTTTTTGTGCTTTTCCTGACAAGCAGGTTATTTTTGTCAAATCCAGACAAGTCATTCAGGCCCTGAGCACAGTGCAATTCAGCAGCCCAGAGAGGGCCCTCAGCATTTCCACAACTTCCCACCAGCTCACAGTGGGCTGCTGCTAAGGACAAAGGGAATGCCCTCCACAGGTGAGGAGAAGGGACAGGAGCTTCCCAGACATTTCCAGCAGCAAGAAGCTGCTCTGTAAAATGGAACTGTCA
Organism: Octodon degus; assembly: GCF_000260255.1. Taxonomy (NCBI): domain Eukaryota; kingdom Metazoa; phylum Chordata; class Mammalia; order Rodentia; family Octodontidae; genus Octodon; species Octodon degus. Next base: position 7,192,484 of record NW_004524595.1, on the reverse strand, counting down.
CCCTGAGCAGTGGATGTGGGGGGCGGGGGGCGCACCCAGAAAGGTGCAAATGAAACAGTACCTTCCGATTGCCTGGGCTGCCAGGAGAGTGGGGCTCAGGTTTCCCTGCAAGACACACTCCAAAGTCAGGGGCAGGGGCAGGGGCAGGAGGTTGCTCCATGCCACCTGGGGCTCCTTACTCAGAAGCTGTGGGCTGCTTGGTTCAAAGGCAATTGGGCCAGGCATGGTGGTGTATGTCTGTAATCCCAGCACTCAGGAGGCTGAGGCAGGAGGATCTCTATAAGTTCAAGGCCAGCCTGGGCTACATAGTAAATTCAGGGGCAGCAAGACCCTGGTCCCTAGTGTGTCCACTTCACCGGGCATGTTTCCAAGGCTGTTCCAACTAGTTCCTGAAAGGGTCCTTCGAGTCTTCACCTTTGCTGTCCCCCATCCCAGATGAGCACCCTTGGTCCTGTGAATGCCCTGGCCTGTCTTCTGGGCAGGAAATGGTAAAGGTTTTCTGACCGCCGTGCTTTGTTTAGTCTGCTTTCCTGCAAACCCTAGAAGGAGCGAGGCTAAGTTGGCTTCTCATGCCTTCGTGGGCCCGTCTGGGGTCGAACTGTGTCCTTCCGAAGGTCAGGTCAAAGTCCGGCTCCTGGGACCACGTCGGGTCCTGGCAGGGTGACTGCTGCGCCAGGAAGCCGCTGGCATCGGCCAGCAGGGGGCGCGGGAGGCGGGCGGAGACACGGAGGCGGGACACTCTCTGCAGCCGGCTGGCACCCGGGAAGCACCCTGTCGCCCTTCTAGGTCTCCCTTGACGTGCGCGGCCTGGGTGGCCTTCTGGGCAGGCAGCAAACCTGCGGCCACAGGGTAGGCAAAGGGAAGCAGGAGGACTCCCCACAGGTCTGCACCCCACCTTCGCAAGCCAAGCGCCACCCTCCTTGTGTGGGGCTTAGGGGAGGCCTCTGGGGGAGCCCGGGCCTTTGCACCTGCATCGAGGAAGCGGGCGGACGGGTCAGACTCACCCCTGAGCTCGAGGAGCGGCGCACGCCTGCAGTCCCAGCACCGTGGAGGCTGGGGCTGGCGCCAGGATCACAACCCTGGGCAATGGAGTGACTGAAAGATCTCAAAGTGAAACATGGAAAGCGGCTGGGGAAAGCTGTGCTCTCAGTGCCCTAGGCCGCAAGGCTCTCATCCACCTAGTACTTCTAAATTGTAGTTTAAAAAAAAAAAAAAGATGGGGGGCTGGTGAGATGGCTCAGTGGTCTAAAGCACCTACTTAGAACAAGCTTAGCAGAGCACAGGGACCGCGGTTCAATCCCCCAGCACCACATGCCAG
>NW_004524595.1:7168602-7190656 GCF_000260255.1 Octodon degus | reverse complement strand
AAGAATGTATGCAATGTGTTAATTATTGAAACTGTCCTACCAATTTGGTTTGAAACTGTCTCATTGCTATTTGTTTCTCAATAAAATTATGGAAAAAAATAAAAGATACAGTTGTATTGATCATCTAATTTGCAGATCTCAATGCTTGTGACAACTCTGGGGAGGTTATTGATCGTTCCTATTTCACAGACGGCAATAGGAAAAGGCCTTGGAAAAGGTTGGCTCGCACACAGCTAGTAAAGAGCTGGGATCCCCAGGGCTGAGTTCCCAGGGCTCCCAGGCAACACGGGCTCCAGTGGCAGAGGTGGGCCAGGCCACATCACCCTGCCCTGCTCCCCCTTGCCCCACCCAGCACATCTGGGCGCCTGTGTGGCTCCTGAATCCTCCGCCCACAGTGATGCTGCAGTTGTGCTGAAAGGGCTGTGCTCCATCCAGGTAGAGTGGCCCGGGTCCCTGCGCTTTGGGGATGCGCTCTCGAGGAGGATGGCGCATCCCAAGATCCTGGCCAGAGACAGTCACATGGTCCCCCATACCCAACCATCCAGGCCGAGTGTATCCCAGCACTGGGCAGCCTTTCTTCTAAGACTAGAGATTTCGTTTTTAATTTTTCTTGTTTTTTCTTTTGTTTTCTTACTCTGCAGTTCAGGCTGGACTTGAGCTCATAGCAATCCTCCTGCCTCAGCCTCCTGAGTGCTGGGATTACAGGCGTACACCACCACACCTGGCTTAAAGAGATTTCGTTATGAATATACATGGTGATTCGTGAAGGAATGTGCTAGAATGTTCGATTCAGTAGTGTCGATAATGGTGCCCTCCCGGGAGGACAAGTAAAATGTAACTGTCCAAAACTAGGCGATGGATTAAATAAATCTGCAGTAGTATGAATGCAGGGTAGAGTAGTATGCAGTCATTAAGAATGGTTTTAAGGGCTGGCCAAATAGCTCAGTGGATTAAAGTGCCTGCTTAGGTAGATGCAAGGGCTGGAGGTTTCATCCCCTCCTGCTGGGCCGGCTCTGCCCCAGGGCGAGGAAATGGTGACTGAGACTGGGCGTGGTGGTGCACGCCTGTAATCCCAGCGTTTGGGAGGCTGAACTCACAGAAGCATCACTACAAGTCCGATCTGTGTAGTGAGACCCTGTAGACCCTGCACTAAATACAATAATAATAATAAAATAATAATAATTTTTTAAAAGAATGGCTTTTGGCTGGGAGTGGTGATGTACTCCTCCAACTCCAGCACTCTGGAAAGATGAGGCAGAACACCAGAGTCAGCCCAGCCCAGCCCGGTCAACTCAGCAGCTTAGTGAGACCCTAAATTTTTGTTTCGAGACAGGGTCTCATTATGTAGTTTGGGCTGGCCTTGAACTCACTACGTAGCCCCCCTGAGTGCTGGACTTACAGGCACACATCACCATGGCCTGCCAACTGTTTTAAAATAAAAAATAAAAAGGTCTGATTCAGTGCAAAGGCACAGGTTCAATCCCCAGTACCGCAAAGATAAAAACTTTTCATTGGATTCCCTACAAATCTAAAAACTTTAGTAGGGCTGCAGGGAAATATGTATGTATATATAGCTAGCCTGCCTGGCAAGCTCAAGGTCCTGAGTTTGATTCCTGGGAAGGGGAAAGATTTAATAATGTGGTATGTGTTCACAATAAAATATTCACAGAAAAACATCTGTCCCACATTTAGTGTTCAATGAGTGTAATCATGGGGCTGAGGAGATAGCTCAACGGTCCAAGCCTCGCAGGCGCAAGGACCCAGGTTCTATCCCCAGTAGCGCATGCCATGCTGGCCCCTGAAAACAGGCATGGTGGCACACACCTGTAATCCCAGAGCTGGGCAGGCCGAGACAGGAGGATCACTATGAGTCAGAGTGCTGTAGTAAGACTCTGCAGACCCTGTACTAAAAAAAAAAAAAAAAAAAAAAGAGAGAGATTCTGGGATAGGGCCTAAGGCCTTTGCACTAAGCAATATCCCCCAAACTTTTCATTTTTGAGGGTCTTGCTAAGTCACTCAGGCTGGGCTTGAACTTGTACTTCTCCTGCCTCAGCCTCCCAAATCCAGGCTGTTTTTAAAAAACTTTTATTTGTACATATTTGTCATACATGTTGACACTTTTGCCATAGCGCATTTGGACCTGTACATAGCTTCATTCTTTTTCTCTAATCCCTGCCCTCTTCAATCCTTCCTCTCCTGGTTTACACAAGCTTTAATTCCATTTTTTTTTTTCTTCCTTTCCTTTTCCCTCCCTTCCCCTTCCTGGGCCCTAGTTCCTCTTCCCATTTGAGCACATTCTTCTTCCTTCTCCATACCTACCCTTCATACTGCTCCATATTTACCCTTGGGTTCTCACACAAGAGAAACAATGTGATATTTAAACTTATGTGTTTATTTCACTTAAGATTATGGTCTCCAGGTGCATCCTTTTTCTTACAAATGACTCAAGTTTATCCTTCTTCATGGCAGAGTAGTACTCCACTGCATACGAACACTGCAATTTTCTTTACAAGATGATTTTTATTAGCCAAATGGCCTGGCAGCTCCTTCGCTCCTGTAAGTTCTGACTCCTGGATGCTCACCATGGCTTCCAGAGCTAGGGGCCTCTCTACCCTCCCAGCTCTTCCTAACCTTGGAACTATTCTCCAAAACTCAGTCCCTACCAGAATTCCTATAGGCAGTTAATTTTCACAATTCAGGGACCAAACTGTGTTGCTTCTACATCTTGCTTCTCAGTAGGTGATTTCAAGCTTCTCAAAGTCTTCTCTACTGGGACCAATACATGTGCTACAGGTTGAATATGGTTTGTCCCCTCTGAGATACTTGTAAAACCTGCTTGTGACTGTGTGCACGCAGGGGAAAATAAAGCCTTACTGCGGAGTGCATGGCCACCGGGAAGGCCTCGCCCTTCCTGCTCCAGCTCCTGCCTGGGGCTGTTAGGACAGCACGGGGCTCTCAGCAGAGGTAGCGGCTGATCCCAGCCACCAACCTCCAGAACCAGGCCCAACAAACCTCTTTCCTTCATAAAACATGTGGCCTTGAGTATTCTGTTCCAGCCACAGGAACTGGACTAAGCAATGCATTTCTGAACTGGAAAAGCTAAGGCTGGGTCTCTTTCTTTCTGAACAGAGACGTGGTGGAGCTGAAGAGACGCCACCTGGCTGCTGGCTCCGGGGACAGGCACATGTCAGGAACCCACTCAATATCCATCTATTTGGTTTCAATTAGTCTCATTTCTAGGAAAAAAAATACAAGATGTAGGGGGAAAGCCAAAAACATAAAAGATGTTTATTGAAGCTTCATTTATAGCTGAAATAAATGTATATATAGGAACAAACATTCAACAAGAAAGCACCATGTAGCCATTTGAAAAAAAGATTCTACATCAACAGTGAAAAAGAGCAGGGTAAAAGTTAGATACACACAACTTTACCAGCAGCTGGGGGTGGGTGGATAAAGTGACCATGAAAGTCTTAGTTGAGTTGTTTTCCCCTTTTCCTCCAACTTGCTCTTTATCACTTTTTTCTTTTGGTCTTTTTGAGACAGGTTCTTGCTATGTATTTCAAGTTGGCCTTGAACTCACTGAGTAGCCCTAGCTGACTTTGAACTTTTGGGGATCCTCCTGCCTCAACCTCTCCAGTGCTGGGATTACTGACTCAAACCACCAGATCCCTTTATCACATTCTTGAATGAAACCTCCCACCAGTCCTGGGTAGGAAAGAACCCTCAAGCAGTCTGCCCTAGGAACAGGAGCCACGGCTGGGCCTTCTGGGCACTGAGGAGACACTGCCGTGTCCCAGGCCTCACACCAGTTCAGACTGCCACCTGCATGGGTGGGGACAGGGAACTAGTGACTGTAAGCAGAATCTGGAGAACAAAGGGTCACGTGTGTGCAGGGCTCTGCGGTTCCCAAGGTCCCGGCCACCTGGAAGATGGTGCTGAGGTGCCCAGGGATCCAAGGAGCCCAGACATGGGTCAGGAGACCACAGGCCCGGCCAGCACCTTCCTGCACACCGGCGCGCCCTGCATCATAGCCAAAGGTGGGCAAGATCTGCCTTCCCCAAGTGGGAAGCTGCCTCCATCACTACTGACTGGGGTCAGTCTGGGCCCTGTGGGCTGCTGGTCAGTATCGGTACCTATCTCCTCCCAGTGCCCCTCCTAGGACACAGGATGTGGCTCCTTCCAGGGCTCTCCCATCCAGACTGTGGGGCTCCTTGGCCCTCCTCTCCACACCCCAATTTGCTGGTGGAACCCCACTGCAAGAGCAGTGGTGCCTGCTCATCGGGAGCTCCCCCGCCACCAGACACTCTTCTTCATACTCTGGTCCCAAGACACCTGCTGCTGCACCTGAGGCTGCGCTTGCTTTCCCAGCAGCCTCCACTCACTGTAACTCACCTCTGCTGCAAGCGGAGGCACCGCGTCCCCGCGCCTGCAAGGCACTGCAGGCTGCTGGTCGGAGGAGGCCCTGCGCCCCGCCCGCCCGCAACGCCCCATGAGGTACTTAAGCCTTCTGGAGCGACAGTCAAATGAGACGCAAGACAAAAGGACATTATTATGGTGCTTTTTCCGTTTTTCTTTTTGCACAAAAACAGTCCATTTATTCAAGTGTTCTCCAGCACAAGTACATTAGAAAGGAGCTTTATTATATTCTTCTGGGCACAAAAAAAATGTGATGAAGGCGGAACTGACAGACTTTCTACATCTGCTGTATGCATTGACCTCTTTAATTATTTCATAAACAGCTATGTCACGAGCATCACGTACACAGAGATACAACAGAACACCAGGCGCCCACGGCAGGCCCACAGAGCACCGCACGGCCGGGCATCCCAGAAACCGGACTGTGAAATGTACATTATTATTGTCAATAAATAGAGAAGCAACCCTAAAAAAAAAAAAAATACAGTGGTGAAAGGATGCTGGAACCAGGAAAAATAAAAACAAAAAAAAGAAAAAAAAAAGAGAAAGAAAGAAGAAAGGAAACAGGAAATTAAGAGAAAGGAAGAAGGCTGGGGCTGGGGAAAGGCTGGGAGGTCCTGCATTTAGCTGCGTGGAATGTGGAGTAAAAGTGCTCGGCCACCGGGGTCAAAGCGCAGTCGTCTGTAACAGTAAAAGTTATTACCAAATCAGCTACGGAGTTTATTCTTCAGTATGAATACATGATTTCCCACAAATAGGTAAGCACCCGCTACTTCAATGCCTCAGCTAAAACACGTGAAATCGCTCACTTAGTTTTCAAGTACAAAGTTAAAATGCCTTTTTAATAATAATATATCAGAGTAAAATAATAGTCTCTTTTAAACTCCACTACAAGAAAACAAAACAAACAGTCATTGTCCAGACAGCAGACTTAATTTAACAATATATATTTTTAATAAAATGTTTTAGCACCTTGTTGAGTCACCTCCTCCCTCTGCATATTCTAAGGAATTTCAGCATTTTTGTTGTCTGTTGAATTCTCAGGCTGTGCAACCAAATAGACCTGTAAGTGAAATGGGACTACGGAGATGCTTTGGACCACTGCTCATGGCCTCATGGACAGGCTGGAAGCTGCCACACTGGGCTTTGGGGAGCAAGTCCCAGGAGTTTTCCAGTTACCAGTTTTGGGAGTCCAGGGCCTCTCGGGAAGTTAACAAGTTCCCACTAGCAAAGGGCCTTCTGCCTCTCTCCTCCATGCGTTCACCTGCTTGGTTCTCCTGCTACCACAGTTCACTGCCTGGGGTCAGAGACAGGTCCCCAACCAAAGGGCTTGCTTAAACTGGGTCTCTGAAACCCACAGGTATGAGGTCCACACTTCCAAAGACCCCAGCTTTCCTTTACCAAAATGTAAAGATGTCAAAGCACACCTTGCAACCATGGAGTTCATCCTTTGAATTGGCCTACACCCTTTCCAGTTGGGACTTCCCAACCCCAGCACAAGGGCTGGCCAGGAGAGCCACTGTGCCCTCAAGTCATCTCTGTAATACCTTCTTGTGCCAGTTGTTTCCTGCCCAGGAGACAACTAGATGTCACCCTCTAGTCACAGCACTGGGCACAGGCAGACTACAGCAAGGTCCGATGACAAGCTCAACTCCCTAAGCCTCCAGCACCAAAATGTGGGCCTGCCCTGAAACCCAGCTCTCACCAGCATAGTGGCTCTTTGGTCCTCAACTAAACCAAGCACTTTTCAGGGTACACACCACAACTCCCAGGAAAGGACAGCTCTGCAGACATGAGCACCAAAGCCCTGCGGCATGCGGATGGCAACAGGAAGTCAACAGCTCCCCTATGTATTCACTTTTACAATCAAAACCAGGAAAACTAATGATTACTTTTCCCGTAAGAGCATCTCCCAGATGGCCCAGCTCGATTCCAGCCTTGCTCCTGTCTCAGGCCTCCAGGTGCTGGAGATGAAGGGTGACTGGAGCAGTCAGGCCCACTTCCTTCACACCAGGTCTGCCTGGCCACTCCACACCCTGGCCACTCGAAAAAAGCAAACAGGCTTCTGCCTACCAACCACACCCAAGCCTTCGGGAAAGCTAAGAGATCCTAGATGCTGTCTGGGGAAATCTGCTAATAGGATGTTCCAAAGCAGGGAGGTTCTGGGGTTGACAGAAAGCCAGTAGATGCAAGACCCCTGTGACCCTCTGGTAGGCCCTAGCTCTTGTGCCAGTCAGTCCCACGGGGAAGGGGTTAGCACCAGCCAGCCTGACGCCCTGCTGGGATGTAGCAAGCACCTCCTCGGGCAGGAGGCCAAGGCTCTGAGACCCTGGCTCTAGCACCAGCTACCTCCCCCAGGCAAGGGCCGTGGGTCTTTGGCACCATGTCCCACTTGGCACCTGCAGGAGGAAGAGATCACCCTTGGTCCCCAGGGCTGAATTCCAGGGGAAAACAGACCTACTCTTTGGAAAGGAAACCCAGGTCACCCTCCCAGCTTCTCCCCAGACTTCCTTGGTTTGTCCCATTCCACTGCCTGTTTCCCTGCCTCATCAATCGCAGGCCCAGTGAGCCTGCCTACCCCTTCCACGATCTTACCTCAGCTAATGAGACTGAGCTCCCCTTTGAAAAGTGCCCAGAACCTGCCCCCAGAAGCCCCGGCAGGGGTGGAGTGGATGACGAGCAAAATGCAGCCTGGCCAAGATGACAGTCTGAGTCCTCTACATCCTACCAAGTTTTGCTGAGACCAAGCCCCCACGATGGGCTGCAAGAAAAGCTGGTGATGAACTCCTGGCCCTAAATGGGATCCATCCTGGGAGTCACTAGAGAACAACATGAGGCCTGTGTCCAGCACCCACTCTCAAAGCAAGCCTACCAGCCCACTACTCTGGACTTGTCACATCTTTGGCTACCAAACCCTTCCTGAGTTCCCATACCAACCCCCAGGAAGAGCGCCAGCCCCAGCTAAGGTGGTGCTAGGGCCACTGGGAAAAGCTAGTTCCTTCACATAAGCAGGGGACAGAGGCTTGGGAAAGCCAGAGCTCTGGAAAAGGAAGGCCCACAGACTGTCCTGTCACTGGGAGCCGGGAAGACCTTGGCGCTGGCCAGTGGGGGAGGGAGCACCTTGGACTGCCGGAAGCAGCCGTCCTCCCCACAGCCCTCCTGGAGCGGTGCTGGTAGACTCCAGGTCAGAACACAGCCCTGCTGGGGCAAGAGGGATGGGCCAGCACACTTAGCACAAGGACGCCAGTGGGGAGAGGTCCCCCATCTCCTACCAGCTCCAGTCCCAAGGGGCTAGTCAGCAGCTGCCACATCAGGAACTTGGCAGGCAGCAAGTAGGTGTTCTCTTCAACTCTGCCTATGGAGGAAACCAGCAGAGTGGGGCCAGGACTTACAGACCCCTGAGGAACAAGACAAGCCACCAGCCGTGTAGTCCTGAGTGATGAGCAAGGGGTCAAAGCCTGTTTCACTTTGTTACTAATTACTGATCTGTTTTATTCAAAGGTGAGCATTAGTCCCATTTTTGTTTTTTGTTTTTTTCTTCTTTCCCAATGGAAGCCCCACAGCCCAGACAGACAGATGTCAATTTGATTTTGGTTGGGCGAATAGGTAGGGGGAGTCGAGGGCTGACTTTACCGGTGCCTGGAGTCGCAGGTCAGTATCACAGGTTGCTAACAGAAGAATCTTTGACATCACCAGGGGTAAAGGGGATTAGAACACGACCTGCTAGAGGAAGCACCTGCTCGATCAAACCTCCTTTTCCTGCCTTCAGCACCTAGCAACTTCTGAGATCAACAGTCTGCCTGCAATCAGGGCAACAGAGGTAAAGAGCTTCGGGCTGACTCCACAAAGTCCTGAATCCTGGGGACAAGAGCCTGGGGCTCCCTGGTGTGTGTGTGAGTGCACGCGATATGCATCCAAACAGAAGCAAGTTCCTGTGCGTGTGTGAGGACTGACTGGTGTGGGGCTTCTGTCTGTGGCAGGAACGCAGGCTCAGAGCTGAGCCTGCTCCCTCCACCCCCACTGTGTAATATTCTTATACATGACCCTATCTATGTATTTATATAGCGCCTATCATCATAGGCCCCATCTTTCTAGGGATGCGGACTTGGGACCATGTGCTTGATGGCACACCTCCCAGTTCTGCCGGTCCCAGGAGGTGCCGCCCCCCCTCCCATTATAAAATATATATCTCTATATGCCACATATCTACACCCCATCCATCCAGGCAAGCTCCGCCTGTCAGGCTCTCACCCCAGAGCAACAGCGCCATCCCTCCCCACCACCAATGCCGGGCTGCTGGGCTGCCAGCCCCAGTGGGAAGCAGAACAAAGTGCGAGCACATAGGGCCCCAGGTGCTGCTGCCTCGAGGTAAGAGCACAGCTATCATCAGACCAAACACTAGAAAATAAACACACACCACTCCAACCACACACACAAGGAGAGAGGCTGCCCAAGCCTCTCTCCGGCCCTGACACACCTGATCACGAGGAGGGGAAGTAGAAGAGAAGAGTGACCAGCCAGAGGGCAGGCCTTGGGGACTCCCTGGCCACCCAGCTTGTCTCTGTGCCATCCAGTGGCCCACCTGGCCCGAGGGGTAGGAACCAGGGCACCAGAGCCACTACTGCCTTAGAAGCACCCTGCTCCCCGCACCTTGGTTTGAAACCTAAAGGGAAGGGTGTTGGGCTTTTGTTTTCTTAAAGAAAATCTTAAAACAAACAATTATAACCAGAACCATAAGAATAATTATAATAAAAGGTGTCATCAGCCTCCCAGTATAAAACTGCAGCCTTTGGAGATGACCAAAAACATCACATTCCAGGGGCCCAGAGCCGCCTTGTGCACAGAGGGGAGGATCGTGGGGCCTCATAAAAGAACACACAAAAGGCGACTTAGACAGGAAAGCACCAGTACGTTTTGTATGTTTTTTTATTTGCTCCAGGTGGGTTTGTAACTGTCACTTTCCCACACCTGGATTACTTCTGATCCCACCACAAGGAGCCCTCTCTAACATGAGAAATCAGGAATGAAGACTCCTCGCCCTGCCCTCTTGCCAAGGGAGCCTCCTTTTTTAAAAGATTTCAAAGGTTACTGCGTGAGCTAGATGGACTCCACGCTCAGCTTCTCAGGTTCTGACCACCCTGGCTGAGCCCCTTTTTGGCAGGGAGAAGCAAGGGAATGCAACTCAATTCCCCTCCTTTAGCTTGTTAAACACCAAGGGGGAAACCCCCCTGGACAGTAAGCCGTCTTCAAGCTGAGTTCCTTTCCCCATCCTTGGTTAAAACCCTTTGCACATAAGGCCAGACGGAAGCTGATGTTTTTACTCATCTCGCTGTTTTAAAGCACCATTATGAAGTCAGGTTGTACAGTAGTTAACAGTACCTTTTATATATATATCTCATATCTATCATATATATATAAACTGTAAACAAGAGGTAACAGCGGCTTCTAGAAACTGGTTTTCTTCAAGGTTTCCTGTGTGGTAGGCACCTGAAATACTGTAGAAAAGTATCTTGTGTGGTGATCTCGTCTCCCTGCTGCTAGTTGGGTTCTGTTTGCATGACCAGGAATGGTGCTGGTAGGACAGCTCAGGGGCGGGGAGGAAGTTCGACCCCCGAGTGTCTAATTTTCTGCCCCTGCTTGTGCTCCTATCTGATCAGGCTAGAGACAACAATAACGAAAAGATATATAGTAAAAAGAAAAATACCCAATATATAGATTTTTATAGAATTTCCTTTGCTCATCTCTCTGGCCTTTCCTCTGCTAGGCATCGTTACTGTTTTTTGTTACTGATTTTTGCTGCAATAACACTCTTGTTTCAGTCACAGCAAGAAACAAAAACCCAAACAAACAGAAAACCCCTCTGAAAGAGAAGAAAACAAAAGGTTTGACCCAAAAAGGGGAGAAGGGAGGGGGTTTGGTTTTGCTTTTTAAATAGGACTGAAGATTAACATTGAAAAATCAGGAGATGATGTCCAACCCTTTTCACAAGGCAAAGCCCTCCGGTATTTCCACCTCTGTGGTTTTTGTTTTAAATTCCTTTTTCTCTTCTGGGTGCTGATACTTCTCTTCATCCTCATGTTCTTGGTGTTTTATTGTGTTTTGTGTTTTTTTGTTTGTTTGTTTAACTTTGTGTCACTACCTCAGTTTGCCCCATGTCCCTTACACACAAGCAAAATATTCCTTCAGTGGAGCGAAGAGGTGGCGGATGACTGGCACGCTCCAGGACCGGCCCAGCAGTCTCTGCCTCGCCAAGCGGCTCATGTTGGAGACATCAGTATAGTGGACAGGGAAGCCAAACACCCTGGGGGACAAGAGCGGAAAGGGCAGGGTGAGTGCAGGCTGCTCCGAAGCCATCTGCCCACATGGCAGGTGCAGGCGGCCAGGACCCAGCTGCGCACCATTCACACCCACACTCCCGAGGCCAGCCTGTTCCGCATTCTCTGCCTTCCCATCAACACTCGCCTGGATGTCCGCTGGCATCTAGGCTGCCAGTGTGCTGGTCTGGGTGGGCCTCAAGGTAGTTAACATAATCCCTGCCTCAAGACTCACACCTAGCAGACACAGAAAGTGTTCATAAAAAAAACAAGGCTTCCAAAATGCCTCCCCAACAAAGCTCTCCCTCCAGTTTCCCAGCAAGCAAGGTCTAGATCAACGATGGGCAGCTCAAGGCTGAAGGCAAAATATGTATGCTCCTCTCCAAGTCACCCCAGAGCAGAAGAGCTCCAAAACAAGCTGAACTCTCATCTGACTTCACAAGCTCAAGGATTTCCTGTTTGCTCTGCTTGTTTGTGTAAATGGTTTTTTTGTCTGGCTAAATCCTAGTTATATATAGTAAGAAGCTGAACCAGCTCGAGTCCAGCTTGAGCAAAATGCGGGTGCAGAGGCGGTGCAGTCCACCTGCACTCACTGCTGCAAAGCCTCCTAAAGTACTACAGGGAATTCCGGGCAGCCCGGGCACCAGAACGGGGCTCCTAGAGCCTCTTGATTTAGGAACAGCTATAAAATGCACAAGGACCTGGCCAGCCAAGAGTCCCCCTCCAGGGCTCTGCTGACACTGGGGAATGCTTGGATTTGTGGGCAGGACGGGAACCCCATCCTTGAGAGCAAAGCAGTCAGGACACATTGCACACAGTGTGACGCAGGTACCTTTCCATTTCAGTGCACCATAAGATGTCCTCTTTCTCATTCATGAAGACAGGAAAATGCTGGTCTTTGCCCTGCTTTATGGAGTTTGACCTAGTAGTAATGGTCCTCACTTTGCTGAACTAGAAAATGAAGAGGAGAGAGATGAGCACACACCCAACCAGTGCTGGGTTAGGGCAAACTGGGTTCACAGGCTGAGCCTCCCCATCCCTCTTGTCCTGATTCTCTTCCCACTCTGAGGTCACCTGGCCATCCTGGTCCGATCCAGCTAGTCAGGCTTGAAAGGAAGTGGCAGCTCTCACCACTACACACTTTCTAAGTCTTCCAAAAGCTCAGTCCTCTTGGGGGTAGGTTCAAAGGAGTCCCATATTCCAAGCTACACTGTGAATCAACTCCTGAATCCTGACACCTACTGGCAGAGAGCCTAAAGCCCTGTGAGTTCACAACAGATTTCTCCAGAGAGAAATATACATCCTAGGAGACACCCCCTGCTGATGACTCTTGCTGTGCCTTGGTCCAAAATACATTAAATATATATTGTTTTAAAGACCACACGGGACACAGAACTGTGGTAAAGCCTCCTTAGTGGCAACCTAACAAGGGAAGGAAGGCCCAAAGGCAACAGCTCTGGACAATGCCCTGGCTAACTGACTGACTGACTACCAGGCACTAAGCTGCGTTTTCGCTGGCTGAGCACACAGGCCCTGAGGTGTAGGCAGGACATTGCCCTGACCCCCTCTACCTCAACCTGCTCTCCGCCCTCCTCCTGTCCCCCGCAGAGGTCCTGGGTGTGGGGCTGACCTTGGCTATTCTGCCATGTTCCAGACACTCCTGCAGTTCCAGCTTATCGTTCACAGTGGACGCCAATGGCCTACAAGGTAGAAGACAGAATATGACAGCAGAAACCAGGGGAGCAGCAAGGTGACCCCCCAAGGTTGTTCACTTCCAGCAGCCACTTGGCTCCCAAGGGCATGCACAGGCTAGAGGCCTCCCCTAAAACATCACACACTGTAGCCAGCTATGGACACATGGGTCAGACCCCATTCTTACAAACTCAAACGTGGTCTCAAACTACCAAAAGGCAGATGGGGCCTGTCTGGGGGGCTCTTGGTAAATCTAGGACAAGGGCTCCTTAGGTAGTTTGGGCTGGCCTGGAATTCACAACCTTCCTACCTTAGTCTTCTAAGTATTGGGACCCCATACCCAGCAAGAGCACAATTTTTAAAAATTGGTAATTTTTGAATGTTTTTTGGTCTCACAACAAAGCAAGCTCTTAGGGTAAAAGGATATTCTCTATCTTGAGGGCTTTTGTTTTGTTTTTTGAGGCTGGCCTTGAACTTACTATGTAGCTCATGCTGGTTTGGAACTCCTGGGGATCTTTCTACCTCAATGAGCACTGGGATTAGAGGCATGTGCCACCACATGCTGTACCCTGATGTGTGGCAATGATTCATGAATGTGTACACTGGATGTACACTTTGTACACAAACAGTTAAAGACTCAAGTTCCACAAAGTCAACCCAAGGACTCAAATTCTGTGATACTCCTCAGAAAGCAGGCCAGACAGTGGAAGCTCACTGACTGTTGTGACACCAAGGAGTACTGAATACAGGTTTCCACAGCACTCCAGATCTCGGCATGGGGATCTAGGCCTGTGGTCACAATAGATACCTTCTTGACTGCAGTCTACTTGCATGCACCACCTACTTGGCCCCACATGGTCCCTCTGCTATTTCTAGACCTTCAGAATCCTCAAGTTTTAGGGTTGGAAGAAGTGGGTGGCAATAATTCTACTGGCCATAATCTGTCAGAGGACACTGAATTAGTAGCTCCATAGATATACTGGACCAACAAGCATATCTCCTTGCAAAAGACAGATTCAACAAGCTCTTGCAAAAGACAGAAAGGGTATGGGATAGAAAAGGCCCTCCAAGCCCAAGTGAATAGCAATGAGCAATGACTGAAGCCAAGTTACATGATGTTTTCTATTTACAGGTACACCACGGAGGTTAAAAATCCATGCTGGAAAATACAATCCTTCACAATGGGTCGTCAGATCAGGTGGTTTTCTCTCTGCTTTCTAACAGCAACTCCAGGAAAACCCTTCTCCAGAGGACTTTCTATCAGGCAATTATTATACCCAAAGAAATAAAAATTGTCTTCAGTCCTTGACATTAAGATCTTTACCTATATAATTTAAGTGAAGAAAGTCCTTTCCTTCCAACAAAGGACAAAAAGCCAACACAGTGTGAAAGAGAACAAGCAGAACCCTCAAACTTAGATGCTTCAGCTTCCCTCTCCTGGATGCCACACCTTTCCCACAGTCCCCACCCTGCAGGCTCTCCCCTCAAGGGCACCCAAGGACCACCTGGCTCCTGGCCCTGGACACACTGAGGCAGGATAGGCAGCTCAAACTCCAAAGCACAGGCTTTTCTTGTGCATAAATAAAAATGCATTTTGCTTTTTTTTGTAGTTCTGGTAATTGAGCCCTGGGCCTCATGCATAGTAGGTCAGCACTCCAGCACTGAGCTAGATCCCAGCCATGTTATTTTGAGACAAGGTGTCTCACAAGGTGCCCAGGCTGGCTTAAACTTTTCGCTTTTTTTTTTTTTTTTGCAGAACCAGGGATTGAACTCAGGCCCTTGTGCTTGCCAGGGAAGCACTCATTCCACTGAGCCATCTCCCCAGCCCCAGATCTTCTGTTTTTTGGCGGAACCAGGGAAAATTTTCAACTTTCTCACAGAAGGATCCCATGTAGCTGTGATTACAGCTGTACACCAGTGTGGCCAGATTAAAATTCAATTCTGGAAATCCTGCTTATACCACCAGTTGCTAGCTTCTTGAGGCAAATATTTCCCATGCCCTGACTCCCCTTCTTTTTTTTTTTTAATTTAAAGATTTATTTATTTATTTAGTGTGTGTGTGGCCAGCTCAGCCCACCAGGGGGCAGGGCTGGCTGGCATGTGGTGCTGGGGGATTGAACCGCGGTCTCTGTGTTTTGCTTAGCTTAGCTTGTTCTAAGTAGGTGCCTTAGACCACTGAGCCATCTCACCAGCCCCTCCCCTTCTTTCTTAAGGGATAAAAAGCAAGAAGAGCAGTAGGCACTGAACAAAAGAGGCCAGCCCAGGATGGTCCCTCAGTGTCCCCCCTCTCTGGGCCATTCTATCTGTAGGTTCCACCCATGGCACCCGCCCCCAGCCCTGGAGTGCTCACCAACCTGTTCATACCAGGAAGGTTACCCCAGAAGTAGCGGGCCCTGTGTGCAGCTGACACTTCTTTGGCATCAATCATCACAGGATTGGACTATAAAACAGGAGACAGTTTAAAGATGAGCAAGGGAGAACATTAACTAGTGCTCAGTGATTCTGCTGGTTGAGAACCTAAAGCCCTCAAAGGCTCACACTTCTCTCTCACACAGTTACATATTAGATAGTCTGAAGCCCCTGGGAAAAGCTGAAATTAACACTAGCCACACACACAAACGCCAAACCTTGCCATATACACATGCTCTCACGGAACATTCCAGACCAGCACTGTCCAAATGTGCTGATGTGTTGATGGGAATTCTTGTTTGCCTGCACTGTTCCTTGCTGCAGCCACTAGTCTACTAGCTATGGGTGGCCAAACTGCATTTGAAATGAGGCCAGTAGGACTGGGCAGATTTTTCATGTAAATAGCCACATGTGGCCAATGGCTACCATACGGGGCATTTAGACTCTTCAGACAGAACAGGCTTCAGCGAGCCCGGGTGTGTGCACTGTGTCCAGACTCTAAGCCAAACAGATGCCCACCCACGTTTAACATCACACAACAGGTCCAAGGTGTTACTGAGCCCAAGGCTCAGTGGTCCACCCAAGAATGCCTCTGGCAGCAGAAATCTTCTGTGCCTGGTTCACACTTGGTTAAGAAGTGAACTGGGATTCATGTCATAGGATATAAATTGGGATAAGGATGTTTTCTTCTAGGTGCCAGCCAGAAAGCCTCCATCACACCACCAGGGAGTGAAGACAGGACAGTCTGGTTAGAGTATGCCATCTTAAAGGTGCCCCCTAAAGTAATATCAACACACAATCCCCATCCTAAGGCACCTAGCACCTCAACCTGTATAAAGACATTGGGTACCACCTCACACACTCAGAGAATGCTTTTTTTTCTGGAGGCCTCTAACACTGGCTCCTCCCACTCTAGCTTGGGAATCCCTGAACATCCTACATAGGCCCCTTGCAAGGCAGAAGCCCCCAATGCCCAGCTCCACAATGCAGATGAGACAGGAAGGAAGCAGCAGTTCAAGGTACAAGCCTTTAGTGAGCTGGCCGGCTAAACCAAGGCTGCTGGCTATACCTCGAGAAATCGTGAGATGTCCCTCTTGTCACTAACGCCCATGGCCACCACATTCTCAAAGAGCCAGAAGAAGGGGCGGTCATCTCCCTCCTTGGGCCGTGCATCATGCAGGAGGCGGTAGAACTCAAAGAAGAGCCGGCCAGTGCCCTCTGAGAGGTCGGAAGAGAAAGTCATCAGCTGGAGCTGTCTGCATCAGACAGTGGTATGGGGGTGGGCAAGGGAAGACAGGGTCATGGGAGCAGCTGTCCCAGGGCAGAAATACCCAAGGAGGAAACCCAAGTGCAGAAGCACCGTCACAGGGGTGGAGGGTGAGGACAAGACCTACCGTAGAGTCCCTTGCGAGCAGGGTTGACGATGGAGAGGTCATTGCAGGGACTGCCCCCAATCACCAGATCGAATGGGCCCCACTCCTGGATCTGGGAGGATAAAGGTACTATGATGGGCCCATTGTCCAGGGACAGAGGCAGAGAGGACAAAACTGAGCTGTGAACATGGCAAAGTCACGGAGGCTCTCTGGACTCAGCTCCTAAACAGTGACGAAGCACAAACTGGACAATGCCTGAGGCCAGCAGGGAACCCAGGACGAGCCAAGCAGGACCAGCAGCTACTCGGTGGGAAGGTGCTCCAGGTGGCCCTCACACTGAGTGCCATGGGTGGGGTGTCCTGGCTGTGAGTATCCTCAGGACTCAAGGCAGACCCAGAAATCTTGAAGGGCAGAGGACCCAAGGCAAGACCCCACCAAAGCTCCCCCAAACAGCAGCAGGTAAAGCCATTTGCCAAAAGCACTGGGAGTGCAGGAACCTTTTCAATCCAAAGCACTCTGTCACAAAAGGGCCCTGAGAGCAACCCAGAGAGCAGATGGAGACCCCCAATTCAAGTTCCCAAATCTCCCCCTTTTTGGCACTACTGGGGGGTCAACACTGGCCTCATAACTGCTACACAAGTGCTCTACTGCTAAGGTATGCCCTAAGCCCGCAGCCCCCTCCAGTACACCAGGGATCAAACCTACCACTGAGCTATATCCCCAGTTATTTTTGAGACAGGATCTTCTTGCTAAATTCCCCAGGCTGGCCTTGAACTAGCAATCCCACAGCCTCAGTCTCCCAGGTAGCTGGGATCATCGGTGTGCACCACAGTCCCTAGTCCAAATTCCTACTGTTAACATGCCCACTACCCTTGCAAGTCAAAGAAGAAAAATGGAAGATAAGGAGAGAAGCTGGGGGGAGGGTGATGAGTAAAACAGCAAGTGAACAGAATGGGAAGGAGGGCAGGGCGGCCTTAAGGAGCCGAGTGTGCAGGGTGCAGGGGAAGAGAAGGCGGGGTGCATCCCGCAGCACTGACGTACATGCTTCTGCGTGACGCTGCGGACGTCCCCGACGTACATGATCTTCCCCTGGTGCCGCACCATGCCCACTGTAATGGAGTCCTCACACACCTCTGAGGCAATGTAGCGGTCCACCTGGATGCCCAGGTCCTTCAGCACCAGGAGCCCTGTGCCAGCCAGCAGAGAGCACTGTCACCTGGGGCCACTGCCCTGGTACCTGGTCTTAGCAGGTAAGCCCTCTGACCAGCTAGACATAAGGGGTCAGCTGCAGTCCAAATCCTACTGTGCCCTGGAAGGGGTCTGAAATGTTTTCTTGCCTCAACTGGAGTATCAGTGACCAGAGCTTTGCGGTTCTGGATCAGACCTGGTTTGGCCTACCTAGAAGGTAGTGAAAGCAAAAGACTGACCAGAGAGTAGGTGGTTTGGGGAAGAACAGCCACTACATTTTGGGTGGCCTGGTTGTACAGTTTCTACATCTTCTTGGTCCCTCCATGGCCTCTATCACCTCCTGCTGGAACCTTCAAGGATCAATTGAGTGCCACCTGCTTCTAAAAAGGTTTCATCTTTTTACCACCCTGCCCAGCAGCTCTCCAGAATTATCTCCCCCTCCTCTGGAGGTCTTCAGTACTTAATATCTCAATCTCAGTAGTTCAACTCCTCTCAGACTGCAAGTGTCCCTGAGACAAGTAGGAGGTCTAATGCATTAAACCTCCTGAGTTGACCTCTTAACATGACCCCTCTATTAGTGATTAGTGCTATTGCCTGAGGCAAGGAAACAGTAAGAGCAGACCTGGAAGACTTCAGGAGAAATGAGGGACAATGGCACCATTTCTACGGCTGCTGATAGGAGCCAAGGAATTTTTCTCCCCAAGGTACTTTTGACACCATCATGGGTGTGACATGACTTCAGAAAGCTACAAAGGTCCAGTACAGGAAACCAAAGTTGCATGTGAACTTTCTAGATTTATAGAACATCAGTAGAGGGCTGAGAACAGAAGACAAACATCTAGCTGGGGTGCCACCCACATCTTGCCCTTTGGCCAAGGACCCTGGACTCAGACTGCCAGTATCTCCCTGTGGTCATATGAAGACACAAGTTCTACAGACAGCAATTCTGCTCATAAGACCAGAGAGGCTCTCAGCCTGGGGAAATGACAGAGGGGACTATATATACACAGCAGTATAACCTTTCAGGAAGGCTTTCCTGAAGCAGCATCAAGAGCCACACTGAGCCTACACGGTGACCCAGCATTTCCTAAGCGCTTTTCCTACAGAGATAATGGTTTAGGTACACAAAGATATACTTCTGAACTTAGGGCCTCGTGTATTAAGTATATAAAGATATATTTCAAAGAACACTTGTCACAGCGCTGCTTATAATAATGAAAAAACAGGAAATGACTTACTAGTGGGTTAAATTAAGACACTCTTAGAAACAAATGTAGCTCTACTGGCTGCCATGAGATGTACTCATAATACATGACGAGGCAAATTACAAACAGTATGCATTTACTATCTTGTTTAACTCATCTACAGACATATATACATTATATAAACATACACAAACACACAGAAAAAAATCCTAAAAGGACACTCACCGAAATGTTAATTATAGAATCCCTACACTTAAGTCGTCTTTAGATTATCTGGTTTATAATCAAAACACAACACAACTGTTTGTGTTTTCACCACCAAGTCTGTCTTTTGAAGATTGTGAAGCCTGTTAATCCCTACTACTACTGTCCTGTGCTGCAGATGAGATTGGTTCACCGGTGTTGTTTTCTTTCCCCCACCCCACCCAAATTTCACGTCTGTAGACTGCCTAACTTTTCAAGTAACATGAAAGCTTCTTTAGCACTGGAGATTCAACTTAGGGCCTTGTGTATGCCAGGCAAACACTCAACCACTAAACTACATCCCTACCACATCCCTTCCCTTTTTAAAAATGTATTTGGTACAGGGTCTCACTATGCAGTTCAGACTTGTAGTGATCCTCCTATTTTCAGTCTCTGCAGCGTTGGGGTTACAGGTGCGCACCACCATGCTGTCTTGGTGGTCAGCTCATGGTGGCAGGGGGTGGGGCCATTGCGGCATGAGGTGCCAGGGATCAAATTCCAGTCCCTGCACTTGCCTAAGCAGGCGCTTTGTCTGCTGAGCTATCTTGCCAGCCCTTCCCTTTGCTTTTATTTTCTTCTTCTTCTTCTTACTTTTTGGCAGAACCGGGGATTGAACTTAGGCCCTTGTGCTTGCCAGGCGAGCGCTTATTGTACTGAGCCATCTCCCCAGCCCCTCCCTTTGGTTTTAATGAGACAGTGTATCCGTTATGCAGTTGAGGTTGGACCTGAATTCACTAAGTATTCCAAGCTGGTCCACCTGGTCTCCCCTGTGCTTGGAATAATAAGGTATATACCACCATGCCCAGCCCTAATTTTTTATTTTTACTTTGACAGAGTCTCACTAAGTTGCTCAGACTGGTTTGAACTGGTGATCCTCCTACCTCAGCCTTCTGAGATGCTGGGATTACAGATGTAGCAACCAGAGCTGGCTATGAGAATTTTCTCTTTAGGATACATTTTATTGTGATGTGAACAATCATTTTGTTTGGACAGTCACATGTGTGCACATACACACACAAAGCTCCCTTGTCCAAGGACAAAAAGGCCAGTACTCCTGGGATCCACGCCACTCACCAGTAGCGATTCCATCAAAGAGAGACAGCACCCTGATGGGCTTCCTTTTTTCAGCTGGGACAGGTGGATAAACTTTCGGAGGGTCCTAAGCAGGAAGTACAACTGGTCAGGTAATGTGCAGAAGTGGCTTCCACATGCCGCCCTGGGCTAGCCCTCCCAGCCCACGGGGAGGGCTTTCAGTCTCCTAGACTGCAGCCCACACAGGGCTCAGGCACACCTGTTCTTTGCCCAGGTCCCGCATCCCCTGAAGTGTGCTCACTAGGGCTAAGTCTCAGCAAAGAGTGTGGGAGACTACGCCCTAAGGCCCAGCACTCACAAATTCCTGGTCATGATTATTGGCAAAGAACATCTGAAGCCGAGAAGGCCAATCTTCCCGCCGTCGCAGCAGTCCATAGGTGCCCTTGTGCCCGCACATGTAGCAATTCCAGGGGTCTTCCTTGATAGCTGCCTGGGCAGCCCCTGGCCCCACCAAGAGATCCACGCACTCCACACAAAAGCACCTGAAAAGAGGCTCAGTGAGCGGGGATATCCTAGCCTTGTCTGGCCAAGAAAGAACACACCCCAGAGTGACAGCACTCAGCCCAGGGCAGGGCGGGTGCAGTGGGGTGCTGAGAATCCAGGTCCCAGGTCAGGCTCTCACCTGCAGCAGTTGTTGTTCCCGCACATGAGCACCTCGCGTCCCCCACAGCAGATGGTACAGTAGGACTGGTAGCCATCGTCGTCATACTGATAGGCACACTCCAGAAAGCAGTTCTAGGCAGGGGACAGAGGGTCAGAAACTGCCAAGCACAGTCCAGCACAGACAAGGTAGAGGCTGGCTCCGAACCAGCTTGGTAGCCCTGAAGACAAGCCCTGCCAATGAGGCTCAGGCCCAAACCCCAGACCTGAGAAGGGAGCTGCCCATCACCTCTTTCCCCCTGGGTGTCCTTAAGGCCTGGCGACTCCCTTAGCAGTCAGCCTGTCCTGACACCACCTCTCAATACCCACCCTTCCAACAAGGCTGCACTGCTCTGAGCCCTGCCCCTGCCACCAGCCACAGCTGGGGCCTACGATGGGCTTGAATCCTTCAGGACACAAACAATAAGCCAAAAGCTCGGAGCCCGAGGGTTCCACATAGCAAGGACTCCGCTTCCAGCGTGGCATCAGCAGGCCCACATCACATTTCACCAGGTATCCTTCTGAGCTGGGGGAAGGAGTCGGCTCTGCAGGAGGTGTCTCTACCTTGCAGTTCTGGCACATTCCTCCAATGAAAAGCGGGTGCTCCAGGGTAACATTGAGACTCCCACATGAGATGCAAATATCTGCAAAGAAGCAAGACTGCAGAGAATATTGCCAGACCCCAGAGAAATTCCAGAAAGGGGACTCCAGGGCAGCAGCCAAGGGGGCAGGCTGCAAGTCTGGAAGTGTGCACCATGGTCTCAACCTCAAGAGCCAATTTTTCTCCCAGAGTATCAACACCACCATCCAGGCATAGGACATGGTGAGAGAAACCCACTTGTGAGAATAAGGCCAAACTGGGTGCTCTGCTGCTATCCCTGGGACAGGCCTCAGCCCCCAGAGACCAATCCTTGACACTGACAGGAAAGCAAAACAGCACTAGGAAGACAGATGGTGCATGGAGCACGCTGAGAGAGCAGGGCATGCAGAAAGGCCCTAGCACTTAGGGCTCTCGGCCTATACTATTTTGTGTGTGTGTGTGTGTGTTACTGGAAATTGAACTCAGGACCCTGGGCTTGCCAGGCAGGTGCTTATTCTACTGAGCTATCTATCTCCCCAGCCCAAGGGCTATAGTATTCTAACTTCCTAAAACCCTGTGCTAATGCTGCACTATGCCCATGCTAGAAGGATCCAGATTCTGCTTTCTGTGCTAGGAGTACCCCCCAGCTCAGGTGACTGACTCACCCTCGATGTTCCGGCACTTCTGCCGCACCTCATACACCAGCCGCTCTGTGGGGGGAGGGGGGGAAGCGTGCATCAGGAGCTGTCCAGGTCAACCTGATCCACAGGAGGTCTTAAGTCACTCTCTAGAGCAAGCCACTTACCTCTTGTGCGTTCATCAATAATCTCCTTAACCTTGGGCTTCTCTGTTGTGCTCTTTCGTGGCTTTTTGGCTGGAGGAGGTGGTGCGTATGCAGCT
>NW_004524595.1:7144524-7166857 GCF_000260255.1 Octodon degus | reverse complement strand
GGGGTGGTGGCCACAGTGGGGGATGCAGGGTCAGTGGGCTGCTGCACAGCAGGAGGGCTGGCCTCCTCCACCTTCTGTGAGTCCCCAGAACCCTGGTTTTCTTCCACAGCATTCATTACGGCAATTACCTTGGCTTTCTTCTCAGCCTAGGGAAAAAGGAACAATCACTTTGGCCCTTCTGATATTAGCAAGACTGAGGGGCTGTTTCCCACCCATGTGTGGTCTGCAAGCGGTGACATGGGGGAGGTAAAGGGCCAGAGAGAACAGTTCTTCCCTCATCAACCCACAGAAGGGAAAGCAGCTGAGGTTGACAGGTGAAAGCAAAACACACAGCTCCTTTTTTTGCCTCTTAGGGAACCCTCTCTCCCTGGCCTAATTTTCCACACCCTGCTAGAAACATCATCAGCCCACCCTCCCATCTGGAAAGGAGACTTCCATTCAAGAATTAGTCATGGTACCAAAGTTTAGGCATAGATATTAGCTCCCACCTCTCATTTTTTCCTAGTCAAGAAGGGGAGAGGTCATCTTTTTCTCCATCATTTTCTTCACCTATCAATCCTCTTCCTAGTTTCCAGACCACAATCCTAGTGCTGTGACATCTACTGAGTTAACATGCACTTCTCCTACACCTGTTCCAATCTCACAGAAAGTTCCAGAGTCTGCCTGCTCCCACCACTCCAGAGTGCTCAGAGGCTCCAGCCGACAGGCTGTATGCTGTTGCCTTGTGCATGTACCTTTCAGACATGTACATCTATCTGCTCATTCAATTATCTGCTGAGCACACACAAAACAGGCATGCTCTCTGCCATCCCACCAGCAAATTAATAATCCAAACTCCAGCCATTCTCCCACTGACAGTCTGCATCCTTGCACGGTACCACACGTCTTCCAGGACACGACCTCTAGAAAGGAGAATGAAATCCTCAATACTTAGTTCTGAAACTCATTCAACTTAATGCTTATTCTTGAATCAAGGACACAGGGCCCTTAAACTTCAACGTTCTGTTCCTATCCCAACAGATTCAAAAGAAAAAAATCTTTTCTTTTTTTGGTGCTGGGAATGAAACCCAGGACCTCCATTCTAAGCATGAGCTCTAGAGCTCTGCCACCGAGATAACATCCCCAGCCCCCCAATCCTATTCAACACAACTCCTAACATACAGCTTTCTGTAAGAGTTTTGAGCAACAAATGCAAATCATCAATGTTTAAAAAAAAAAAAAGAGAAAGAATCAGAAAGCAAAAATCTCTAAAAGTCACATCTATAGTCAGTTTTAGCCAGGCAACTCAGTAGCTGACTGGACAAGTTCACTCTCTTTAAAGCTCCTCCAACCTAAAAAGGCATTTGAACTTCAGTTTCCCGGTCACCTTTCCCAGCCTGTTTTAGAATCTGACACACACATGCAGTTAAGGAGTCTCTCAAACCCTGTCAATGATCCCAGCTGCTGTACTGACTGACAGATTCAGTTTATTTCACTCAATTTTCAAGACTTTCCCTCCTGGCAACAAACCATATTTGTTTCTCGTGGCAGTTATCCTAGCGCTTTCTCTGACTCAACAAATTCTAAGATGGGATAAAGCATCCTTCATCCCAGCCCACAAACACGTGGGAAGATGAGCTGGTGTGGGTGCAAGCATGCAGAGCAACAGTTCAGCCCCCAGCCACACCCTCACCTGGTCAGGACTTTGCCCTCTCCTTCCTTCCATCAATCAGCTATCACTCCTCCCCCAAGAGGAGTTCCAGGCTCTGCCTCTGGGGGAGGAGGTTCCCTTCTCCCGCAAGGGAGCTTCTCCCCTGGGATCATTAGCTGTACCAACTCCATTCATAGATAAATGCTGCCTAGCTGTCTGTTCCCTTATGCCATGCCTGCTTCCAATTCCAGGCAGGGACAAGTCACTTAAGATGAGGCTGCTGCCTTGGATGCCCCAAAGAGCCTGCGTGCAGGCCTGGCACCGGGCAGGAGGGCACAGCCTCCTTCCCAGCCCCCAGGTCTAGAGAAGAGTCGTGCCTGCCACCACCCTCATTACTCCCCCACAGCCTCTTTGTCTCTTTTCACCCCTCCACAGCAGTTCCTGAAAATTCTTCCTCCACAACTTCCCCCAGCCTGTCAGATGCCTCCGCTGATAGCTGCTCCGCATCTCCAACCCACTCGGTGCAGGAGAACGTGTACCCAGCATGGTCTGGGCTAACAGAGGATGGGGGCCTCCCTCAGGAGGCAGTGAGCCAGCAGCAGGAGGCCAGAGGAAAGGGAAGAGGGGCAGGGGCAGCCGGTGGGGGATGGGCCCACGATAGAAGAGTCGGGCCCGGCCGTCGGAAGCCTTTCTCCTTCACCAGCCCTACCCTTCTCCCCAGGGAAACAATGGGCCAAGGAAGGGTAAAACTCGGGACTCTCGAAGCGGGGGTGATCGCTTCTCTCCCCTAGAGGGGCTGGGAAACGAGGTAGGGTTCACAAGGGCCATTATACCTTCCTCCACTACTGCCAGTTCAAGGAAGACACTTAGCCAGGAGTTTGTCCAGCCTGGGAAAGCCACTGTTAACTCCACTGACGACAGCCTCCCCGTCCAGGTCCACCTCCTCAGGCAGCGGTCGGCCTCCCCCTCCCTCTGCAACTTCCATCCCAAAGGTCAGAGGTCATAGCGCCACCGCCCCCCCGAGCCCACGCGGTCTTGGGCTAACCCAGTGTCACAGGGCATCGGGCTGCTCCCACGGCCCTGTTGGGGTCACACTGCTCCCTCCCACCCCTACCACTTCTTTCTGGCTGCCTGCCCAGTGGCTCTAGGAACTCGCAAGGGAGCAAGCTGTCTCTCAGAAGGGGTGAGCAGGCAGGTAGGGCCCTGAGGACAGCACAGTTCCCCAACCAGGTACATGGGTCAACGGAGAACTAACTGCCAGGAGCCCATCTGCCAGCAGCTCAGCCCAGACCGCTTTAAACCCGACTTCTGGTTGCCAGCTGCCCTCAGCAGGCCGCCAACTCCCCAGCCTGCAGTTACCACTGCCGGGGTAGATCTTCCTGTCCCCTAAGCGCGCCGGGTGCCACTGGAGCCCAGTGAGGAGTGGGGCCTCCAGGATCCTAAGCAGCAGTGGGTGGGACGGCACTAAATCTGCATCTTCAGAACTCAGGCGGGCCGGGGCAGCTGCAGCTGCTGCGGGCCAGGGAGGCATACTTGACTCTTTTCAAACACTGAGGGTTGTCGGGATCCTCCCACCGGCCCGGCCGCCTCCCCGCCCCCAATCTCCCCAGGGCTCCGTCCAGGAACCTACCCATAAGGCCAGGTGCAGCCCCTCTGCGGTCCGGCTCAGGTGTGAGCCCTGGCCCTGAAGCTCTGTAAGTAGCTGCCCGGCTGGGGGAGGGGAAGGGGGCGAAGGGGCTGGGGGCGGAGGGGGCCAGAGAGGGGGAGGGGGCGCTGGGGGGGAGGGAACAGTTCTTTGTCTAGAACTCCAGGTCACGTGGGCCCCGCTGGAGGGCCTGGTTGGCTGCGCGCGGGCCGGGGGAGGGGGCCGGCCTCCGACGCTGGCGGTGGGCCAGCCCCTCTTCGGGTCCGAGGGGCGCTGGGGCGCGGGGACTTGGGGGCGAGGCCGGTCTGCGCCCGTTCCCAGCGCCCCGCCCCGGCCACCCGCCCTGCCCCCTCTCCGCGGCTCCGGAGGCGATTAACGCGGGCCGGGGTAAGGCGGGAGCCTGCAGGCAGCGGGGAGGCGGGCGCACGGCCGGGGGCGACTGGGGCCGGCGGCTGGCCCCGGGGGCGAGCGGGGGCGGGAGCGGAGCTTTCCGGACGGTCTGGGAGAGCCGGGAGAAAGTTGGAGAAAGTGAGTTGCACAGAAGCACAACCAAAGCGAGAAAAAGAGAAAGTTTACAGATAGAGTTTAGGGAAACTCCGAGTACAGACGGAGGCGGGCCGAAGCCGCCCGACGGAGCTCCGGCGCGAGCCGCTGGGGGCCGGCCCACCCCAGGTGGTCGGGAGATGTGCCTGGGGCCAGACGCCGCCAAAGCCTCTTCTGGCCAAGTCCGGAGCTGGAGCTGGTCGCAGGTTGCGCTGGCTCTCGTGGCATACAGTGTCTCATTTTGCAGTGTGCAAGGCTGGTGATGAGGACTCTTCTTCAAAGGGACAGCAGTGGCTTCGTCCCCAGCAAGACACGTGCGGCTCAAGATGACTCCACCTTTCCTGGAGCCTCCCAGCCGGGCCTCCAGAAGCTGCCTCAGCCATGTCAAGTTCCGTCCTTCCTCAAACACAGAAACACCTTACCCCAAGACGGACACAGTCTCCTTCCACAGCCCCCCGCACTACATGGGTGGGATCATCAGTACAGACACACACTCTGGACCCTGCTCTCAGGGAGCGGATGGATTGCAGTGGGCTTGGAGAGATACGGAAAAAAAATCACTGAAAGCTGGGCAAGGTGGCACATGCCTGTAATCCCAGCACTCGCAGGCAAAGGCAGGAGGATCGTAAGTTGCCAGGCCTGGGTAACTGAGCCACTTGGGGAGGCCCTGTCCCAAAACAAGGGGTCGGGGAGATGGCTCAGTGGAATAAGCGCTTCCCTGGCAAGCGCAAGGGCCTGAGTTCAATTCCCGGTTCCGCAAAACAAACAAACAAACAAGAAACCAAAATAAAATGTAAAAGTGCTAGGATGTAACTCCAGGCAGAGGCCCTAGATTCAACGCCAGTACTGACTCACACACACCCTGAGAAACAAGCCACCACTATACCACAAATACCAAGTAGATGGCAGTGGTGTCAATGATAAATGAGGCTGAAGAGGTTGGAAGATGAATAGGATTTGGAAAGACTTCAGCTAGGTAAGATAAGAGATACTAGGTGATACAGAAAGGGAATCCCTCGGGGCTGGGGCGATGGCTCAGTGGAATAAGCACTTCCCTGACAAGCACAAGGGCCTGAGTTCAATCCTGAGTTCAATCCCTGGTTCCGCAAAAAAAAAAAAAAAAAAGGGAATCCCTCCCTCTACCTTTGCACAATTTGCCTGAAACTAAAGGGCATGGAGGGAAAAGCTGGATAATGGGAGTGGGGCTCTATAAGTGAAGAACAAGGGCAGGGTTTTTCTATGTTTTATTTATGTAGGCAGAACTGGGGATTGAACTCAGGCCCTTGCATTTGCCAGAGAAGCGCTTATTCCCCTGAGCCATCTCCCTGGCCCAAGGGCAGGGTTTTTCTAACAAGATACTGTTTTAGAGAGAATGACCTGCTCTGAGTTTGCTTAGATGAATTAGGACAGTGGGAACTGAAGATTAATACTCCCAGCAGGAGAGGGCTGTTTGGCTGGCACACTTGTCCCAAGAGCTGGACTTGAGTGCTGAGGCCATCACCATGACCTTGACACAAGTCATTTAACCCCAAGAAGTCTGTTCTCATCTGTAAAACAGCGATGCCATCAGCTCCCTGCAGCCCTGGAACACTAGCATCCTAGGGACAATGAGAGAACCAACTCCTTGGTGCCTGGCTGCAGGCCACAAGCAGCTGGAACACACTGGTTGGAACATCCTTCCCAGGGGCAGCAGAGCAGACAAGCCCTGAGAAGGGAAGAATCCAAATCAGATGGCCTCCACAGAGAACTGCTAGGTGGGGCATAAGCTTCCCTGTCAGCTCTGGATCAATAAGGAAAAGGAGCCATTCAAAAACAAAAAACCCAGGCTTGCTTCCATCCTAACACTTCTTGTGACTCAATCAAGGCATCAAAAGTTGTCTGCTGGGGACAACTTTTGATGTGATCCCTACACTGGGCTGAGAAGACCTGAATTTGGGGCTGGAATGTAGCTTCAAGGTAGAGTATGTGATTAGCATTCACAAACTCCTGGATTCTATCTCTAGAGCATGCACATGCACACGAGCATGCATGTGCACACACACAAAGGCAAATCAAAGAGGCCCAAATTTACATCTGGGCTGCCCTGGCCCTGTAAGAAATATAAAATAACTTGCTTAGCTGCTTGTTTTGCTGCCCTCTCCCTAGCATTCAGGCCTTGTCAACAGACCAGCTTGCTCCTCACCCAGGCCTCCTCTCACAAGGAAGTTTCTCAAGCCATGAGCAATGGTGCATGCTTGTAATCCCAACACTTGTGAGGCTGATGCAGGAGGATTGCTGTGTTTGAGACCACCCTGAACTACATAGTGAAGCCCTCAAAAACCACAAAACTAGGCTAAGGATGTGGCTCAGTGGTAGAGCTCTTGCTTTGCATGCATAAGGCCTTGGGATTGATTACCACCACCACCACACAAAAAATGCCCAAAAAAATATTTAAAGGGGGGCAGGGCATGTAGTGAGCTAGCTCAACCCCTAGTACTAAAAAAAAAGAAGTACTATTATTTGTTACCTATTCCATAGAACTTACCAACTTAAGCAGAAGAATTCTAGGAGTCAAGTGTTCCTTAACCAACTTAGAACATCTTGCCATTCTTGTACCTATGCAGATAGGTAACACTACCCTTTCACAGATAAGAGGCATGGAACCAGTGATATGCCTTTTTGTAGTCTGGACACAGATCCTAAAACAGAAGAGATCCCAAGATCTAGGGTAAAGAGGTGCTTTTAGTAAAAGAGCTGAGGAAATAAAACAGGGTAGGCTTCAACAACCCTACAGATAGATAGATGCCTTCAACCTTGCTAAGTAATGTTCCCAGGATAGTTTTTTTGATTGAAATAAAGATAGTCAACTTATAAACAACAGCCCTATGTAAAATAAGCCCTGTTCTTGGAATTGCTATCAAAGGATGTTGAAAGGAAGAACTCCTGGATGAAAAAAAAATATATATGTCAAGAGCCTAAAAGAGGTGTTGGAGGGAGAGGAAGAATCCAGCATGGTCCCACAGAGAGGCTGACCTCACAGGCAGGATTCATTTCCTGTTGGCAGGCAGACACAAGGAACTCAACAGGCTATCAGTGCTGACCGGACCACCTCTGAGATCACCTGACTTGCCCAAAGTCTGTATTCCTCAAGCACAGGTCTAATTCTAATTACATTTTCCAGTTACTCTCCAACCAGTAATTTGCCAAAAAACAGAACAAGTATTATGATCTGCCTTTATTACAAAGGCACGTCCTGTTAGAGGTTGGCCACTGTACTCTTCTGGTGAACATCACCCTTAAGTATGAGCATGAGCACAAGTGTGTAGACTTGACTTTCCAGTCCTACAGTACTTGAGACAAGACCCAGGCTGCACACCACACCAAAGAGCAGTCACACCTGAAGGTCCAGGGTGCACACCTGCCCCGACTAGTGTTAACTAAAAGGTTAGCATTCTGTAGTGTATTTGTCATAAAATGCTATCTTGGCAGAACAAGGGTAGAATCTATTGCTGCCACCATGCACAGGACAATCACCACCTGAGATCCCTTCCTTGGAATCGGAGAAACCCCAGCCTTGTAAAACTACTTGCAGAGCAACATACTGGGAGTCACTGCTTAGCCACCCACGACCCAGGAAACTGATGCGGACAAAGATCATGAGGTCGGTATGGCTGTCTATTTTGGACCCATCCTCCCGCCTACAGCTCAAAAGCCTCCATGCGCTGACTCCAGAGCCCCCGCAAACCTGGAGGCTTCCATGATCTATGACGCAACCATGCTCAGTAATTCATGTGCTGCTGCTCACGCCGTTCCATCTTTCTGGAATGCCCTTTCCCTCAACTCCCACCAGCCCCAAGCCCACTCATTTTTCTTTGTCAGATCACCAAGTACCTTTACCAAGAAAGTTTTTCTAGCCCTGCCCTGGCCACTGAGGTAGCTGCTAAGCTGCAAGTAGCTATTTCAATTAATTAAAACTAAATAAAAATTGGAGTCCAGCTCAGTTGTATTAGCCGTATTCCAAGTGTTTGAGAGCCACGTGGTTGGGGCTGCACGCCAGATTGGAGACCAGTTCCATCACTATAGAAAGAGCTTCTGGACTGCTCTGGCCCCTCACCCTTACTCTCTCCATGCTGTCCCTTACCTTCCCTAGCTGTCCTTCACCTGCCTACCTCTGTAGTCCTCTCATAGAACTGCCAGTCTTCTTTGCCTGTAGGAAGGTGACTGTGTACTTATCAGTTCTGTAAGATTAAAAATCCTGGAGGGCCAGGACTGGCTCTTACTCAGCCTCATTTGGAAGCCACATGGACTGAGCATCTTGACCATAATGGAGGATGGAAACAGCATTTGCTGAACTGAATGCAACATGGTCTCAAAAGCCTCATCTCAAAGCCACCACCCAAGCTGCAGGCTGGGGGACAGATACTTTCTATGGCAGACATTCTAATGACTGTTAAGAGGTCTGGGTCCAAGTCTCCCTGAAACAGCCAGGAGTCTTCACTTTCCTGTTCTTCTGCTGTCCAAGTGAAGGTTGCAAGCAAATGACCAGGACTGGGCTGCTGGCAGCAAAGCTAAAAATAGCCCTGGAGCCAACAGCATGGAGTTAGCAGGACTTGTTGCTAAGGAGACAGCTGCAGAGAGAGCAACTAAGCAGAAGGAGGTGTCAGACGCACACTGGAGAGCAGAGGCCAAGCTGGGGGCTCTTAAGTTAACAGGGGTCCAGGACTCCCACCGTGATGTGTGCTACCTTCTGGCAGCTCCTCACTGATGTTCTAAGTGGGGCAAATGTTCCCCTGTCCCTCAGTACCTCATCTCCATGGAAACCACCATGATTGGGGTAAAGTACCAGCCCCTGGAAAGGAGGCCTCCGCCTGGAGCTGGTTGTTATGGCAACATCCCCCTTTCCTGTCATTCTCTCACTCCTGGTTTCTCCTGAGGGAAGTGGGGGAGGGCTTGGTTTAGCCAGTGTGACCAGGAAACAGCCACTTCCTGACAAGACTAACCTGCCTACCTCCAGAAGCTCCAGGGTGCCCAGAAAGGCCAGTCAGTCCTCAGCACCAGCTAGATGTCCCCCTCCCCCATGGGGCCCTTATAGGTCCTATCAGAAGAACCCCAAACTTCCCAAGGCTTGGATGCATCAAGATCACCCCATGAGGACTTTACAAATAAGAAACTCTCTGGCCCTACCTACACTGATGAGCAGATTCAAACCTGAGGTCTAGGATTCCATAGATAATTCTGATACCAGCCAGTGACGGAAACCACTGAAAGCCCTGTCTGTTACAAATGAGGAAAAGTGAAATCTGGAGAGGACGGAGCCAGCCTGAAGGGTCAGAGCCACTAGCTGCAGAGGAAGTGGTCTGGAGAGGAGGGGCAAGGAGGGGCACATCCGGAGGTGCATTTCCTTGCATCACATCACGCATTATGTCCTGGGCCAGCCACACCACCTCCTGGGCCTTTCCCTCCTGCTCCCCTTTCAAGTAATACATGCTGTTGTCTGATACACGCAGAAAGGAGTGTGGTTCCTAGCATACAAGAGGCAACCTAGGCAGGTGATTCGAGCTGAAGGAGAACAGCTCCTGCCCCAGCAAAGCAAAAGGGTCACCATAGCAACTGTAATACACTGACCTAGTCAGGCTCTATGCCACCAGCCCAAACCTGAGGCCTGGACAAGCAAAGAGCAGCATTTGGGTGACTCCTGTGGTGGTACAGAGGTGCCTGTTCCCATTTACCAACTGAATTTCCTGGAGCCAACCAGTAAGCCTGTCTGAAACACAGCTACCACCAGGCCCCCAAAGGTGTAAGTCCTGAGCACCTGTCCTGGCTGGGGGAGGACCTTGAAGAGTAGAACAAGGTAGAAGAGATGGGTGTCTGCTTCTGTTATAGGGGAACTGTGTACCCAAGGCCCACAACACATAAACCACAGCCCTCATTCAAGACAGTATGCAATTAGATGGCAAATTATGTGGTAGTGGTGTTTCCTACATGTGCTGAGGGAAATAAGAGGCACCCTGGATCAGTACAGACAGGAAGATTCAAGGGGAGATGAACAAGGGTGTACTAGGAATGAGCTCAACCTCCAGGCAGCAAAGGCAGCCATGGAGGTCACTTGTCATTTGTTGCATTAGCTCCCCCACAGGAGAAAAAATAGGCTTTGGGCAGCCACATGAGCATCTGCTGGGGAGGGCCAGTGGCATGGGCCTGCTGTATCATCCTGGAGAGGAGGAGCCTGCCAAAAACTAGCCCTTCCCTCTCAACTCACTGCCCACACCCTGACAGTATCCCCTCATTCCAGACAGCCTCAGCAGCCTCCACACCCTGATCAGCCCTCCAGCCCTAATCATGTACCAGGCAGCCTCGATCCACCAGGCCACGTCAGGCTCTGGCTACTTGACCTCCTTTCTTACTGCACCTCAGCCTCCCTGAGCTCTGGCACTGCTCTGCAAACCCCACTTCTTTCCTGTCCCTTCCTTCCGCTGACCCCTAACTGATGAAGCTACATCTGCAGGTGAGTATGGGGTCCTGGCAGGAGGTACAAATGACACCATAGGGGTGAAGTGTGCCACTCTGACACTAGGACTCATCTGCCCTTACCAGGAAAATCAAGGGGTAGAGGGTGGGGGTCTTGACCCTGCAGGGTGCTGTAGTAATGGCAAGACCTTGCTTGTCTGGCGCTCAGTTGCCTAATCAGCCTACCACACTACAAATACAGGCTCAATATTCCAGATGTTGTAGATGTTGTCACTTTGTTCTGGAAAGCAGGGTCAATTCTACACCAAGGCCAGGTGTGGGCCAAAAGGAAGCAGGCACACCTTTGCTGCTACCCTTCCCCCAACTCCTTCCCAGGCTCCGGGGAGGGGCCGCAGGACGCCATTCACATTCAGGCATGCAGACCCTCTCAAGTTTCAGGGCCCAAAGGGAAGACCCAGAAGAGCCCAGCAAACCAGTGTGGCTGTTGCTGAAAACACCAGGCACGCCTTCCATCTCCATCCCAAAAGGAAAAATGTAAATTCCTGCACTGAGTCCTTTCCGGTCTTCCCACCCCCAGGCTTAGAAAATGTTCACCGCACCTGCTAGCCTCAGCGCCTGGGCTTCGTGCTTAGGGCACCCTTGTAGGCTGAGACCAGCTGCAGCTTGGAAGCCCTGCAGACCCCTAGCAGGACCTTAGCGAGGGCCAGTGCTGGAAGCACTACTTGCCCAGTGTGCTCATCTGCCCAGACAGTGATGTTCAAACAGAACAACATTCCCAGGTGACCCTAAGTGCAGTGAGGCCCCTGCCCCAGGTGATGAGACATTTTGGGGGGAATCTCTTCTGAACCAGGTTTGGTCCACTTGTAATCATGTGAAGCTTGGTGGTTCCTAAGCTTCCATAAACTCTGAGGGGGGACAGGGGTGAGTGCAGTGCCCCAGAGCCCCTGGTTCAGGATCCTTTAGGTGCATTGCACAGGTGCTTCTGAGAGCTAATAGGAAAACCCAACCTCTGGGGAAACCTGAATTCTAAATTTTCTTTTTCCTTTTTTTTTTTCTATTTTTTTTTCTTTTTTCTTATTCTACTGAGCTATCTCCCTGGCCCTAAATTTTCATTTTCTGATTGCTTGTTTATTTATTTATTTATTTATTTATTTATTTATTTATTTTTTTGAGAGGGTCTTGTACTATAATAAGATTTGCTGGGATTACAGGTATGCACCATCACACCTGGCAACGTTCAGATTTTTAATTTATTTTTTTACTGTTGCCTTTCAGGTAACCTCTATATTCTAACACATTGTAGTCTGAGCAACCATTCCTTTTTTTTTTTTTTTTCAGAACCGGGGATTGAACTCAGGCCCTTGCTTTTGCCAGGGAAGCGCTTATTCCACTGAGCCATCAACAATCCCATTTTTGGTCAATCCTGAACTGGAAGTCAAATCAAAAATATCTTTTTTTTTTTTTTTTTTTTGTGGAACAGGAGATTGAACTCAGGCCCTTGAGCTTGCCAGGCAAGCGCTTATTCCACTGACCATCTCCCCGGCCCTCTTTTTTATTTTTTTGAGATAAGGTCATGCCGTGTCCTTAAGGCTGGCCTTGAACTCTTGGTAATCCTGCCTAGGCCTCTGGAGTGCTGGGATTACAGGTATGTGCCACCATCTCCAGTTACAAATATCTTCACTGCCCACTGCTCATGGATAAAGAGAAAGGGATGAGCCTGATGGCATTGGAAGTGTTACTGAAGAGTGAGGGGGCAGCGTGTAGTTGGCATGGGAAGGAGTGCAACCTTAGAGGGAGGACGAAGGGTGGAAGTCAGGAGGCTGCAGACAGTGAGAAGGGGCTCCATGGCATTCTAGCTAGTCCTGCAAGTGGCCCCAGATGCTGCCTTGGGGAAGCCCATGTTCACATCTCTCCCTACCCTGGTCCTGTTTTTTCCTCCATGCCCTTTGGGCCCTGCCCTCCCTGCTCAGACCCTCCAGGCAGAAGGCACTGGAGTCCCACTCTGAATCCTCCATTTATTTTTATTTATGTATTTTTGGTAGTACCAGGGATCAAACGCAAGACCTTGCACTTGCCAGGCAAGCACTTATTCCACTGAGCTATCTCCCCAGGCCCTAGATCCATTTAGAAGCTAACCACTGACCCTCTCCCCATGGACACCCATTGTCCATGAAGAGCCTGCTGTCCAAAGCCTAACTCAGTGTCCCTTCTAGTAAGAGAAAATCTTGATGCCCTGGGGCTGGGCGAGGAATTCTTACATGTGCACAGTGTACCCCATACCTGCCACACCCTACCAGATGAAAAACTGGCTAAGTAGGACTTTCCTAAGAAACTTCTGCTTATCACAACATACTTAAAATGAGCTAGGACAGATGGTGTACACCTGTAACCCCAAAACTTGGGGGGCCAAGGCAGGAGGATCACTGCTAATTTGATGCCACCCTGGGCTTCTTGGGTGGGTTCAAGACCACCCTGAACTACTTAGTGAGACCCTGTGTAAAAAAAAGAAAGTAAAGCTTGTATCTCAAGCCTGTTCTTCCTCCAGGATTCCCTAACTCAGGTCCCAAATCCTATGCAGGTTTCTCCCCTCCAAATGGGGCAAGTTATAATTGTTCTTTTTTGTTGTTGTTCTTTTTTGGTACCAGGGATAGAACTCAGGACCCTGTGCTAGCCAGGCAGGTGCTTAAGCCACTGAAGCTATCTCCCCAGCCCCAACAGTTCTTTCAAGTTGCTTCAGAATGCCAATCCTAGGGGCCAGGGAGATGATTCAGTAGGTGTTTTTTTGTTTGTTGTTTGTTTTTTTTTGCGGAACCAGGGATTGAACTCAGACCCTTGCGCTTGCTAGGGAAGCGCTTATTCCACTGAGCCATCTCCCCAGCCCCCAGTAGATGTTTTTGGTGGTGGTGGTGGTTTTTTTTTTTTTTTTTTTTTTTTTGTGGAGGAGCCACTCAGGATGCCTTCAGGGCAGGTCTGGTTTGGCTTGAGGATGAGGGAATCCAACTACAGCATCCTGAGCTTAACTGCTTTGTTTCAGCAGGCACTTAAAACACCTGAGCTAATGGGCAGGACCACCCCTGTGGGGGGGGGGAAGCAAGCCAATCCTCAGTCCAGGCCAAATGTGCTACCTTCCTCACTCGCCCTGCCTTACACTGCCTTGTGTGACTCTGTGATGTCATGAGGGTTCAAGCACTAATGTACACGCCCACTCCCCACTGCAGACCAAAGCCTGAACCTCTCGCCAAGGAAGGAGGGCCCCAATGACCTCAAGTCTGACCCCTGCTCACCTGTACCCTATCTCCAGCTGTCCCCAGACAAGCCACGAGCTGCAGGCTGCCTCTCTTTGCCTTCGCTGAGCTCTTCCTGTGCACTTTCCTCCCGTGCCCACTGCTCCTCTCCAGGGTGCCTCCTCCAGAAAGCTTTTGTGGGTCTGAAGGAAGCTGGCGCCCTCCACTGTGCCTGTGCTGTCAGGGTGCCAGGTGCCACCCATGCTGGCTGGTGTGCCCCTGGGATTGTGTCCAGTGTCACCCTCTGAGCATATTTAGTTAATATCAAGGTAAGAGGCATTAACTTCCTCAGTTTGTGTTTCAGCTCCTTTTAGCCCTCACCTGGACATCTCTGGTGGTCCAGTCTTCAAGGGAAGCCTGGCCATTCATCTCCATTGTCAGCCCCACAGCAAATGCTATAGCAGCATTTCCAATGCTAACCTAATGCACAAGAAATCTCCTTGAGAGATGCAAAGCTCCAAAGCCCAGGCTATTTCTGTGTCCAGTACAGTACGCTAGCGAGGGTTTCATCACATTCTCCTGCCACTACCATGCGCGCGAATTCCTCATTTCAGTCAGGGCCACACGTCTCCATGATACAGCATTTCCAGAGGATGCCCCCTTTTGGAAGGGACCCCACAGCCTCTTGGCTCTCTCTTTGTCAACTTTAGGATCTTACATTGCCTAGATTGGGTTGGAACTTACGATTCTTCTGCCTCAGCCTCCCAAAGTGCTAGCGTTACAGGTTTGTGCACCACGACACCTAGGTTCACTTCTTTCCTTCTTTTCTTTCTTTCTTTGGTTCTTGGGTTGAACCCAGGTCCTCACACAAGCTGGATGAGCATTTTACCACTGAACTATATCCTCATCCCTTTTTAAATTTTATTTTGAGACAGCATCTCATTAAATTGCCCAGCTCGCCTTCAGCTTCTGATCCTCCGG
The DNA here is from genome assembly GCF_000260255.1 of Octodon degus. Lineage (NCBI taxonomy): Eukaryota > Metazoa > Chordata > Mammalia > Rodentia > Octodontidae > Octodon > Octodon degus. The sequence goes on along the minus strand of NW_004524595.1, from coordinate 7,152,387 downwards.
CCTCCTGAACAGTGGGAATTATGGGCATGTGTTACCTTGCCAAGCCTCTATGCGCTCTCTAGTCTTACCAGGTCACAGCATGACTTACTCATTTACTTGCCCACCTCTTCAGGGGGTAGTGGGCAATTTAAATTCATTTCATTAGTGTCTGGACGATTTTGGAACGTGGCAGACACCCAGACACACAGGGCAGTATCTTAAGGACTGAGCACATAATACCCACTCAGTAAGAGTTCTGCAACTCTTTGGAATGACGAATGAATAACCGTGTGATTAATGAAAAGGAAATTACCAGTAAGGGGCAGATCTTGTAGAAGGTGGCCAGAGTTGGGAGAACTTAAATCAAGGAGCTGCCCAGGAAGATTTGTGTGTCAGACAGCGGGTGTGCTTTGATGCAGCACCTTTCTTGTGAGAAGCCAAGGCTGCCTTTTATGCTTAGGCCTAGGTGTCAAGCACAACCTACTTTAACTTCCTTTTTTTTTCCTTTTTCTTTTTCCAGGCTGAGGATTGAACCCAGGCCCTGATACATGCCAGATAAGTGCTCTACCACTGAGCTATATTCCTAGACATGTTCTACCTTTCTGTTTCTGTTTCATTATATTTGGTACTGGTTCCCACTATGCACCTTGGACTTGTAGTGATCCTCCTGTCGTCAGCCTCCCCAGTGGTGGGATTACAGGCGTGCACCACGCCCAGTCTCCGTGGCTGGCTCAGCTCTCCTGGGTGTGAAGCTGGTATAGCATGTGGTACTGGAGTTCGAACACGGTCCCTGCACTTGCCTAAGAAGGCACTTAGTCTGCTGAGCTATCTCATTGGCCCTTGTCCTACTTTTCTGAGCCAGATGTGAAAAGACAGAGGAAGAAGGGGAAGCAACAGTGAAGAAAGAAAAGCATACTGTGGCACCAAAGGGCAAACCTTTTGAAAGCTGTTTGTAAGAGTTCTTGGGTTTTGTTTCTTTTGTTTTGAAATAGGGTCTAGCTAAGTTGCCTAGACAGGCCTTGAACTCATGATCCTCCCTCTTCAGCCTCCCAAGGAGCAGGGATTACAGACCACCATGCCCAGCTGAGTTCTTACAAGGATGCTTTGTGTGCGCCTGCATGCATGCCACGTATGAGAGGCCTGAGAATTCACCCAGACCTTTAACTTAGAATTCATGTACAGGCAGTAATGGTAACAAAGGGAAGCAGCTTTGAATCCTCCCCACTGCCACAAATCCCTTGTACCACCTCGTCTCTTTTCGTTATATTATAAGCAAAGAAAAGAAAAGACTAAAGCGAAGAAAGGAGAAAGAACTCAAATTGATCAGCTAATCGGGGACAGAAGCTGAGACTGAAAACCAGGCCTTCTAAATCTCATTCCAACATTCTCTTAATCCAATTTCATAATGTCAGACATATGGCCATGAGAAAACAACAAGTCAGAGGTAGGGCAAAGGACCACATGACTGGAGCCAGAAGGGACAGGCCAAGGTCATTAACTGGTCAAGGTTATGAGGGTGAAAAGGACCTGAGTCTCAGTGGGCAGGAGAGCCAGCCAGGACAACAGTGGCTAGGAGCCAGTAAAGGGCAGCCACTTGGATACTTTTTTCTTTTTTTGGCAGTATTGGGAATTGAACCCAGGGTCCTCACATGGAGCTATGGCCCTTTTAAAGACTTGGTCTCACTAAGCTCCCCAGGTTGGACTAGGACTTGCAGTCCTTCTGCTTCAGCCTCCCAGAGTGTGAGAATTGCAGGTGTGCACCACCACACCTGGCTGGACAGCTAGATAGCCTCTCTTCTAAACCCATGCTTGAATTTCATCCCTGTGGCTGTTTCCTATGGAAAGCTTCCTTTCCTAGTAGGAAAACAGAGTTGATGATATTTCTTACAAGGCCAAGAGAGCCAGGGAGATGGCTCAGTGGAATAAGCGCTTTCTTGGCAAGCACAAGGACCTGAGTTCAATCCCTGGTTCTGAAAAAAAAAAAAAACAACAAGGCCAAGAGAGTAAACTAGGCAGGCCTGAGGCACAAGGCCCTGTTTTCAGTTCCTAGCATGAAAAAACAAAACAAACAGCTGACAGCAAATGAGGGGACTGTGTCTTAGGAGCACGATGAAAGCTGTGCTTCGGCACAGTGCCTGATGTGTCTGGGTCTCAGCCCAGCCCAGCCCTTTGCCCTATTGCCTGGTCCTGGCCAGCAGTTGGACCCTGGACACATCTCTTACTGCTAAAAAGTGTGGGGGGGGGGCTGGCCTGACAGCTATTATTCCCTCAGTGCCCCCAGAAGGAGGGAATTCTCCAGGGTCAGCAAACAGCTTGTTCACTTAAAGGACACTGGGGAGTTGTTCCGTGACAGTTTTCACAGCTTGGTACCAAGGTGCGCCCCGGAAGGCACCCTGATTACAGGAAGCCACAGGAGCACCCTTAACACTCAGCCGTTTGGCAGAGTGTGCTCACTGTGCCTGCTCCAAATGCTACCACCTCATTCACGGGGATGTGAGCTCCGAGGCCCCCTGCGCAAGTCCAGGGATGGCAAGCAAGTGAGGAATGTCTGCATAGTATACCACACTCCAGATTTGGTTTCAGCTTTTATTGGTCTACATCTCAAAAGCCTAGGAGATCATACCTTATTGTCTCAGTCTTCCCGAAGCCCCTGGAATAAGGTCCTGATCTAGGAGGTGCTGAGTGATTGCTTATTAAATGGGTATGGCACAGCAGGAAGCAGCCCCCTGGACTGCCCAGGCTGCTCCTCCCAGGCAGACAGGAAGCACAGGGTGTTGAGAACACAGGGTGTAAAGAGAGGGAAGGTCACATTTGCTAAATTCACAGAAGCACCAGCAGCCGCACAAATGGCTGGTAAGCATCTGAAAAGAGGCGCTAGCTCACTTACTCTCTGGGAAACACCAATGCCAATCATGGCAAGCACCGTTCTTCCACCCATTTGATTAGCAAAAGACAGATGTGGAAATCATCTCATCTTCCTGAGCATACACTGGAACTGCCCTCTTTTTAGGGCAAACTGACTAGATTTTCGAAAATGCAAAATGCACCTTAACTTGGGCCATAATTTTTCTTTTTAGTATCTGGTCTTTCAGAAATGCAGATGCACAGAGAAGATGACCAGATGTTCACTGCGGCAACACGGGGTGCCAAAACAGCAGCAGCAGCAGCAGCAGCAGCAGCAGCAGCAGCAGCAGCAAGGTTACCAGTAAGTGCAGGGGTGGCCGTCCACATGGTAGCATAAACAGTAAGGGTACAGCTTGGCTGGCCAGACGTGGAAATGAAGATCCGAGCTGTGAAGTGAAACTACAGTGTGGTCCATTTATGTAAGAAGGGAATAAATAAATAAATAAATAAATAAATAAAATGAAGAAGGGGAAAAACGTGAAAAATCATTTATGCACACAGGTGAGTAGGAAAAATTGTGAGACTTGCCACCTACCTACTTTATCGCTTCAAACAATTCTGGTGAAGGAATTAAAATTATGGGGGTAGGTTTTTTTTGTTTTTGTTTTTGCAGAACCAGGGATTGAACTCAGGCTCTTGCACTTGCCAGGGAAGCACTTATTCCACTGAGCCATGTCCCCGGTGGGGGTAGATTTTTTTATAACCAGAATGTACTTCCACAGTACTCAATATGAAAAACAAAGTATATATATATATATATATATATATATATATATATATATAATTTTTTTGTACTGGGGATTGAACTCAGGACCTTGTACAGGCAGCACTTAAGCCACTGAGCTATCGCCCTGTCCCTTAAATATATATTTTTTAATGGTCAGGCTTTAGTATATGCTGGCTTGGTGCTCACATCGCTAAAGGTATGTGTCACCTTTTGAATCCACACCTCTGAAATCAGGCTTATCTTTCTGTGGGGCACACCTTCCCCTGTATATCCATCCTGCCTGCCAGCCCTGGAGACCAAAGTGCTCAGATGGCTGGCACTTAACTAGCTCAGGCTGGGTAAAGGCAAAACACAAACTGGTGAGTGCTGCTCCCATGAAGTCAAAACATGCAGAAGAGCAGAGTGCATTTACGTCCGTCCACAGAGGTCCACAGAGGGCCCCCTCTGCTTGCTGATGAGACTGTGTGATACCTAGGGTCCCATGTGCTGGGCATGGGACTTGTTTGCTGATGTCAGAATCTGAACTTGCCTCTAAAGGCCACAGGCAGCAGCACCCTGCCCTTCAGAGACCTGAAGGCTCTGCTCCTTGCTGGACAGCATGGGATGGGGGTGGGCTGGGTTTGGAGGGAGCATGTATACTCATTACCAGGTCACTCACCCTCATGGTGAGTCATGACTGAGCATCTAGTAAGTGTAAGGCAGCGGGAGTCCCAGGGTCCTGACCTACAGGTTGAGAGAAAGCAAGGAAAGGGAAAAGATCCTATGGCAGCAGGACACAGTACCCTTGCCTTCAAGTAATTTGGAATCTGCTCAGGGTGAACAGATGCAATATCAATGGGCTATTACAGAGTCCTAGAACACCTGGGTAAATTGTTGGGGTCAGGGGTTGAAGTTTTTTTTCAGAACCGGGGATTGAACTCAGGCCATTGCGCTTGCCAGGCAAGTGCTTATCCCACTGAGCCATCTCCCTGGCCCCTGAAGTCTTGAGAAGTGGCCAGGAGGCCTCCACCACAATGCGGAGACAATGGGGAGCCACTGTATGCTGTATTGAAACACCTTATCATGATTAAGGCAGAGGATTCGTTGATAGGTAAAGGGAACAGGAAAAGGGACAGAAGAGAGAGCTTTCCTACTCCAGCAGGAACTCCCCATCAGCCTTAGGATGGACAATGTGTCCCATCTATTTTATTTTTATTTATTTATTTATTTATTTATTTTTGCAGAACCGGGGATTGAACTCAGGCCCTTGCGCTTGCCAGGGAAGCACTTATTCCACTGAGCCATCTCCCTGGCCTCATGTCCCATCTATTTTAAATTTCATTGATCTTATGATATTTTCTGTCTTCTGAAATTTTGGGAGGTATGGAGAGAACCTCAGGAAGTAGGTCATTCTAGACAGACAAAAAAGAAGAGTAGGCCTCACTCAGTACTGATGGTCTGAGGGACCAAAGCGATGAAGGGAAAAGAAAACTCATGCAGGGGTGTACTGAGGGAGGGTGGCCTTCAGATGGGCTTGCAGTCTAGGGGAAAGGGTGCGGGGGTCTTGGGGGAAGGCACCTACTACGCCTGTAAGCCTGACCTGTCCTCCCACGTACCAGCAGCACTGCCTGCTGCACTCTGCCCACAGCTCCTGAGCCCCACCTGAGCAAATATCCATTCCTGAAAAGGCCACACTATCTTGTGCCTCAGGACCTCTGCACGTCCTGTATACTTTCTTCTAGAATGCTTTCCCTCTCTTCTTTGAAAGCCAAAAGTTGTGTCTTGCTCATGTGTGATCCCCACAGGAATTAGTCTAAACCCATACTCAGGGCAATGCACTTTCTGTAGATGCCATGAACCTGCATTTTATGCTTCCAATATCTTACAAGGTGCACAGACAAAGAAAGTTCTGGCAGTGGGTGCAGCAGAGGTGCCAGAGTGAAGCCAACAACAGGCTCTGCCCTCAGGTTAGGAAGTGCTGGCTGGGCCTCCAAGTGAGAGTGCCTGTGGAGTAGGAGCAGTTTACAGCTGAAGCCTAGATGCCTTGTCAGGAGTGGGGTATCTTTCTGGGGAGGGTGACTGGACCCCATAAGAGCAGATAAGGGGTGGGGACTGATGCAGGGGTGAGGGGTATAGATCTGGGGGTGCCACAGATCTGTGGATAGCTGCCGTGGGACCTGTGGGGAGGTCTGGCAGGGTCAGGAAGGCAGCTTTTGAAGAAGAGGTCAAAATCCAAAGAGTTGACACTGAGAAAAGAGGATAGTGCGCTGTGCCCTAACTACAGAACTGAGACAACAAGCAACTTGAAAGCCACTTGTGTTTCCCCAACATTTTTTTCAGACTTTTCTTTTTCTTTTTTTGTTCTGCTGAGACAGAGCTTCACATGTAGTTCTGGCTGATCTTGAACAATCCTCCCGCCTCAGCCTTCTGAGTGCTGGTTTTGCAGGCAGCTAAATTAGATACAAATAGTATAGGCAGTCAGTCACACAGGGCCAGGCCCTCAAGGAGGCAGTATGGAAGACAAAATGACTTTGCAACTTTGGAAGAGACAGACACACCTGTTGTAGGCCAGACCTCAAGACAAAAGAGTAAACAAATGCAGCCACGTTCTTCCCTAGGGATGGGCTTCAGGAATTGATATTCTAAAGAGGTTATCAGTCACCTTGAAAGAGCCAGAAAGAGTCACTGACCCAATCGCAGCAGGAAGAGCCCTTGTTCAGTATTCATGTCTGCTTGCCATGTGAACTCACTTCCTCATTTGGTCCTGGATTTAATCAATTATACCTGAGCAGTGGTGCTTGTAACCTTATTGGTTGGCCATAGTTTTGTCCCACGTCATGCCCCCCTAAGCAAGTTCCCATGTTTTCCACTTTAGATCTGCCTCACAACATGGTTTTACTCTATAAAAATCCCTAGAAGAGACCGCTTCCCCGGGCAACCTGTTGGATCCCTCTTCTGTCCTTCTCTTAGACAGAAGCTTTCTTTCCCCCAAGAAATACTCTCTTAACCTCAGTTTGTTCCTCAAATTGGTTCTTCAGTTTTAAAGAACACAAACTCATCCCAGGTACCTTTCAGGTTGGCAGTTTCATTCCCCTATATCACTGGGATTACAGGTGTGTACCACCACACTCAGCCAGTTTTTAAACTTTTATTTTTATTAGTACGTGCCTGAGATATCCATAACTTTCTGATTACCTGCAGTTTCCCTGTCAAGGGTGTTTGCTGTGTATGGAACCAGGTCTCAACAAGAGCAGGAAGCCTAAATTCTAATTCCATTCCAGCCCTGTAATGCCAGATGCCCTAGTCCTGAAAATGAGGGGATCTACAATTCTAGAACTTGTGCTGGAAACTATTAAACAGTCTTATTGGCAGAGATAAATATTTTGTTTGGGAGTTTCTATACTATAAGTTCAAGGTACTCATAGTCTTTTTTTTTAAGTTTTCCATTAAGCTTCATTGTTATCTTTACTGGTTGGGGTGGATAAACAAATACAATCTAGCTTTTCATGACTGCTGAAGTACATGATAGACATGGGGTTCTTTATCCTACTCTCTAGTTCAGTGTAGTTTAGCAATTGTTTTGTATCTCACAGTGCTGGGGCTCACTAGGCAAGTACCCTACCTTTGAGCTACACCCCAATCCAACAGACGTTCTCTTTTTTTGGCTGGCTCAGGCTGCCTTAAGTGTGGGTCTGGTCCAGCATGTGGTGCTGGGGATTGATCCACAGTCCCTTGCCCCTGACTGATTTTGCTCAAGAAGGTGCTTTAGACAACTGAGCTAACCCACCAGCTCCCAACAAATGTTCTTAAAGAAGTTTTCTGCTGGGTGTTGTGGTACATGTCTATAATCCTAGCTACTATTCAGTAGGTTGAAGCTGAGGCAGAGGTAGCAATTTCCATCCCAGCTTGGGCAACCTAGCAAGATGCTGTCTTGAAATAAAAAATATAACCAGGAGTGGTGGCGCATGCTATAATCCCAGGACTTGGGAGGCCCAGGCAAGAAAACTGCTATGAGTAGCTGGGCTACACACAGCAACCTGAACTACACACCAAGACAGACAGAAAGGAAGAAAGAGACAGACAGACAGACAGACAGACAGAGACAGAGACAGGAAAAACAAAAAGGGCCAGATAGTGAGGTTAAGCTCGATAGCCTAAATCGTTTGATAATAACAGTAAGCTTGTCTTCTGGATGGTTAACAACCTAAGTTTGCAGACCAAAATTAGAGAAAAAGGAGGGCTACAAGGAAAGCCAACATTTTGGCCCTAGCCTT
>NW_004524595.1:7132999-7143524 GCF_000260255.1 Octodon degus | reverse complement strand
TTTTTTTTGTGGAACTGGGGATTGAACTCAGGACTTGCGCTTGCCAGGCAAGTGCTTATTCTACTGAGCCATCTCCCTGGCCCACAAAAAAGTTTTTAAAATTTGTTAGAAAACATTGTTTAGAAATAGTATCTGTCTTCAGGCCGGCCAAATAGCTCAGCAGATAAAAGTGTCTGCTTAACCCATGTGTGCTGTGCCGGTTAGTGCACTGAAATAGCGCATGAGACTGGACGTGGTGGCGCACACCTGTAATCCCAACACTTGGGAGGCTGAAAAACAGGAAGGATCTCTATAAATCCACTCTGTGTAAGGAGACCCTGTAGACCCTGTACTAAATACATTTAAAAAAATTAAATAGTATTTATTTTCATTTCCCATGAATTGAAAAAAAGACCCCCTCTTCACTGGGATTAAGAGCAGGCCTCCACACTGTGACTTAAAGGAAGTACAGATGGAAAATCAAAGAACATTCTAGAAATTTTTCAAGCCCTAAAAGTCATAATCTTTGTGCTTCCTGTCTTAGGCCTTAGCAAGAGCAGAAACCCCGCATAGAACAGGGTGAAGAAGCAGAGCCCTTGTCTGAGTTCCAGGGTCCCAGCCCAGCGACCAAGCCAAGAGGACAGCCCCGCCCACTCCCCCCCATCCCAGGACAAAGCTCAGTGCCTGTAGCCAAGTGCTTCTCTGTAGACCTTGAAAAAGGCTGCCCTTTTTCCAGGCTCTTCCGAGAGAAGAATTTCTGCCTTCCTGGATCCCTAAGGAACTGGAAACAATCAAGGAGCCAGAAGTGTTCCCAGCCCCCTGGGTTTGTAACTTTCTCTTGAGCCATTCTCACTACACAAGGTCAGATGGCCTGGGGTCAAGAAGAGGAGAGCTGAGGGGCTGGCCCACACCCTCTTTGTACTTTCTCTTCTCATCAAGACTCTAGATGAGCTCAACAATTAGCCTGAGGACTGACTTCCCATTCCTTCCAAGTCTAGTCTCCACTTTGCACCTCCTTTCCCTGCCGAACTCCTCCAAGGGCTGCTTCCACCCCACCCCACCCCACTCTTACAATCCCTCACAGAAGCTCCTCTGGAATGGCCCTGTCTCCTAGGCCTGCCACTGTGCAGGCGCACCTCCACTTCCATGAGTTTAGCTTTCCCAGCCTGGGCAGCCCCTTCCTTGGAAAGGCTTTTGATTGTTGAGACACCACTTCTGGGCCCTACTGCCCCTTTCAGGCCTGGCCACCTATTTCTCCTCTTCTCTCTGACCCATAAATGTCTGCACTCATGGACTGGGACTTTCTCCTCTCTCTGCTAGGTAAGCTCCTTAGTTCCCATGGACCAAGATGCCAGATCTGCCTTTTGTCCCACCTGACACTGGCAGCCCACACTTTCCTAAGCTCAGCCTACAGGCCCCTGGGCACTTATATCAAACCCTTGCTTCCCTCCAGTCCACTCACACCCCTTCCTCCCTGGGGACTCCCATCCAGGCTTATGCAAGGATCACCAAGTGTCTGGCCAACACCCCAGTGTCCCCCTGCCTCCCTCACCTCCCATCCCTCAGCAAGCCTACTGATTCCATCTCTACAGTACAACCTGAAGCTGTCCTGTCTTCCCTGCCACTGCATGAGCCCACATAAATCCTCTCTCTGCAAGACTTCTCCTGTGGCTCCCTGTATACTCAGAAAGCCAACCGGCCTCTCACAGGCTCTTAAGGACCTGGCTTGCTGCTCCGGCCTCACCTGGCCCCGCTTCCCTCCTGCTCACTTCACACTGGGCATATAGTTTGCCACACACGTCAGCAGCCTGCTTGCGCTGTTTCCACCACCTAGAATGTTATCCCTGACCCACTCCCCCCAGCAGCCTAATAGTTCCTTTAAATCTTAACTGAAATGTACCTCTCCCGAGAAGCCTCTGTTGACCACCCGATGTAGAACAGGGCTCTCTTATATTTTGTTTCTGTTACCCCAACAGCATGTCAGCTCCATGCAGAGAGGAGACATTTATACAGAGCTCAGTACACCGACTGGTATGTAGCAAGAACTTAACAGACACTTGTTGAAAGAACAAATGGCCTAGGGATCATGCAGTTCCCTGCAAATTCTAGGGGTGAACTTAAAGGGGAAAATGAAGCTCAGCTAGAGCCTGACAACAGAGTGGCTGAACTGACTTTGGGTTTGCTGGTTAGGAGAGACAGATAGGGCCCAGGCCACATGGTACCTCACCTCCCTTTTCCAGCGTGCCAGCCACTCGTCCCGCTTGCGCTTGCTGATGTAGTAGGGGTCCCCAGCCTGGAAGGTGAGGCGCGGCATGGGCCGCTGGCGGAGGCTGGACTCCCAGCCCAAGCCACCCCGCAGCCGGCCCCGGGAGCCCTAGGACAGAGAGATGGCAGAGAGACAGACAGGCATTAAGGTGGGCACTGATCCTCCCGCTGGGGTACCCCTCTTGGGGAGGAAACTGGGGACTCACCTCTAAAGAATATGGACATTATGGCTCTTGGCCAAAGGGGTGAGCTGGGAGTGCTGGGGAAGCTGTGTCTGGGCCAGGGGAGTGGGGGGCATATGTGCGTGCGTGCAAGGGCAATGGACAAGGGCTGTGCACAGCAAGTCTCTCCAGAGGGGAAAGAGCTGGCTGCCTGGCTGGGAAACTTCCAACCTCCACCCCACTTCCTCTCCTCACACAGGGATGGCAAAGAAGGGGCAGGGGCCCACCCTCCGGCCCCCCTCACACACTCGCCAGTCGGTCAGAGCAGTGGCTTTCTTCTAGAATCAGGATCCACAGAGCCCCTGGGGGTGAGGAAAACACTTGCCTCCGTTTTCACAGATTCGATGTTGGTCTCCTTCTGTTCTTTGCCTGTGGAGAGGGAAGAACAAGGGGACTGTTGGTAGAGTTACAGGGCTGGCTCAGAGGTCACATTGGGAACCTAGGTCCCTGCTACCACTGACTCAGACCAACGCCCAAGCAGAAAGAGAACTGGGCTGGACAGAAGGCCCGTGTACACAAGAACAGGCACAAAGTCAGGCTGAGGTCCCTGGCCCACTGGCTCTCAGGCACACACAAGGGGCCTAGAAATATCCCCCCACCAGTTAACTGAGCACCTCTCTGAGTAGAGAGGCAGGACATCAGAGGGGCTCAGTATGGGTGGATTTGAGAGTGGCAGACTTCAATGGCTTCCACAGCCCAAAGAAGGGGTACTTGCACCTGTGTAGGAGGTTGGAGAAGGTGTCTACCAGCATGGTATGTGTGCTGGGGGCAGTGGATACCCAGGCCCCTGGGACAAGGCCTTCGTGGGGCAATTTCATCTGTCTTTATCTCAATGTCCTCATTGGGCAGAAAGATGCTGGAGAAGGTTTCAGGGTCCTGCTACAGTTCTACATATCATGACCCTATCATTATCTATTATCCGCCTCTGGTCCTGTCCATTTGCAGGTGCCCAGCTGGAAATCTAGAGCCCAGTGATCTCAGGTTGACCTCCCAAGCCAGGTCCTCACTGAAACAAAGTTAATAAATGTTCTAAAATATGTCATGGGGCTGGGGACATGGCTCAGTAGAATATGCACTTGCCTGGCAAGAGTAAGGGCCTAAATTCAATCCCAGGTTCCGAGAAAAAAAAAATAGTGTCAGTGTGTGATTCCTTGAGAGCCTACAGCTCAATACAGGTTAGTGCTGTTCTTCCCGAAGGGACTCCGTGGCCCACAGTGTTTGCGTCCCTTGCTCCAGCTCCTTCCCAGGCTGGGCCCTGACTCCCAGAAGGGCCATCTGGCCTGGGGCTGAAGCGTCCACAGCTGCTTTAACAGCCCCTCCTCCTTGAACTTCTCCAGGCCGGAGGAGGGGGCAGGCAGGCCCAGCCTCCCCGGCAGAGGCCCCTCCCGCTCTGGCTCAGGGCCCTCCTGGGCCGGGCAGTCGCAGCGCACCCTCCTTTCACCTGGGCCAGGAACTCTTCCTCTGAAGCCTCGAGAGCAAAGAGCTGGGGCCAGAGCGGGAGGTCACTGGGGCGGCCTCATGGCAGCTTGCGGTGGGGGGGAGACAAAGCCCAGAACGGAAAAAACAGCCCCGGCCTCATCTCCTGGCTCTGGGGCGGAAACCACCCGCAGCTCAGCTCGCAGGGCTCAGCTCTGAATCCTCAGCCCCAAGGATGTTTTCCTGTCGCCAGAAGCGACCTAGCTCCTCTCTGCACCTGCCAGGGGCTTCACCATGGTGCTGTGCCCCCCTGAGCCCTGAGCCCACCACGGTTCTGCCCTGGGGGGCAGCAGAGGCAGTGACGTGAGAAGGGCCAGGCAGGCCCCATGCCAGTGGGCGGCGACCCCTGCGCCTGTCACTCAAGGGGGGGCGGCACGTGGGCGGGGAGCGGTGTGGGAGCGTGAGTGGGCGAGCGCGTGTACTCGCCCGCGCGGCGCTGTGTACGTGCCCAGCCTTTTAAGGCGTGCCTTACCCCGCGTCTGTGTCTCTTCCTACCTGTTTCCTTTACGTCTTTTCTCCCACCACAATCTGCTCCCCAACTCCTCATGGGGCACCCCCGGCGACCTCCGCCTTCTAGGCCAAAGCCCCTCCCTTTTGGACCTCTGCGTTCAGCTGGTGACGCCGGGCCAGGAGGGGGCGCCTGTTCTTGGCCAGGCCGCCTGCGCTGGTCTCTGCAGGGGACTCAGGACTCTGGGCTGCGTCCTAGCCCCAGCCTTCTTTGGTCCTAAAGGTTTCCTACCTGGAACTCCTACCCACATGGCATGTCACTACATTTACAGGGAAAGAGTCACTTAATTCATGAGACTGGAGGAAAATCAGGGCTGAAAGGAATTATAGAAATGGCTGAAGAGGCGTCCAGCCCCTCAGATTCTCAGCTAAGCTGGGGGAGTTAAGTACTGCCAGATCTGAGATCAGATTTCTGAGTTCCTGACTCTCAAGCCATCTCCTTTTCCAATGCACCAACATTATTCCTAGACGTTCCCCCGTCCTGATTCCTCAGTCTCCAGGCTCCCCCAAACAGAATGACTTTTCCTAATGCAGTTTCCAATTGGCTTCTTTCTCGAATTTTCTCAGTGGCAAACTGCGCATGCCCACTTGAGAGACATCGCACACGTTCCAGTCTCGCCCAGCAAACAACAAATCTGGCTGCCTCAGAATGCGGCACTTGTCGTGCGGCCGTGGTCGGTTGCTCGCTCAGTACTCCCTCTGCAGCCCATCTGCTCCTGGCCTAGGCCCAGGCCCAGGCCCAGACTTCCAGGCAGGGCCAGGTGGCTGAGTGCCTTCCAGGGTGGCCCTGGCAGGCTGAAACATGACCCCAGAGCATCTCGGGTCCTGGGTCCTGGGGCTAGGGCAGGGGCAAAGGAGGCCAGGGGCGCCTAACACTTACCTGTTGGTCTGAGTCCAGGAGCCATTCCAACTTTGGAATACTAGGAACAGGTCTGAGGACATTCCTAGCTCAGTACTGAGCAAAGAGCAGATCTGTGCTGGCCCTAATGTGGTCCTTTATTAGTTATATAGTCTTAGGTAATTTAATCTTTCTGAACCCTCAATATCCCCACCTGGAAAATAAGGATGAGTCTTCCTTATATGAAAACCAGGATGAAATGAGAAACTAGGGCTTCTCAGACTGCAACGCAATGAAAAATCACAAGGTTCTCTTTAAGGTGCAGTAGGTCTGGGGTAGGGTTTGTGGCCTTGCCTGAGTGAGGCAGCCACTGCTGGCCATGGGCCACTGTGAGGAGTGAGGATACAGCAGCCAATGCAGTCAGTGCTCAATGAGGGACCACGTGTTCCCCAAGTTACTATGACAGTGTTGTAACACTGCCAGGACTGCAAGTATTGGTCCCAAGTCAACACCTGCCTGTCTAGGTTCTGATTTTGTGTGTGCATGGCGTTGATTGAAATTCAACTCTAGCCCTTTGAATTTTAAGGTACGGTCTTACAAAGTTGTCCAGGGCTGGAATTTGTAATCTTCCTGCTTTAGCCTCCCAAGTAGCTGGGATGACAGGTGTGTGATACCATGCTGGGCTGAGTGCTGGCATCTGACCTTACTGCTCATCATACTGTCTCTCCTCTTCTGATCCTGTCTTCTGGCTATACCCAAGAGAATGCACAAGGCAGGATGCCCACACAACCAGAAAGTGTCTTACAGTTCCCCATTTTTGCTGTACAGGAAGTAACAGGACAATCCACCTGAGAAAAGCCCAATGAGGGAAACTGAAAGAAGACAAGGGCCAAGTCACTTCCTCCCTGAGGCTTTAGGCTCCTTCCCCATCTCAACCCACCAGCTGAGCATGCTCTCTGAGTCATCTGACTGCTAGAGCAGAGAAAGCTCGACCCCAGCTTCCAGCAGGCCCTGCCCCCGGCAGGTCGCCTCATCAGTCTCAGCACCCAAACACTCTGCATAGTGGCCTCTAGGGCTCCTGGCACCTCTGACTGGCATTCCCACTTCCTGGATAGCTGGGGCCACCCGGGAGTGCCCAGAGCCACATTACAGCATCTGTGCCTTCTGTGCTCAGCACTAAGATTCTGAGAAAGATCCTCCTTCATGTCTAAATGTCTCCAACTCAGGAATCACCCTTCACATCATCTCCTTACCTCCATTTCCTGGCTTTTGTCACCTCCATCCATCTCTGCTGCTGCCTCTCTGATAGGAGGCACCTGCTGTCCCTGCTGTCCTAACCTCTTCTCCCACTTCACCTTCCTGGTCCAGACAGTAAAGTGATCTTTGCACACTGCAGAGCCTATCAGGTCAAGTCTGAGATGGCAGCCTGCAAGGCCCAGTCCGGCCATCTGCCACTCACTATCCTTCATTTCCCCTGGTGGCTTCTAGGTGCCCTGCCACCTCCTGCCTTGGGGCACAGTCTCCTTCCACCAGTTCACCTTTTGTCTCAGACAGAACAGCCTGACCAGCTCAGGTTCCTCGTCAGGCTCTTTCTGGTACCACATTTCCCTACCCTTACATCACTCATCTCCACTCATGTTCATACTTTATTTATTTATTTTTTTGTAGCTAGCTCAGCCCACCCTGGGGGTGGGGCTGGCAGGGCATGTGGTGCCAGGGATCAATCATAGTCCCTGATCTTTGCCTAAGTTTGCCTAAGTAGGCACTTTATTTTTTATTTTTATTTATTTATATTTATTTATTTATTTTTTGGCGGAACCGGGGTTTGAACTCAGGCCCCTTTATTTATTTATTTTTGTGGTACTGAGGATCTATGCCAGTAGGACCCTGCACATGCCTAGCAGGTGCTTATGCCGCTGAGCTGTCTCCCCATTCCTAAGTAGGCACTTTAGACCACAGACCACTGAGCTATCTTGCTGGCCCCTGATCATACTTTTTTTTTTGGCAGAACCGGGGTTTGAACTCAGGCCCTTGGGCTTGCCAGAGAAGCGCTTATTCCACTGAGCCATCTCCCCGGCCCCCAACCCTGATCATACTTTAAAGTGTCGAGACTCTCTAACTGGCTGGGAGGTTCTGAAGACCAAGTACTGGGTTTCCCTTCATGATGGTTTCCTGAGGCTGGCATGGGTCCTGGCACATACTGAACAGGTGTCTAGTGAACACCAGTTGGCTGCGTGGAAACACACACAAAGAAATCCCACACTTAAACCTGTAAGGCTAAAGTATCCTTGGAGCCCTGACTCCATCCTGCCAGGTAGGAGGGACTGGCTCCGCCCTGGGCAGCAGTGTGGAGCACCAGTCTAGCTGGGCAGGGCTACTGGGCTAGCAGCTCTCTTCCTGCAGGCTTGACATTGTGAGTGAGAGGAAAGGTGTCACTCCTTTTCCTGTTTCACTCCTCCCAGGTACTCCCAACACTCCCATGAAACAAGAGATAGATACCAGGAGGCCTGGGCAGTTTGGGAACCACCTTAATGAGCTCCATCCCAGAATAGCAGCAAGAGTGGGAAGCAAGAAGGTAAGATTTAATGAATCCTGACTCTACCACGGGTGGCATCGGGAATCACAAACAAGTCACTTTACCTCTGCAAAGTACCTTTAAAATGATTAAGATAACAATACTGTGAGGGATTGCTGGGGTTGAACCCAGGGCCTTTGCACTGAACTACAGCCCAAGCCCCTTTTTTAAATTTTGATATAGGATCTCTCTAAATTACTAGGTTGCCCAGACTAGGCTCCGACCTGGGACCCTCGTGCCTCAGCCTCCCAGGGTGCTGGCATTATAGGCATGAGCCACCATGCCTGCTAATCATAAAATCTCTTCAATAAGACTGTTGGAAGAGTAAATAAAACAACAAATGCAAAGTGCCTTAGAAAGTGCTTTGCACATAGTGCAGCAACATAAATATTTGTTGAATAACGAATGAAAGATATTTTAAAATAAGTTTGGAAATCTCTTTTCTGGAAATGCTCTCTATTCTGAATAAATATTAGCTTTGGATCCATCCGACATAAGTTATGCCAATTAATCAATTTACCCATTCCATCATACACACTTGGAAGGAAGACTTTTTGAAATTAAAATGCACATATGCAAAACAACCTGGCAGGGCCCTGGGAGGATCAAATGTGATAATATATGAGGAAGTGCTGTGTAAACTGTGACGCCCTGTACAAATGCTAGTTGTCCTCATTACTAACTTGTTTACAGCTTGGTTGGCCCTGAAATCTCTGGCTTAACCTGAAAGAGAAAAGCAGGCAACTTTCCAGGACTGTGGGGCTGGGCCAAAACGTCCCCACGTGAAG
Organism: Octodon degus; assembly: GCF_000260255.1. Classification (NCBI taxonomy): domain Eukaryota; kingdom Metazoa; phylum Chordata; class Mammalia; order Rodentia; family Octodontidae; genus Octodon; species Octodon degus. The sequence goes on along the minus strand of NW_004524595.1, from coordinate 7,134,875 downwards.
AGGCCTGGGCTGGGCAATGCACAGCTTGCTTTCCTCCTCCCCACACAGCTGTCCATTTGCAACCAAATTTCCAGTGCAGTCAACCAAGTTATGGTGGCCCCAAGACCTCTGCCCTAGGGAGGCCAACAGGACATGTGTGTCCTGGCACACCCAGAGCAGGGACTACACATGCAGCAGGTAGAGCTGCACATTACATGGGAAAGAAAGCAGGTCAGCCTGGGGTGGAGGGCAAGTGAGGCACCAACCAGCTGAGGAGGAAGAGGGACCCCCATTATCCTAGTCTAGCAGCCCTTGGCATTATGCAAACCCATTTTTGCCAGGTCTAGCTTTTTTCTCCTCCACAGAAAGCCAAAACTCCAGATTTTTATGTGAAATTTCTTGATTTTTAGATTCTGGCAGCAAGTTTTTTAAATGTTTAAAGCACCATGAATAATACGCCAAATAAGCCATGTGTGCAGCCTGCATTCAGCCACAGCCGCCAGACCATTGATTTGGCAGGCAGACCTTGGGCTTCTACCCCAGCCTCCTCCTGGGACTTGCCGGAGACCAAGTCTCACGGCCTCCAGGGCCCACCTGGTTAGAAGAGACCACCCTGGACCAGGAACTCACCCTCTTCTGCAGGGGCGCCTCGGCCCTCCTTGGGTACACAGCAGCCATTCTCCACTGCTCTGGAGGCTTCCGATGGGGTCTCAGCTGCACCTTCTCCTTCAGCTGGGGCCCCACCCTTCTGCCCTCCAGCAGGGCTCCCCTCCTCTGGCTGGGGCTCACTCCGCTTCTCCAGGTCCCCATTGGGTAACAGCTCTGAGGAGCCTGAGTCCTGGGCCATGGCTGGGGACTTGGAGGTCGCAGCAGGCTCCTTGGGTGTGTCGCTGCTTTCCACCTAGAAGAGAACAAAGAGGGGCAGGAGGATGAGACTTAGGTCTTCACAGCCTATGGATCACAGACCCTCTGAAGTTCCCCAGAAGCCTCTGTGCTAGCAGATCCGTCTACAAGTTTGTGTTCAACCTCAGCGGACGCATGGGCCAGCATAAACCCAGGGTAAGAGGCCGAGCAGGTTAGCCGATGTGGCCCTATGCACCAGGGACAGCCCATCACACCCCACTCACTGAGGCTCTAGAGCTTCCAAGCATTCTCTGAAGCCCCTCTTCAAAATAACCCTCCAGGCCTGGGAGTCCGAGGGGGCCTCCTAAACAAGTACTCTCTGGATTCAAGCTGCTCAGGCCCAGGTGAACCAGGGTCCACACCACAATCTGCAGCAACCGCCCTGCATGCAGCTTCCACAGGCTTAATCCTGAGGTCTGAACGCATCACAGTTGAGCTAAGTCACAGCACCATCTTAATGCTCCTTGCTGTGTGTCCCCGCACTACAGTCAGAGCTCCTTCTAGTCCCTTGCCCTTGGGGTCTCTCTGACTCCCTGGAAAGAGGTGAGGAAGCTGAGGCTCTTGGAGAATTCTGTGATTAGCTCAAAGATGGAGCAAGTGCCAGACAGCCCATGCCCTTTGTGCTCTGACCTGGGTCATCTGGAGGACAGCAGCCAGAACATTTCAGGGAGAAGGGAGGTATTCAGCTCAGAGAAGGGGTGACCAGGCTCAACCAATGAATACTTAGTATCTCTCAAATATTAATTTTTCTATTATAAAAGTCAGGGGAAGGATGGAGAAGGGTTGATCAAAAGGTACTAAGTTACAGTTAGGGGTAAGAAGCTCCAAGGTAGCATTGCATGGTAGGAAGACTGACTGACTAAAGGTAACACTTATGTACTATACACAAGGGGTGGGTAAAATATATAGTGTTGAAATGTTGAGATTTTATTTTATTTTTTTTAAATTTATTTATTTTATTTATGTGGTGTGTGTGTGTGTGTGTGTGTGTGTG
>NW_004524595.1:7127396-7132027 GCF_000260255.1 Octodon degus | reverse complement strand
ATCCTTTTTTTTTTTTTTTTTTTTTTTTTTTGCTACCAGGGATTGAACTCAGGCCCTTGCGCTTGCCAGGGAAGTGCATATTCCACTGAGCCATCTCCCCAGCCCAAGGCAAATTTTATAATCAACTCAGCACACCAAGGCAGCCATGACAGCACAACTAAACACATGAAAGCACTTCCAGAATTGCTTTGGAAAGTCGCAAGAATGATGGGATAAGTGTGTCTTAAGTGAGGGGGCTGAATGAATGTCTTTTACTATGATAAATTTTTGGGAGAAAAATTAAACATGCACTGTACATTTTAAAATCACATCCTGTGCATCAGAAATGTAGGCGAAAGAGTTTAAATGTTTTCACCAGGAGGGAATGATCAATCTTTAGGAGAGATACATATGTCTGGCCTGACTTATACATTGCGCAATGTATACAAAATTGAAAGATCATATAGTAATCCATTAATATCTATGCTTTTTGTCTTTTGTATTAAAAACAAACTTAATTTGTTATAAAAGCCAAGCATATTATAAAAATTCAAACAGCATAAAAGTGCCTAGTGTTAAAGGGGTTAAACCTCCTATTTTAACCACCCCCCACTCCCAGGATCACCCTTCCACCAATAAACTAGCTTATTAGGCAAGTACCCATTTAGATTTGCCCCCCAGAACTGGGGGTTGAACCTAGGGGTGCTTTACCATTTAGCTACATCCCCAGCCTCTGTTTGTTTGTTTCTTTTCTTTTTTGCGAAACTGGGGGTTGAACTCAGACCCTTTTGCTTGCCAGGGAAGCGCTTATTCTACTGAACCATCTCCCCGGCCCCTGTTTGTTTCTTGACAGAGCCTTGCTAAGTTTCCCAAGCTGGCCTGAGATGTGCAATCTTCCTCTCTTAGCTTTCCCAAGTAGCTGGCATTACAGGCACACATCACTGTCCCCAGCTCCCCTTTTTAGACTTTTTACAGTCATGTGTAAGTTACATGTTTTATCCATACACATTCATTCGTACACACATCCAGATCCAGAAGTATGTGTTTATAAAAGGGTATCACGCTACTCACAAACATTTCCCCTAACAAGCGCAGCAGGCTTCTCTCCATACAAGTGCATATGGATCTGTCTCCTTCTGTTTAATGAGTGTTCAGTAATTTACACAAACAGCGAACACTTGTGCCCATCCATTTCCTGAAGCAGTGAGCACCCGGGCACCTGCAGCTCCCTACACCTGTGTGTACTGGGAGGCCACAGTCCCAGGCACAGACTGGCAGGTCAAGGACCTGCCTAAGAATGGAGAGAATTGCAAAGTTCCCCGGAGACCACGGCAACACTCTTGTGCAAAGTGCACAGCCTGATAGGAAGTGGACACCCAGCTCCTCCCTTACACAGTGGAATTTCCAAGGTTGCCTCTATTATTTGGATCTAGGATTTGAACTCCAAGCCCATGCTGTCTGCTGGCAAATATGCATCAGGGCCATGCAGCAAAACCAACCCCTCCTCCTCACGTGCTTTTTCACCTGCCCAGCCAGGTTCCTGCCTGAGTAGGAGCAAGGGCACCCAGCAGCCACCTCCCTCTTTCCCAGGTTGTCAGCGCCCTGGGCAGAGACCAGTTCCTGCAGAAGCCATGTGTTCTTCAGCACCTGGGGCTTGGAGGCTGAAGCAAGAAATAGCAGCTGAAGGGAGGAGGAGGCCTGCAGGGCTCATGTCAGCAGAGCCAAGGCAGCCAGGACTGGGAGGAAAGTAGAGTAAGCAACCCCCCATCTGCTGCCTCAGCCTGCTCCTGTATGGCACCCCTCCTCTCCAGGACTCAGCAGCATCTCACCACCTAACTGCTTAGCCAAACAAGGCACCTCTGGGCTAGAATGTGCCTTCCTGGTGTAATTCTGTCATCCTACAAGGCTTAAGCTGTTTTTTTTGTTGTTGTTGTTTTTTTTTTTTTTTTTTTTCTTTTTTAAAGAGAGGATCTCACTAAATTGCTAAATTGCCTAGGCTGTTCAATTCGGAATCCTTCTGCCTCGGCCTCCCAGAATGCTGGGATTACAGATCCCTAGGACACCAAGGCTCTGGCATTGTGTGAGATTATCCAGAAGCCAGGAAAGGGGTGCACACCACTGTCCTGGTAGGCACCTTTTGGACCCCATCTCTGCCAGATGCCAAAGGCCCTCACCCATGGGAGGTGGGTGTGGCCCTGCCTGGGGGGAGCTAATCTCTTACCATGGCTGTTGTCTTCCTTTCCTGTAGCCACTTGCTGCCCTCCAGAGCTGCTCAAGACTACTCCACTGTCATTCCCTTCCTACCTGGGGACCACATGCCCTCCTCACAATGTGGGACTCACTTTCTGTTGTCTGCTGGCTTCATAACATAGGGACCCAAGAGATCCAGCTATGAGACACACCCCAGTCCAGGAGCCCAGCCCCTTGAGTCACTCTGGCACATCTCAGCACTGTGCATGCTGGCTTTTCTTCCAGACCACCCTCAGCCTCCACAGGCACTTTTCAGGTTAGCTGAGCCCTGAGTGTGCTGAGCTCTACAGAGATTTGGGCCACCTGGACCAGTCAGACTCAGATCCACCTAACCCACCAAGAACCCATGCCCTGCGCTAAGTGGGACCCCACACTGGATCTCTCTAGGACACCAGGAACTAGGCAGGGAAAGTCCACCTCTAGGAAAACTTGGAAAGAAGAAAGGGAGGGAGGGAGAAACAAAGGAAAAAGGGAAGAGGGTCCACAGGCAAATGGAGCAGCTCTCCAAATCTCCAGGGAAGAGCTGGGCACTCAATAAAAGGGGCAACTCTGGTAAGAAGAGGGTGGGGGCTCCAGCCGAGCCTGGACTCTTTTCTTATGAATTTAGTAAAGGGTCTACAGGGTTTACACGGTCTCATTAAGTAGATTGGACTCAGTGATTCTCCTGTTTTCAGCCTCCCAAGCATTGGGATTACAGGTGCGTGCTGCCACACCCAGTCTCAATCACCCTCTCAGCATGCCCCAGGGGTGGGGACAGAACAGCTTGCCAGGGGTGGCATACCAGGGATGGAACCCCAGCCACTGCGCTCTGCCTAAGCAAGTGCTTTAGTCTGCTGAGCTATTAGGCTGGCCCCTAAGCCTGGACTCTTACACAGCACCTCCAAGCCCATCCTAAACTCCCTCCTCTGGTCCTCTCTCCCACCCTATTAGCCTGTTAACTCGGGAGCACAGGGACTTGGTTTAATCCAGCCAGACTTAGAGTAGAACAGTGACAGGTGCTCAATAATTACCCACAACTGATTCTTTCAGCACAAGCACTCCGGGAAAAGTGTGAACACCCCACTCCAAGCTGGGAGGAGCTTCAGCCCTGCTGCTACGTCAGATGGATGTGCTGGGCCAGCTGTTTTGGTTTGCTTTTACTATGATAGAGCCTCGAAAGGAGACACACCACAAGTCTGAGACACACGTCCTCCCAGCATCTCAGAAGGCATCGGCAACAGCTGCAACTGCAGGTGACAGCTTCAGAATAGGAACAGCAGTAGTGTGCACCCCTTCTTCCCCCTCTCCTGGGGCTCAGCTGGGGCCACTGGCAGTCATAATGAGAGTCTCTCAGATTTGAGGAAAGCACGGTGCTGCAGCCCACGACCCCACCACCAGCATGCTCCGTTCTGAGTTTCCAACCCTGCTGGCTACTTCCAGGGAGTCCCCAGGGCTCGCTGGGCTTTGCCTTCCTGCGAGGGAAGCCCCTGCCTCTGCCCTGGGACAGGGCCTCGGGCGCCTCAGTTGGGCTGCCCACTACTGCACCTCAGGCCTCTCCAGTGAGAAGCTCATTCCAAGCAGATGAAGTCAGCAGCTCTGAGCTGGGAGGACTCTGCCACTCCTCCAACCCCAGGACTTGGGCTGGGGACATTTTTGGTTGTCACAGGGTAGGGGGTGCTGACATCTAGTTGGCAGAGCCCACGGATGCTGCTATAGATCCTGCAGACACAGGACAGCTTCCACAGCGAAGAATTATTCCACTCCAGGTCAATAATGTCTCTGAAATACTCTGAGCTGAGGGGAAGGGGAGGCCAGGAAGAGACTGCCTTTTCCTGAGATGGATTCTTGCTAAATTGCAGTCTGACCTTGAACACATAATCCGCCATGCCAGCCTCCCAAACAGCCAGGATTACAGGCACACACTATCACAGCCAGCCTAAGGAAGGGTTTTTACTTGCCCACTACTACCCGTGAGGCCCTGTTTGATTCCCAGTACTGAAAAACAAACAAACTGTGGTAAAGCATGCGTCAAATAAATCATTTGAACCACTTCAAGTATACACTCAATACACTCACAATATTGGACAGCCATCACCACTATTTATCTCCACAACTTTTTCATAATCTTGAACAGAAATTGTGTCCCTGTTTCCCCTCTCCCTCAGTAACCACTATTCCACTGTTCTGAGGAATTGTGGTGGGCAGCGGGGGTGGGGGTTGGGAGGGATGACAGGGTCTGGCCTTGAACTCATGATAATCCTCTTGCCTTAACCTCCTAAGTGCTGGAATTACAGGCATGTGCCCGGCCTGAGGATCTTTTTCTTTTGGTGGAACTAGGGATAGAACTCAGGGCCTTGTGCTTGCCAGGGAAGTGCTTATTCCACTGAGCTATCTCCCTGGCCCCCTGAGGATCATTTTATTTT
>NW_004524595.1:7120140-7126950 GCF_000260255.1 Octodon degus | reverse complement strand
AAATAAAAAACAAAACAAGAAAGATAGACACAGTAGCAAAGCTGCCACAGGTTTGCCTCAAGTCCTTTAAAACTATTTGCCTCTATCCCACACACTCCCAAGAGGGTTCTGTGCTGGGCCCAACTCTGGGGTCCCATGCACAGCAGGCAGGTGTGGACAGCCACTGGCCCCCAGCCTTGCCCTGCAGACCAGGGTGAAGTCCACTGTGGTGCTCAGGCCAGCCCACAGTTGGTGCCACATTTGCTTACAAAGTGCTTTCTCACCCTATCTCATTACACCACTTATCATACTGCACCTAATTATTTGTTTACTGTTTGTCTCCCTCCTAAACTGTGAGCTTTGCCTTAGTTATCTTCCTATTTTTCTCTACCTACAGCTCTGAGCTCCAAGCTTTGGACCTGGCTTATATGCTTATAAAATTAATAAATATAATGATCATGATGATCCTAGGCAGCTGGTGTGGTCCTCATGTTTTGTTTTGTTTTTGAGGGAAAGGCTCCAAGGCTTGCTTCAGGGCACAGCTTCTTGTGGAAAATCTTCCAGGGTGACCCTGGGTCAGGGGGGCCTCTAACACTTGCTCCCCCTCTGGATGCATCTCAGGAGAAACCCAAGCAAAGCCCAGGGGCACCAAGGTGGAAGCAGAAGGAGGGTAGCCATCTCTGGGAAAAGCCAGGCCTATGCAGACTCCTGTGGCCACCCTCACCCCTGTGAGGCCACATGCCTTGTCCCCCAAAGGGAGGGCCCAGTGCTCTAGATCCCAGTGGGGGGTGACTGGAGTTCCTTCAGTTACCCCACACAAGAAAAATCTAGGCAAGTAAAAGGTGGGGACAATAATACAAAAGAGTCAGGGCCCAAGCACCAGGATGTAGGGCTCACTCTGTGAGGAGATGCACAGAGGGTCTAGGCAGCTGCCCTTCCCTTCCTCTCCCACCTCTTCCACATGGAGCCACCAGGCGCTCCTCCTGCTGTCTCGGCCTGCTCTTGTGTCCTGAAGGCCTTGGCAGGGTTCAGCATCCGGGAACCCTGGCATCTGGCCAGCAGTGAGATCTTGACACAAGCCCACAAGCACAATGTGGGTTCACCCCTGGGGGCAAGCAGATACTCTGCTGCCTCAGAAAAGCAGAGGTGCCCACGATGCCAGGAGCAACCTAAACAAAACCACCCACAACCCCCCCCCCCACACACACTCCATACCCCACACTGCCATTCCTTGTTTCTGCTGGTTCCCAGCTTCTGCAGCCCAGCAGCCCCAACCCCTCCTGGATTTTTCCAGGTTGACTCCAGTTTCAGGAAACAGCCACATGTCCTAGTGAGCGGGGCAGCCCTGCCCCCAAAGCACTGGCACTGTGCCACTTCTGCCGGTCCCCTGACCTCCCTGCAGCCCCCTTCTGGCAACCCTTCCCCAGATCTGCTTGCAGCTGGAAGTGGCCAGTGACGACAGGCACAGCCAAAGAAGCCCATCCCTTTGGCCAGTCCCAAGAGAGGCTCCTAAAGGACTCCTGCTCAGCCTTCTTAGAGTTAATGGAATCTGGCTCCCAAACTCTGGAACTAGAACTTGGATTCTTCTAGTTTCCTATTCCCTGGTACAATGGCTAAAAGAGCCAACAGTGGGGTCACGATCCAGTGGCCAAAGAGGGTCACTCTGGAAATGCTGGCCCCAGCCCCAGCCCCCCACATTCCCCTCGCCACCTCCACTGGGGCTTCCCACCTTCTCCCCAGAGACCTTCCAGTTGTGCTCATCCAATGACAGAACTCTGGGGTGCAGCAAGGCCCTGCTGGGCTGTCATAGGCCCTGGCAGACAGGTGCAAGTGCAAACATGCCCAGTGCACACAGCCCACTGGGGCTCTGTCTCCAGCAGGGACACCTGTTCACCTGGAAGAGGGCCTGGCTGTGCTCTTTGAAATCAACCTCAAAGGACTTCAGGATGAGCTGGAACCTCCCTTGAAAGAGCCAGGATGTGCAGGAGATCCACGCACTGAAGGTAAATCTCTTTTGAAGTAATTTCCATCTCCCACATCTACCGTCCCTCTCCACAGGCTTGGGAAGAAGGGAATCCGCAGAGAAAAAGGCAGTCTTCAGAAGTGTCTGCAGCTCACCCTCACCCCCTATCTGATGTAACTTAGTGACGTCAGTGTCTCAATCACATATCTGTTATATCCCCACTCCCTTGGCCTCTGTCCCTTCAGCCAGGAGGGCCACAGTGCCTTCAGTCCTTTCTCTGGGTGGCCTCACCTTCCCTTGATCAACTCAGCTGCCCTGCTCTGGAGCTTTGCCAGCTCTCTTATGTCCTTACTGAGGAGAGAGCCAAACACAGGCTGTCTAGGTAGGGATGAGGAAAGAACCAATGTCGACAACTTTCCTCTGGGCAGTATGTGTGTCAGACCAAGACCTGTGCAGTAGGACAAGGACAGGCGCTCCCAGCTGCCTAGGAGGAAACAGGGCCATGACCAGTGAGGACCTGGAGACGGTCCTGATACGTGTGATTCTAGGAGCACAGAGAGGTTTTTTTTTTTTTTTTTTTTTTTAACAGTACAGGGGTTTGAATCTAGGACCTCTGCATTGAGCTAATCCCCAATCCTTTTTAACATTTTATTTTGGGACAGGGTCTCAAAGTTGCTGAGGTTGGACTCCAACTTGTGAGTCTCCTACCTCAGCCTCCCAAAGTGCTAGGATTTTAGGCATGGGGACCACACCTCAGCAACAGGGACTTTTAAAAAAAGATTTCTGAAATTTTACGTGATGCTCCCTCAGTAAAACCAGCTAGCTCCCTACAGTGGCCTCCATCTGTTCCTTTCCAGAAGCCTCAATCTCTGACAACAGCTCCAATGCTACCCTGCTGTGAGAGTCACTGGGGCCTGTGGCAAGCCCTTTGGTCCCTCCCTTGTTCTACCCCACTGCTTGGGAGTATAGCCCTGCCCATTCTGCACCCCAACCCAGCCTAAAGCTGTCTTCAGGCCCCACCCCCACTTTCTGCAGCAGTGCTCTACCTGAGTGAGCCCTGTTAGGCACAGATGCCAGCAGGGCTCCCGGAACACCCTCCCTTCGTGCCCAGCCTCCTACTTGGAGCCTCCAGATAACCTGTGTGCTTCTGAAAACATAAGGAGGAGGACCTTACACACTGCCTGCAAACACTCCTCTTAACCCAGACTGGACATGTTTCTTTTTGTTTTTCTTTCTTTTTGTCTTTTTGAGACAGGGTCTCACTATGCAGTTTAGGCTGGCATTGCTCAATTTGTAGCCAGGGCTGGTCCTGAACTCCCAGCAATCCTCCTGCATCAGCCTCCCAAGTGCTGGGATTACAGGCATGCGCCACCATGCCCAGTTGGACACATTCCTAAATGAAACTCCAGTTAGGGGCCTCAAGGGCCTGCTCTGTCTCTGCCTCCCACAACCCCCCCCCATATCCACTTCTCCTCCCCGCCTAGCTCACCAAGTGTCCACCATTTTTCTTTGGCTGTCCCCTCTGTCAAAGCCCCCATCCTCCAACATGTCCACCCAGGCTTACCCAACACCCTTAGAAGCTCCAACCCTAACATCCACACCACTGAACTTCACAGTGGGTATTGATTCAAGTCCTCAACTAGGGGAATCTGCAAAGAGAGTTAAGCCTTAAGCCTCATGGGCTGTAAGAGTGTCCATTTTCCTCACTCATTCCAAACCAAGAGAAGACAGGAGGGGAAGCGGAGTGGCTGATGCAGTTCACAGAAAGAAAAGTCACCACAGCAAGGATGACCAGGGGCTGAAGCCCAGGACCCAGAGATGCTGTCTCAAGAATCCTGTGCCTCTAAACAAGGTGACACAAATCACCAAGTCACAGCTCAACACTTAGCAGCAGAGTAGTTCTGAACAGGAAACAAGGAGGGGGTCTGAGCTTTGTTCAAACTTGGAAAAGAATAAGAAGGTTCTTGGAGGCTGGAAAATTAGCCCATACCACTAAGAGCTGGGTGAAACTGCGCACCCTTATGTGGGGGGCACAGGCTACCAAAGCTCCAGGGTTTACACCCGAGCCTTTTCCCCAGAAGTGGGGCAATCTTGCCCTCTTGAGCTCCCTCCCTCCTGCACTGTGCTGAAGGAGAATAAGGAACCCAGGCCTGGCTCAGCTAAGCCCAGTGCCAGCCCCCAGTCCCCTCCTTCTCCTATCCCCGCCCTTTCTGGGTTATTCTTAGCAAGAGGTGACCTCAGAATGCTCCCTCCAAGCAAAAATAACCCCGGAGGAAGTTGGTGAGTATAAATCTTCAATGAATAAATTCATATAGCTAGTAAACAGGGTATAGAACACTGTAGGGCAGATCATCCCCTAGGGCTTAGTGACCACGCATAGAAACTATCCCACCTGCAACCATCCACGGAGGACAAGGGCCTTTGAAGGGCTGTCTGGGCTTGTGACCAGGCAGGAACCCGCCTTTGCCTCACTTGTTACCCTGCAAGATCCTCAGGAGCTGCTGAACAAGAAGACACCCCTTCCTCCCTGCCCTGACACACACAGGCTCGGCCAAACCCCCCAGGCCCCTCCTCCCAGCCCGAACACTGGCCAGCCTACAGGCCCTGGCCCAGGTGCCCGCTCCCTTCCTAAGCCCCGCCCAGCCGTGTCGCTGGCTTCCTGTTTCCTGTTGCCAGCAGCATCCTGACTCTCTAGCCAGAACCACGGGCCAAACAGGCCACTGCGTGCCTGTAAGCAGAGCCACCTCTCAGCCCTTGGACCACCGTAGCCTTCCTCACCAATGCTTGGTCAGTCGCCTTCCTGGCTTTTACTTTCTTTTGGCAAAGTGCTGTATACTTTTTCAAAGAGTCCTGCTTTCTCACATTAACTTAGAAAGAACCCTTTGGTTCTCAGTGGGCCAGACCACATGGCTGCCATGGTGAGGAGGAAAGAGCAGCAGAGGCTGTGTGGACGGGAGGCATGGAATCCAAGTCCCGAATGCTCCCTAACTCAGGCTCCCTATCTGCACATGGAACTGATGACAACCCGTGTCTCTTCTTGCACGGTTGTGTCCTCAGATCAAGGAGGTAACCTTTGTAAAGGCCTTCATGAGCAATCAAGTGCTACACAATTACAAGCATTTATTTATAGTCTTAGTCCTAAGTGGGCACAGGAAAAATACAGTGCAGCTCTCCTCAGTGTACATGCCTAGGAGGTGGCATCAAGGGTCAAAACTAATGGAAGCAGGGCCAGGATTTAGCTCAGTGGCACAGCACCAACCTGGCAAGCATGAGGTCATGAGTTTGATTCCTGGCACCACACCACACACACACACACACACACACACACACACACACGCACGCACCACAAAAATACCTAATGGAAGCAGTAAGCTCTCCCCATCTGCTATGCAAATTACCTGGGTGCTACGGAGGGGAGGGAGGAATAGAAGCTCTAGAAAGCTTGCTGGCCTGGCAATCTGGGTGCATGTGGGTCCAGTATGGCTAAGGGTGGGCCAGGAGGGCCACTTGGCGTTGCTCACTCACAAACCCCAAAAGAAGGAGTGAATAACCGTTAGGCTTTGGGGCTAGGGAGGACGCTGGTGCTATCCCTTGTCTCTCCCTATGTAGCACCATGGTGCCACATTTGCACCAGGAAGCCGCTGCCTCCACAGATGGTCCGAGGCAAGCTTCTGCCCTCTCTAGGCCTTATGGACAGCACTCAGCTACTGTGGCACTCCTGCAGAGTAGCGAAGAAGCCAGGACTAGCACCTGCCCCTCAAGGGCTGAGGCCCCCATCAGAACTTCACAGCCAGGCTGGCACGGTGGCAGGCATCAGGCCAGCATGGGCTCTAGGCTGTGGTTCTCCAGGTTCCATCTTTCCCTGTTGCCCACTGTCCCTACCAACAGCTGTCCCTGGCCTTCCCCATGGGCTGGTCCACCCTGGGTGCCTCTGTGGAAAGTTCAGATGGTTATGGGTGGCACCTTGGACATGGGCTGGACCACCCCCAGAGTGACAGAGGATGTGTACTGCCCCCATCAGGGCTGCTTAGAGGCTGATGTGAGGTCCCATCTCAAAGATCAGCCTCAGGCTGGGGACACTGGCCCTGCCATGGCACAGATTTGTTACAAGGCCATTTCTGCACACTCAGCCCTGTCATTTGCAAAAAGCATAAAGAGGGCTGGTGAGATAGCTCAGTAGACTAAGCTCTTGCTAGGCAAGCGCAGGGGCTAGGGTTCAATCCCTGACACCACATGTTGCACTAGCCCTGCCCTCTGGGTGCACTGAGCTGGCAATGGACTCTGGGCATGGTGGTGCATGCCTGTAATCCCAGCACTAGGGAGCCTGAAAACAGGAGGATCACTACAAGTCCAGGCTGCATAGTGAGACCCTGCACACACACACACACACACACACACACACACACACACACACACACACACACAACAAAACAAAACTAACCCTAAAAAGCATTAAGAAGGTGGATGGGGCCAGGGAGATAGCTCAGCAGTCTAAGTGCCTGCCTGGCAGTGCAAGGACACAGGTACCACATGCTGTGCTGGCCCTGAGCTGAGGAGGCCATCGAAACCGGGTGTGGTGGTGCACACCTATAATCCCAGCGCTGGGGAGGCTGAGACAGGAGGATCACTATGAATCTGAGCTGCCTAGTGAGACCTTGTACCAAATAAATAAATAATAAAAAGGACCAAGGTTTTGCTTTATTTCTTTCAATTTATTATTATTATTTGTGTGTGTGTATGTGTGTGTGTGTGTGTGTAACCAGGAATTGAACTCAGGCCCTTGCACTTGCCAGGGAAGCGCTTATTCTACTGAGCCATCTCCCCGGCCCTATTTCTTTTAATGTAAAAAAAGTTTAGTTAATATTCAT
>NW_004524595.1:7076698-7120040 GCF_000260255.1 Octodon degus | reverse complement strand
ACATCATTCTCAACCATTCCTCAGGTGATGTGCATCTTGGTTGTGCCCTCACATATTGATATGACTTAATTAGATAATTTAGGCTGGGGAGATGGCTCAGTAGAATAAGTGCTTCCCTGGCAAGCGCAAGGGTCTGAGTTCAATCCCTGGTTCCAGAAAAAAAAGTTTTGATTTTGTTTCGTTTGTGCTTTGAGAGTCTCACCATGTAGTTCAGACTGGACTTGAATTCATTATGCAGCCTTGAGCATGCAGCAATCCTCCGGTTTCAGCCTCCTGAGTGTTGAGATTACAGTAGAATACCACTATTCCTGGCCAGGGAAGTTATTACTGACCATCCTGTCTTACCAGTGAGGAAGTAACTCACTGAGGCTATGTAACTTGCTCAGGATTACAGCCAGGAAGCAGTAAATCAAGACACTGTTTCTCCATCACACCGTGGCTGCCTCTGCCACTAGAAAATGAAAGGTTTGGTCAGGCAAGGGCAGACCCAATCCATAATGAGGATCAGGTTGGTGCAGGAACCTACTTCAGTGTCACAGCAGTCCAGAAGGAATGAATCTTATTGCTTCTGTTTTTCAAAAGGTAGTCTAGGGGTCAGGCAGAGTGACTTGTTCAGAGTCACCCAGGTAAGCTGAGCTGGGATTCAAACCCACATCTAATGCACTCTGCACACACAGACCCTGTTTCTCATCTCACTGCACTGCTCCAGGTGGGGAGACAGGTCTCTGCCCTCTCCTCTTGCTGTCTGCCTGCCTGTCCTCCCCTTAGGCCCTGATCCCAGTCCCTTCCCCCAGCAACAATGAGACTTCAAGGGTTGCTGGGTCCTGATTTGACAAAGGTCTTGGCTCTTGTCCCCAGCAACTAGAAGAGGAAAGGAGGAGCTTGCCTGAGTGGCTCTGCGGCTGCCCTCCCCCCTCCAGGGTCCTTGGCAGGGCAAGTCCAGGGGCATCCTGTGAATCTACCAATGTGGCTGGCCGCATGCTGGAACTTCTGGAGTTCCATTTTATCTATTTTTTTTTTTTTTCCTTTCCTTTCCTTTCCTTTCCTTTCCTTTCCTTTCCTTTCCTTTCCTTTCCTTTCTTTCTTGTCTTTTTCAGACAGGGTCTGGCTATGCAGTGCAGGCTGGCCTTGAACTCACAGTGATCCTCCTGCCTCAGCCTCCTGACTGCTGGGATTACAGGCATGCGCCACCACATCTGGGCCCATTTTATCTTTCGTGGTCACATAAACTTCTCATTCTAAGCCATAAAATACCCATGTTTGCTTTAATATTAAATTGTTTAAAATTCCTCACCAGTTCAATTCATTGCCTTTTATTTCTGCTCCCATCTTCATGCGGAATTGGCAGAGGTGCGCTGTTATCCCCAGCAGGTTCCCAACCTTTCCCACCTCTCAGAAGCTACCTCCCCACCTATACTGTGCACAAGTCTCAGACTCCGCAGCCTACTGAGAACATTTCAGTAGGGCTGTTACAAATTGAGAGGCTCTGACTCCTCCTCACCTTCTTGCTCCAAGTGTACCATTCTCAGCTGGAAGGGAGGAAAAGAAAGGAGCCAGCTGTCTTTGGTGCTGGGAAAGAATTCTCCATCTGTGAGTGGAAGGCACAGAGGCAGGCCGTCCAGCCGGCCCTCAGCAATGCTGCAGCAACCCTAGAGCTCCCCCAGAATGCAGCAGCCACCACTCCCAGAACCTTGCGCACCACCCCGCAGAACTGCCACAGCACACTGCTACTGCTCTCAGCCAGCACCTTCTCCCTGCACGGCTCCAGTCCTGCAGTTCTCCTAGGCGTGCTGAGGCCCAGGGTGGGCTGTGTAGGTTGGCAGGGAGGGGCTTACGCAGCCAGGCCAGGAAGTCTGAGTCCACCCAGGGGAGTCTGGCAGGCTCTCTTGCTGCCACTCTTCCAGCTGAGCTGGAAGGCAGGGCCCCTATTGAAATTACTGCTTTAATACCCCCAGACATGTTCCCTGGCTTCACTGGGCCTCCAGTTGTCAGTGCAGAAAACAGAGGATTTGAGGTGGCTGTTGGCCTCACAGAATGAGGAATCTGAGCAAGCTCTGCAGCTGGTCTTAGTGTCCCCAAGTCCCTGCAGGACATATATCACTACTGTCCAGGGTATATGCCCATGTATGGAGGGTGTGTGGGATGGGACACTCACCGGAGGGTGCTTGCGCTTCCGGCCAGGCCTCCCCACCTTCCGGGCTGTGGCACTGGGCTCCTGGCGCTCTTCCTTGCTTCGAGGCTCCTCCTGCCCCTCTCCTTCCTGTGGGCACAGACAGGCTGTGAGCCAGAGCTGATCCAAAAGCACCCTGTTCTAGGCCCAGCTGGCTGGCCTTGGCCTCTTGTCCCACCTCTATGACAGCCATGCTTCCAGAGCTGTGCTATCCTGTCCCACCAACAGGGTCACTGTCACCCCTTACTGCCTGGCAAAACCTGAAGCCACCGTCAGGGTACCACTTAAATACATTCTCACAGCCTTTCAGAAGGCCCCACTGCCCGGCAGAAAGCACTGGTCCCTCTGGTGACCACATTTTTCAAACACAAGATCCTAACATGTTCTGATAAAGGAGCTGTTTCTCAGGAATTTATATTCAAAAAAATCTTGCACAAGTACAAACCATTCAGTGAATGATCTATTTAATGAATCTTTACTGGAAAGAATAAAATTAGATGAAAAGGAATGTTAAAATGTAGGGTCATGTGTTTGAAATACATGCAGTACTTGAAATAAGGACTATTGTGTGAAGTGTAGGACTTTTATAGCTGCTGTAAATAGCCCTGCCCTAAAGCCTGGCCATATGGCCCTGGAACTGTATGTGCCTGTCACCCCATAAGAATGTCTCAGGGACCACATCTTGGCTTCCTTCACCCTTCCCACTGAATGTTTTTTGTTTTGTTTTTTTCAGTACCAGGGATTGAACTCAGGACCCTGTGCGTGCCAGTCAGGCTTTTATGCCACTGAGCTGTCTCCCTGGCCCATTCATTGAGTTTTGGACCAGCAGTCTTTTTTGTTATCTGTCCCTCACACAGACCTGTGCAGGGTTGGGCCCTCTGCACTTATCTCCTGGGGCACGAAGACATAAACCTAGAAAGTCCTGCCTCACTGCTCCAGCCTGGCCACAAACCACCCACAAGTCCCTTCTGACTCAGCCAAGCTCTGGCATGACTAATCACCGGCAGAAACAATGCTGGGCAGGAGAGAGAGACCCTGACCCCGCAGAAGGCCTACAGGCTGCTCTTCGTGTGATACTGGGAGCTCAAGATGGCTTTCCAGCCCTTCCTGGGGATGGCTCCAACCCAGAACAATGCTGGCACCATGATGGAGGAGAGAGCACCCACGTTTCCTGGAAATTTCATTGAGATGGCCCTCCATGTTCCAGTCAACTTTCATTTTCTGTGATTTCAAAATAGTATGTGGTTTGCCACATTAATTTTCAGGTGACAGTGGGACACACAAATGAAAGCCTATCACAACCAACTGTAGACACGAGACCAACAGGAAAAGCATGAGTAGCCCTACTCTGTCCATTTACCCATCTGAGGTAGATCTTTGAGACAGATTGCAACTCAGGTTCTGGGAGGCCACTAGAGATTTGAGTGGAGGATGACAGACATCAGCCTGACATCAGCTCAGGGGTGGCACAGTGACACTGGAGAATGGTCAGAGGTGCAGAAGGGGTCACTGATGCATTGCGGGAGCAAGGGAGGAGACAGTTGCCACCCCAGTGATCAGAGTCATCTGACAAAAATGCTATCGAGGACAGAGATTTGGCTAGGTGTTGCGATGACTGGTCTACGAGAGCAACCGACCCTAACCTATGCAGAATGACAAAGTGGTGAGGACTGAGGGCAGGAGAAGGGATGAAGAACACCTGAGGAGCCCAGAACTGGTGGAAGGGAAGCAGGAGTGTGTGTGTGTGGGGGGTGGACGGAAGGCTCCTGGGTGGAGGCAGAGGGACCAGAGAGCCTCGAGGGGCTCTTTTCAGGAAAGAACAGCAGAGAAAGAGCCACCTGGAGGGGTGCAATGAGGGTCTGGAAAGCCCAGCCAGGTGCCGCGAGGGCACGTGCCTGTGGATGGCTTCTGTGCTCTCCCCTGAAATCTCATTCGCACTCCTTTTACAGAGGAATCCCCTGCATCACACAAGAGGAAATATTAGGCAGCTCAGTATGTATGAAGGTTTCACCTAGACCTAAAAAACAATGAATTTCAAGGTGAGGTGGTACTTTTGGTCTGATTTGACCACTAAGTGGCCTTCACATGGCAATGGCCTAGGGTCAGTGAGGTCACAGAAAGGGCACAGAGCCTGGAGCAAACCAAAGTGGACCCATTATGCTTATTTCCTAGCTGTAGGGTCATCCTCTTTGAGTCTCAGTTTCCTCATCCAGAAAAGGAGGAGTGGAGGAGTTTATTCCACCTGCTTCACAAATGGCTTGTCTCCTCCCTATCTATCTATCTATCTATCTATCTATCTATCTATCTATCTATCTATCTATTTATTGGATACAGAGTCTCACTATGCAGTTCGGGCTTGTGGTAATCCTCCTATCTCAGCCTCCCCAGTGGTGGGATAACAGATGTGTGCCACCACGCTGTTTCAGGGCAGCACGGCATGCCAGGTGTTCCAGGGCTGGCATGGCACGCAGTGCCAGAGATCGAACCCAGGTCTTTGCGCTTGCCAGACGGATGCTTAGACCACTGAGCTACCTCCCCAACCCTCCTAGTCTATCTACTCCCAAATTCCAGTTCTGGAAGGACTCCTGCTGCTCAGAAATTCAGGGCATTGAACTACGCCTTTAACAATGGAGTTAAATTTGACTTTCTAACTTTTATCCTAATCATAGATGTGAAATCAGGATGCCTGATTTTTTTTTTTTTTTTTTTTTTTTTTTTGCGGAACCGGGGATTGAACTCAGGCCCTTATGCTTGCCAGGCATGTGCTTATTCTACTGAGCCACATCCCTGGCTCCTTAGGATGCCTGATTGACAAAAACAAATCCTGGTCATCACATGGCAATGACCTAAAAACAAACACATTTGACCTTTCTGGACAGGGAGTCCTGGCTCCTGCCAGACACATGGAAAACCTATGCCACATGTGGACTTGCTGAGATTCCTTACTGTACCCCATGCACACTGTGTAGGTCTGTTGTAGGGGCTTAGCAGATTTTCCTCTGTTGGAGTCAACTCAGTGTTGGCCAGCCTAAGAGAAAGGGGTGATCACTTTACATGACCTGGAATGTAGAGAGCAGGCAGGGGTTCAGCACAGCCTTGTGCATCCTTGGGCTGGGCCAAAGGACACCAAGTCTCCATGGGAGCTTAGGTCAGGATTCACGCCCTGGTCCTCTGCCAACATGTTATTCTTCCATGAAGAAGCCTAAGTGCAGGGCAAAGCAGAAGGTGATGCTTTCTGCTCAGAACCCGTCGATGGTTCAGGCTGTCGGGGAGGTGGCCGGTCCACTGAGTAGGGTAGACAGATGGCCAGGGCTGTGCCCTCTGTGGCTCCAAGGAGGCATGTCAAGTGGTTCATTCTTGCATCTGTCACAGGGCCTATTTTATTCAAAATCTTTGCTGATGGGTTAAGCAAAAGAATGTAAAATATGCTTAGCAAATCTGCAAGTAGCATGGAATTAGGAAGCATCACTAAAACTGAAATAGAAGAACCTAAGCCACAGTGACTTGAGCAGCTGAGAAACAGTATCATATCCAGTGAAAACAGATTTGAGCCAGGTTGGTTTCCTCACCTGTCAACTAAGGAGACTGAAGTTGTCAGTCCTTCTAGCAGCAGCAGAGGGGCAGATATCCGAGGCAGTGGGCTTTGGAGAAGGGAGAGCTGGGCTGGGATTTGTGCTCTGCTCTGTCCTTTACTATAATAGTCACTTCAGGCTGTTAACATCCTGTGTCTTGCTTTCCTCGGCCACAAAATGGGGATAATAATATCTACTTTACAGTTAAACATAAGAATCAAGTGAGGTAACAGATCAAAAGCTCCCATGTGACAGTCACTCAAGAATTTCTCACTTCCTCTTAGCTCTGCACACCCTGATGAGAAGGTTCACAGAGGCACTGCACTCCTAGCCTCCTCCCCAGACCCCTCTCTACCTCCTAGAATCCCAGCCTGCTGCCCTCCATGTGCAGCTATTGCTCACGGCGCAGAGTTTGACGTCTGGCCAGTGCCACTGCTGTAAGATGTGCAGGACACTGGACTCTGATTCTTCCAAAAATGCAAGGTTCATTACATCACTGTGCAGAACTTAAGTCTTCTCTGAGGAGGATCCCAGAGCCTAGAGGATCAAGCCCAGCTCCCTAGCACTTGTGCAGGAGGGTTCCAGGAGCTAGCTGGGTCACCTGGGTCTCTTTCCATATGAAACCAACAGACCACAGCAGGTACAGAAGCAGCTACTTCCCTTCCACAGGTAGGTAAAGACTGCTAGCTCTGCCCAACTACCTTCCTTTTGGGCCTTCTAGTGAGCTCTGGCTCCTCTTTCCAACCTTGTTTCCTGGGCTACATTTCCCTGGGCCCCCTCCTCTGGACCCCACTTAGATGAGCTCACAGACCCCTTCCTCTCCTGTAACACCCACCACCTAGTACCGCAACTCTTAGCACTGTGCTGGCCAGGCCTTGGACTCCATGAGGGAAGTGACAGGGCATCCATTATGCCTAGACTATTGCACAAGGTAGACAATGGAATTTTAAGTGATTGTCACGTAGTAGGTGTTCAATAAATGAATCTATACTCATACAGACGAAGCACCCATGCACATCTACAACCCACAAAACAACACTTCATGAAGCTCCACTGCCACTTGGATTTGTACGTCTCTAGAATCAGGGGATGGGATGACTAAAACATACACTCTGGTTTAAACATAATTGTCCTTCCATTTATGTAATTCTTTATGGCTTTCAAAGCACCTTCACATTTGGAAGCCCATTAGATTAGTGGCTTCCATCAGCCTCTCTCTAAACTTCTGAGGCTATGATTTGACCTACATTTTAGTGCAGCTCACTGGATGGATTATTTTAAGCCACCTATAACTTCTCATTCTGATGAGCTGAGCTGTGACAATAATAATCTCTCACATTTGTATAGTATAGGATAATTAACAAAACATACTCACATATGTTATTTCATTTTGTTCTTGTGCTTTACAAAGAGTAGAGCTGCTGTTATTGTTACTTTTTTTCCCCATTACATAGGCAGGAAATCTGAAGCTCAAAGAGGTTATCTGACTCAGATTGGCAAGCCAGGGCGGAATTCAAAACCAAAATCTTAATCTTTTGACTCCTAGCCCACAGGTCCTAAAAAAATGAAACAAGCCATTACCTCCAATACCATGTTCTACACACACACACACACACACACACACACACGCACACTATGTAACATACAGGGAGTACAGGTAAGGGCACATTCTGACATTCATGTGACATAGACATCCGTCCCTGGCTCGCCATGCTAGACACAGGCTCCTTCCTTCGAGAGATATGTGTCCCCAGAGGCCCTCCTCCAGAGACAGCAAGACATACATGTCCTTACAGCCGATGCTTCTGACCCAGCCTCCGCAGAGCAGATGTCTCAAGTTGGTGTTTGAGTTGAGGGGATGAACTTGCCGGATCTAGCCAGCCACTTGCCCGGCCCCCCTGGGACAAGAAGCTCATACAGATTTTGCCAGCTGGCTGGCTGGCCTCCCAGGGACTGTCTGTGATCATGGAATTCGGTGAAACGAATTGGCTCCGGCAGCTCACAGAGCCTTGCCTGGGGCTGCCTGAGCACCAGGCAGTAAGAGTCACAGCCGGGCACCACGGACTCATAGGAAGCACTTAGCATGCTTGCATGCACACGCTTGCACGCACACACTCACACATAGGGACGTGTCCAGCAGAGGTCACAGGGTGGCCAAGGGGCTGGGGGCTGAGGATGCCTGAGTACTAACAATTGCTGGATGCATTAATTTCCCAGGCCTCCCTATTTTTTCCAACAATCCCTAAGCTCTTCAGCCCTCTATTTCAACTAATCCACAATACACAGCAAACATTCACTGGCTACTTACGACAAAACTGCTATAGAAGCTGTTCCTCCCCTCCAAAGGCCACACTCCTAGAGGGCAAGGGCCACACCTCACTGGCCCCTGAGTTTTCCATGGTTCCTGAATACCCACACACAACCTATCGTGTTAATGCTCCGTGGCTGTGTCTGCTGGTTTCCCAAGTCCTTCTGCCAGGGCTTAATCCTTCCTCCCAAATTGTCTGCCCTGCTGGGCTCTTGAAAAGTTCTGGATTAAACACAAATGCAGAGAGGGCCATGCTTCCCCTCGACCACAAGACCAGACACAGGTGTGTGCATGTGTGCATGTGGGGGGGGGGTACACACACTGAACTGAATATCTCCTGCATACTGGGTACAGACGTAAGCAAAGGGAGTTGAGGCTAGAGGGAGAGATGACACATAAGCAAGTCTGCAGCCCGCGCAGTGCCCAAGGCCAGGGTGGAGCGTGCCCGGCGCTCTGCTGGCAGCCAGCTCTGTGGGCACCTCGCCCACTCATATCCACTCCTGTAGCAGCCCACTGGATCTGCACAGCCCTTGCTTTACAGAGGAAAAGCACCCAGGTCTGTCTGCTTTATAGCCTTAGCACTTTTGCCAAGTTCCTCACCTGACCAGGACTTGGTTCATCATCTGTAAAATGGGGATAATGATAGTAGGTGCCTCCTGAGTTATTGTGAACATTAAACGAGCTAATTGCCATGCAAAGCATGCTCCTTTGTAAGCCTTTCTACACTGTTCCCATTAAGTGGTACAATTACGGTAATATCCCTAATTGCCTGCAGCTCTCCACAGAGTCAACTATCAGCCAGGACCAGACCTCCTGTGCCCAGCCAGGTGCCAGAGAAGAAGGGCCCATTTCCTAACTGTCCTGGACACCCACTCTGCCTCAGCTTCGCGCTTCTGCTCTGCACAGCCGAGTCCAGCCCTCACTGTTCTGCTCTTAGGAGACTCACTTCTCAGCAGGGCTGGACTCCACCCCTAGCCTGCCCATTCAGAGCAGAAGAGACCCAGCTGAACATGCACCCAGCTGTGGCTGCTCACCTGGACCCTGTAAGGTCTCCACGGTCTCATTGCCACCAGCTTTGGAGTTCCTCGGGGTGAGGGAATCTCAGACCTCTCGGGTCTGCAGACCTGGAAAAAGGAGCTTCCTTCCACGTGCCAGGCTCACAGCAGTTTCCAAACCCACCCTCAGCCCTCCCTGGGCTCCCTGTATGTCCCCAATGCTCCTACAATGTGTGGGACTGTGACAGCCCTAAACCATAAAGGTGCAGGTAGGTAAGTGTATAGACAGGATAGAAAGGCCTCTCCTAATTCCACTAAGAGGAAATGTTTCCGATGTTGTGCGCTGTGTTCCTGAAGGGAGAGGAACACAGTGGCTTTTCTGTATCTGTTTAAACTCTTGAAAGAACTCTATAGTGAAGAGCCACCTGCAGGGACCATGTGGGGACCACTGAGCACAGCAAAGGCAGAACATGCCCAGAACCTGTGGGCCTGTGAGAACTACTGAGACTGGAGCTGCCAGGGACCCCACCCAAGGTGCCCTTGAGCTTGTACACCAGAGCAGAGGAAGTACTCAGACCCCAAGGGAAATCAAGACTTGCCAGGCCTCCGGGCTGGACTGTGAGGGAAAAGGAAAGGGAGGGGCTCCAGCCCTGGCCATATACACACATGCACACACAGCCAGACACATGCAGACACACACACTTGCCATGCTTCCCCAGCACAAACACCCCCCCCACCACCACCACATCTTGTGCTCTATGCAGGAGAGGGCAACATGAGTAAGTCACCAAGAAGTCTCCCTCCTCGGAGTGCTGCCACAGCCTAGCCACCTTTGTACTTTGCTGTCCCCTGTCCTTTCTACATCCTCTAGGAATCATCAGTCTATCCAACAGACTTGTAGAGCCCTACTGTGCAGCAGATACCTGGAAAAGAACCTATGTTAAAAAACTGAGGGGGGCGGGGAGATGGCTCAGTGGAATAAGCGCTTCCCAGGCAAGCACAAGGGCCTGAGTTCAATCCCCGGTTCCGAAACAAAACAAAACAACAACAACAAAAAAAAAAAAAAAAAAAAAAAAAAAAAAAAAAAAACAACTGAGAGAGGGCTAGCCTAATAGCTCAGTGGATTAAAGCACCTGCAAACAGGTGCAGGGTCTAGGGGTTCGATCCCCAGGCCTGCCATGCCGGCCCTGCCCCCGAGACTGGGTGTGATACCTGCAATCCCAGCTCTTGGGAGGCTGTAAACAGACAGATCTCTATGAGTCCGATCTGGTAGTGAGACCCTGAACACCCTGTAGGCCCTTCCCTAAAATACAAAAATAAATAAATAAATAAATAAATAAACAAACAAACAAACTGAGAGAGAAGAAGAGAGAGTGATAAAAGCAAGCGCTCACTGCAAGGTCTTCAATGAATACCTAACTGCCATGTGCAGATTCAAGCCCACGGGCCTGAACACATGTTCCTGCTAGAGATGAAACGCCTGGAGCATCACCCCAGGGCAAGAGTACCTGCGTACTGGGGCAGACCTCTCGCACCATCCTGACTTTCAGTCTAAATAAGCATCCTTTGACTTGCTGCAGGAGGACCCAGAGCTGCATGGCCGAGAGGCCCTGCTTGCTCCTCTTCACATGGAAGCCAGCCTGAAAAGTGCAGGCGTTCAGGCCACCAGGCTTCAGCTCCTGCCCTACCACCTACTAGTGTGCGACTTCTGGCAAATGACTTAACCTCTCTGAGCGCTGGTTTAGCCCTAATAAGAAAAGCCCAGAAGCCAGGCATGATAGTACATACTGATAATCCCAGCTACTCAGGAGGCTGAGGATCACAAATGCGAGGCTATCCTGGGCAACTTATGGAGACTCTCAAAATCAAAAATAAAATGGGCCAGGGATAAAAATAAATAAATAAAAATAAATAATTTTTTTTAAAATGGGCCAGATCCCCAGCATGCTATGCCAGCCCCGTCCCCAGGGAGCACTGAGAAGGCAATTAAGGCTGGGAGTGGTGGCACTCGCCTGTAATCCCAGAACTCAGGAGGCTGTAAACAGGAGAATCACATCGAATCCAATCTACGTAGTGAGACCCTGAACACCTTGTAGACCCTTCCCTAAATACAGGAAAAAAAAAAAAAAAGGGCCAGAGGATAACTCAGCAGTATAAATGCCTGCCTGGCAAATACAAGGTCCTGAGTTAGATCTCCAGTACCAAATAAATAAATGAATAAAAATGGCTGGAGATATAGCTCAATGGTCATGTACCCTCCAGTTCAAGCCCTAGCCTAGAAAAAAAAAAAAAAAAAAAAAAAGAGAGAGAAGAAAAGAAGGAAGGAAAGACATGAAATGAAATGAAAATACTAGGGCCTACCTACCTTATTGGGCAGTTGTAAGAATTAAATATAATAATGTATGAATAAAGCACTTGGCAGATAGCATCCTGACCATTATTATGTTTCAGAGGCTAAAAGAAAGGTGATGGGGCTAGGGATATAGCTCAGCAGAATAAGCGCCTGCCTGGCAAGCACAAGGTCCTGAGTTCAATCAATGGTACCAAAAATGAAAACGGGAAACATTGAGCGTGAGGAAACCGCCTGGGGATCTGGACTCCTGGCCAGTGTCAATTCACACATAGGGAGCTGAGGAGGCCCCTGGTCCCCCTTCTGCTCC
Organism: Octodon degus; assembly: GCF_000260255.1. Lineage (NCBI taxonomy): Eukaryota > Metazoa > Chordata > Mammalia > Rodentia > Octodontidae > Octodon > Octodon degus. The sequence goes on along the minus strand of NW_004524595.1, from coordinate 7,108,335 downwards.
CTCTACCCTACCCTCCTCTACACAGGGCGGCCCCCTCCCTGGGATCCTTCTAAACTCTTGGTCTCCCAAGAGGCCCCTCTAGGATAGACCCCTCTTGGCTGCAGCCACATTTCCCACCTGACTCAACCTGACCACAGCCTCACAGCTCACCACCCTGCTTCCTCCCAGCCTGTAAAGCAGCCCCTTTCGCCCACCCCATGGATGTCAGAGAGAAGTGACAGCAGGTACCAGGGGGCACTCAAAGACATACACTCCCTGCATACTCCCAGCCACGAGTACAACCACCCAGCCCAGCTCCTAAGCTCTGCACCCCACCTGTCTGCCTCTGGGCTTTGATTTCTCTCTTGTGGAGGGGTTTCTTTTGTGTCCTATCCAGGAAACATGTCCTGGGTGTCTACTCTGTGCCAATGCAGGTCCTGGGTAATCACATGGAAGGGCCATGACCACCTTCTAGGGGCAGTGACATTATCTACACTGGTCTATCTCAAATATCTGCGGGCAATAGAGTGCTCTGGAGACACAGATTGTTGCTGGGGCCCAGCCCAGGTTCCTGACTCGGCAGGTATGGCTGGGGCCCAAGGTCTGCATTTCCATCATGGCTCAGGGGTTGCTGATGTGGTTGGTTTGGGGGTCATACTGACCACTACTGGAACCACTAGTCCACTGTGAACTGTAATCCAGGGCAGACAAAACCAGGAGAAAAGGGGTGAAGTGCTAGACTGGGACTGCCAGCCCAGAGGACAGCATAAACAAAGGTCTGGCAGCCTCAGAAGCACTCAAATGGTGCTGGAGGCGTGGCAGGAACAAGTGGGGCAGGTGGGGCCAGGCAGCAAAGGGGCCAGTGGGGAGCCCCGCCCCTTCCCTCTGGCTCGCCAGACAGCTCTTTGTGCCAGATTCCTGGGCACCTCTGCCAGGCTCCTTGGGCTGCAGATCAAGCCTGTGTCTCCCCATGTGCCACTACGGAGCACCCCTGCCCCAGGCCTGGCTTTCCTAGACCTCTGTGTCTCCCTGCACCCTCCTAGGGCAGCTCCCTGGCACTATTGGAGCCAGCCTAGGGTACCAGAGAGGTGTACCAGGTGAGCCAGCATGTGCGCCATGGGCGTGGGTACACAGGAGTAGGCCCAGCTGTGCCCCAGGCTGGACTTTCCAGATCACTGTCATCTTTTGGCACAACTACTTGCTTGCCGGAGTGCAAGTGTGCTCACTCTGTCAGCACAGGACCCAGGACTGGGTATGTGTTTGCTGCTGCGTGAGCCAGAGCAGTTACTATGGGTAGATAATAATAGCAGTCGTAATCCCTTATAATTGGACCAGACTTTGCTGTCTGCAGGGCACTTCCATGCTCATGACCCCATCTGACTTCCACAACTGCCCAATAAAACAGGCGAGGCTAGAGTTACTATCCCCATTTTCCAGCTGAGCAAACACAAGTCCAGATGGCCTGAAGTCACATCTCCACATCCCCAGTCAGTGACTGACACACTCAGGACTCAAGCCTGGGACTTTCATCTCCTTGTGCAGAGCTCATTTTCCATCCTGAAGAATCACAAGTCCAACCCTGAGCTGCTGCTGGGAGGTGAGGAATCTATAATCCAGGGACAGGAGTTTGTCCCATCTGCAGGTACCCTGGGTGAAACTACAGAGATGAGAAGATGTCAGCATCTGTCAGAACGTGGGACTCAGGGTAGCGGGGAGCCCAGATGCATCCATTCCAACAGGAAAATCAGGCCCAAGGAGGGCAGGGAGTCATCCAAGCCACAGCTAACAGTGCAGAGCGCAGGAGGCTGACAGGTGTGTGTGTGTGTGTGTGTCCACAGCAGAACCTATGCACATGGCCATGGGAAGGGCTCAGATCCAGGACACAGGAGACAGGCTCTCATCTGGACCTACCACTAACTAGCTGGGCTCAGCATCCCCATCTGTAAACCAAGGCCATCTGTCTTGTCCCACTTGTCAAGGGCTGTCCCCAAGGAAAATGGAACAATGGATGGAAACCACCCAGAAAATGTAAACACGCTCTTAGATTGAGTGAGCCCAGGAAGGCACTGAGCATGTGTGAGGGAGGTCTCACAGTCACCCTGTGAGGAAGGCAGCAGTACTGACAAGCTTGGCGGGTGGCACCCCACTCCTAGGGTGCTCATAGGTTGGCCCCAGGAGTCTATCCTTGCTCCAGAGGAATAGGCCCTACCACTCCTGGACATGGCCAAGGATCTAGAGTCCTCACATTAATTCAGGAAAAGGGGCACAGGCAGGAGACTGTGGAGACATGCCAGGAAGGCCGGCTGTCACAACTCCACTACAGGGTGGCAGTGGAAGTCACCACCTACTGAGGGAAGGGAACCCAGAATCTGAAGTTTTGGGGTTAGAGGTAGATTGTCCTATGGATGCTTATAGCTAGGAAGGTCCTTAGGCAATCTGTGATGACCCTGAGGGGTTCCCATCAGTCTGGTAAAGTCCCTTTTGGCTGAGTTAAACCCCACCTAGAGTTCAGCAGAAGGGTGAAGAGGTCACCTCTCACAGGGCTCAGAAAATACAAGATTAGCACTTCATTAGCCCAAAGCCACAGCAAGGACTACCCAGTGACGCTTGCTCAGAGGTTAGGGCAGTGAACAGGGACTTGCTATTTCCAATGGCCACCGAAGTCCCTCGCTACTGAACACTGGGATATAGCTCAGTGTTTGTGTGTTTGTGTGGGCAGAGTACCTTATGTCTACAAAACGCCCTAGGACACAGAAACAGCCAGAAGAGAGTGGTATAGGGGCTTACCTGAGGACACACAGCTAGTAAGAGACAGACCGAAAAAGGAATCCACACCATAGTGGTTGAAAGCTAAGGTTCAAGGCCCAGAACCCCTGGGTTTAAGTTCCTGGCCCACTACCAGAATCTAAAGTCTCAAAGCCTCAGTTTCCCCATCACCAAAGCTGGAATGTGGATGGTCCCCACCAGTCTATTGTCAAGGCCAAGCCACACACATGACTTCATGGTGGAGCTCTTGGCACAGCAGAGATGCCACTATGTGAGGTAGCCCCCCGACCCAATCAGGGTGCATACAACCCTACCCCCCACCCCTGCCCAACAGCCAGCAGCTCACCTTTCGGTCGTCATCCCGCTCTGGGGCGGAGCTGTTGGTGTCCCCAGGGCCGCTGGAGGGCATGGCGGGCAGCTGGGTGGTGGGCGGCAGGCTGGGGCTGCGTGGGGCTTGGGGGCTGCTGGGCTTTGGGGAAGGAATTCTTGTGGCCTTAGTAAGCAGGAGTTAGAGCTTAAACATAGATCTCGGTATTGATCCCACTGGTGAGACCTGCCCAAGTTGTCCTGTGGGTTTGGGCTTCTGATGGCTCCACCTGTTGGGGAAGAGAAGGAGGTCAGCAGGACAGAAGGTCAGAAGCCCGGGCCCACCTGACCCTCAGCCTCTCCCCAGGGTTAGGCCACAGCCCAGGGCCAGCACAGTCCATGAGGACCCCTGCCTCTGACCTGACCTCCTCCCGTCCTCACCAGCACTCCAAGAAGGAAACTGAGGCAGGCCCAGCCAGCAACACTGGCAGGCTGCCCTCACGATCCCTCCTGCCACCGTCTGGGAGCAGCCGGACAGCTGGGGCAGCAGTCTAGCCAGAGCCTCCAGTCACTGTGTTGCTGGTGCCACTTCTGGGACCTGCGCTGCCTCCCGCTCCTCCCTTCTCTTCGTGCACATCCGTTCCATTCCTTTGAAGGCTTCCTGCACCCTGCCTCCCACCCCAAGCAGCCCCTGGGAAACCCCAGCTTCCCCCAGAGGCCCCCCAGCCAGGCTACATTTTCCTTCTAATCTGTCCTCACCCGACCCCCCACCCCCACACTGCTCCCTCCACGTGGAGGAAGTGAGCAGCAGTCACAGGATGTAGTGAAATGAATGTCACCTCACTTCAGGGCTCGGACTTGAACCGGGACTGAGCCAGGCTGAAGGCCTGCTTTGCTCTGCTCTCTAGGGGCTGCCTTGGTGGGGAGAGGCCACAGCCACAGTCAAGGCTGCTCTGAGGGAGGATGCGAATGGCTCTCTTCCGCACCCCACAACTGGCCCCATCTGCCTTCAAAATGGGAGAATGGGTGGGTTAAAGCTGGCCCTCCAAACCCACACAGCTGAATTTTAGGGGCTTTTTCTCCCTGTTCCAGGTGTGGGCCTCAAGACAGTGAAGTAACAAAGCAGAGCCTCAGGCCACAGCTGGAGAGGGGGTGTAGCTGTGTCAGTTCTCCAGCTCCCACCCCCAGACCACTGAGCCAAGCCCCTGCCTCTGATGAGCGACAGGGAGGGGATTGGCAGCAGCAGGAAAGTAGGAGGCAGGCTGGATCGGGGCCACCCACACCCTTCCCTCTCAGTTCCCGTTCAGCTTCCCCGCTCCCCTCCCTCTTGGGCTTTTATTCCCATCCCCTCCAACCCCCAGCCAGGGCTCCCTGGAAAACCAGAACTGGAGATGGCACAGGCCTGGCTCTCCCATGGGCCCATCCCCTTCCCCAGGGGTGGGTAAGAGCCCAGGAGCCGCAGGGCTTTGCACCGGGACTGAAGGGAGGAAGCAGGCACTGGGAGGAACCCTCTTAGGGCCCCTGGACAGGAAGAGCCCGGTAACTTAGAACCCGGACTGGCTGGAGAGCCCCTGGGACCCACAGCTGATCTCTAAGGAGGCTCCATTGTGACCCACTGTATTTCCCACACCTCCATGCTCTGTGGGCTCGGTGCCCCTGGCCCAGTATGAGCTACCCAAATATCTGACAGCTCGGAAGGGAAGGACGGACGGCAACAGTGGCAATGGCTCTGCTTCTGACCCCGTGCTGGCCACGTGACACACACGCACGGTCCTCATGTGGGTTGAGCATGGTACTTTTCCTAGTTTACTGCTGCATCTAAGGTTCAAAACAGCCTCTCCAACGCTTGAACCCAGATCTCTTAACTCTGAACACCCCCAAATCAAAACCCTCCAAAGGAGGGGGAAGCTGTGAGAGGCAGTCTGGTAGGAAAGAACACTGAACCCAGAGCTGGCAGGTGCGAGTTCTGGCCCTGACTGGGGCTTCTTTAGCCCTTGCTTTTCTCCCAGCTTGGGTGGGCAGCTGGACCAGCTGGACCTCTCCCAGCTCCCACCTGCTGTGCTATGAGCCCCATGGGCAGCAAGACTTGGGGACCCGCAGGACCCCAAAGTGGAGCTGGGGAGACCCAGACACTAATTAAGAAACAAGAGTTACTCTCAGTGCTGCCCTGAGGCCTATAGACACCAAAGGGACACCAATGTGACCAGAAGTGCTATCAGAGGAGCCTCAGAGAATATCTGACCCCACAAGGGAAAGGACTAACACAGGCAGGAAAAGCAGAACATCACAGGGCTTTGACCCCAATGACAGACACCCCAGAAAGAAAAGGAAACGTTTCTTCCTTCTCTTCCTCCTCCACCCAAGCCCCTGACCTCTGAGCTACATAAACTGTCCTCACAGAAAATACAGTTGACCTAGGTCAATTCTAGGTCCCTTTCGTTCCTCAGTGGGCCAGCCATGTCCAAGGGTGGCCTCCCAAATCACTCAGGGTCATCTAAAATCATCTTGTAGGTGGCCAGGCAAGGCATGTCCCCCACAGAGCCAAAGGTTCCACTCATTGGCCAAGGTTCTAGGCCTTGATGCAGGCTGCCCACCTCCAGTGGGAGCTGTGTGGTGACAGGAGGGGCTGCACCTGGGTTGTGGTCCAAGCCTATCCCTATGTGTCCCCGCACGCCTCACGGCCCTGGGCTGTAGCACCAGCCCATCCTCCTCACCCAAGCTGGGGGCACCACAAAATCACCACCATGAAGAGTCCTCACCAAGGCTTTCCTACAGGAATAGCCGCTTTTATTTTCTCCTTGATACTTCCCTTGTCCATAGTGACTGTAAATAATGTAAAACAAAAGAGTCAAAAAATGTTAAGGAATCCCATCACATAAATGTCCTTGAATCATCATTGATGTGGTCTCTGCTATCACCCCTCCAGTTACCCAAGCTACGATGGAAAAATAAGGGGGATGCTGACTATATACCATATATGACCTTCTTCAATCCAACCTAGCAGAAAGATTTTTAAAGGAGATGTAAAGTCACAGATTGAGTTAACAAGAGAAGACACACTGCTGACACATTTTTTGAGCTCGGGAAAGCAGACCTGTTGACAGCCTAATTTGAGACAAGAGGATAAAAGCTGATTTCCAACAGTCCATAGTGGACTCTTGACGCAATAGGACCAGGTAGTCTAGTACTAGGATGAAGAAGTTGCATGTATGAAATTAAAGAGGTTGAAGAAAAGGGCCAGTGAGATAGCTCAGAGGACTAAGCACCTGCTTAGGCAAGTGCAAGGACCAGGGTTCAATCCCTGATCCACATACCAGGCCAGCCTCACCCTCCTCAGGCTCACTGAGTCCTGACCCAGTCCAGACATGGTAGTGCACACCTGTAATCTCAGCACTGGGGAGTCTAAAAACAGGAGGATCACTACAAGTCCGAACTGCGTAATGAGACCCTGTACCAAATAGATAAAATGAAAAAAAAAAATAATGATAATAAATAAATAAGATGTTGAAAAGCAAAATCCCTTTTCCTACCTTCCCCAGAAGTCTCAAGATTTAACTCATATTCTACCAAAGGTATATAAAATAAGGGGTTAGGGACCAGGGAGATAGCTCAGTAGAATAAGTGCTTGTCTGGCAAGTACAAGGGCCTGAGTTCAGTCCCTGGTTCTGCCAAAAAACAAAAACAAAAACAAAACTCTAAAACCATTACAAAAAATAAAATAAAATAAGGGGTCATCACTTGGCATGGCACGTCTGTAATCTGAGCACTGAGGAGGCTGAGGCAGGATTGTTGCAAGTTTGAGGCCAGCCTGAGCTATAAAGTGAGTTCAAGGCCAGCCTGAATTATATAGTGAGACCCAGTCTCAAAACAAACAAACAAGCAGGAGTTATTGCACAAAGAGTTGTCCTGCACAGGGGCTGGTGAGATGGGTCAGTGGTCTAAAGCACCTACTTAGAACAAGCTTAGCAAAGCACAGGGACTGTGGTTCAACCCCCCAGCACCACATACCAGCCACCCCCGCCCCCTGGTGGGCTGAATTGGCCCCACACACACATAAATAAATAAAATTTTAAAAAAAGAGTTGTCCTGCACAACAAGAAGGACCTGAATGTGGCAAGGGCCACCATCATGTTCAGAGCTTCCAGGTAGCATTTGACTCCCATGTTCTTACCCCAGGAAGGACTACCAATCATTCAAGGAAGCCTCTAACTTGGATGACAGAACCAAAACAAGTCAAAACCAAACCCAAACAAAGCACAGCAACTGGAGAAAACACATTCTGTACACAAAAAAAATACTATAGCCAAGAAATAAGAATGTGATGTATTGGGGCTGTGGAGATAGCTCAGCAGTCTAAGCGCCTGCCTAGCATGCACAAGGACTGGAGTTTGATGCCTGGTACCGCATGCCTGGCTGGCCCCGGGGGGCCAAGCTGGCCACTGAAACCAGGCATGGTGGAGCAAGCTTGTAACTCAAGCACTGGGAAGGATGAAACAGGAGGGTCACTATGAGTCTCAGCTGCATAGTGAAACCCTGTACCAAGTACATTTTAAAAAATGTGATATATTAAAAAAGAATAAAGAGCAAAAAAGAACTAGAAATAACAACCATGATGGCACAAATGCAAAAAACTCAATATATGACTAAAAATAGAACTGCTATATGATCCAGCAATTCTAGTATTGGATATATATCCAAAAAGAATGAATCAATATGTCAAAAAGACATCTACAAGCCAGGCAGGATGGTACACATTTATAATTCCAGCACTTGGGATTACCCAGAGTTTGAGGCCAGCTTGGGACACATCAAGACCCTGTCTCAATAAATAAAATAAAATAAAATGAATAATATTTTTAGCAGCATGGAAGATCAGGGAGAACATTAAGTGAAATAAACATAAATACCACATTCTCACTTACATGCAGGAGCTAAACTGTTGGCCTCAAAGAGTAGACTAATGTTAACAGAGGAGAAGAAGATGGAGAGAAGAGGAAAGTTAAAGGGTACAGGGTTGAAGCTGGACAGGAAGAATCACTTTTAATGTTCTATAACACAGTGGCATAACTATAGTCAACACAACAACTGCCTACTTCAGAATTCCTAGTAAGAGGTTTATAAATGTTCCAACACAAAAAAATTCTAAGTGAGCTCATGAATATGCCAATTAACCTGATCTTGATCATTATATCTTATAAAACAAGTTAAAAAATACCACAATGTACTATATAAGTATGTACAATTATTGTGTCACAGAAAAGGGTTCAAAAATTTAAAACTTAGTGAGTTCATGAAGAAGGAAAAGACAATAATAGACATGGTGGTACAAATCTGTAGTCCCAGGTGCCTCAGAGGCTGAGGCAGGAGTGCTTGTGCGCAGGTGTTCAAGGCCAGCCTATATATAGTGAAATCATATCTCAAAACAGAAGGAGAACGTTCCAGAATTGAGATACAAGTTGCCTGGCCCAGCCAATCCTATAGGGGTCCCTCATTCAGCATGCACTGGGCACCCCACTGTGGGACGAAGATAAGAGCTTACCTGTCTCCAGAAGGGAAGAAAAAATGACATAAAGTGGATCAGGAGTCAGAACAGCTCCAGACTGCTCAACACCAATTTTGAAAGCAAAACATAACAGACCAATACCCTCAAAATTCTTTTCTTTTTCTTTGTTTCGCCTTATTTTTTTTTATTTTTTTTTTTTTGAGACAGGGTCTCCCTATGTAGCTCAAGCTGGCCGCAAACTCATGGTGAGCCTCCTGTCTCAGCCTCCCGGGTACTGGCACTACAGTCATGTGCCACTATGCCTGTCCACCTCAAAAAAAGATTAAATAAGTCTTAATTTTGATTAGAATTCTTTTCCTTTTCAAATTATCATAAAAGTATGAGGTAGGATAAAGATATCTTTAGATATACATGAGGTATGCTCAAAAAATACAGTGAGTGTTTAAATTTTTAAAAATGTATTGGGGCCGGGGAGATGGCTCAGTAGAATAAGCACTTCCCTGGCAAGCACAGGGGTCTGAGTTCAATCCCTGGTTCCACACAAAAAAAAATTATTACAGTAAAAGACATACTGCCATTAGTTCCCTTCAAATATTGCTCCTCACTTCAAGCACACTTATCCCTGCCACTATCTGAAACAGTTCTGGAAGTCCTCTTTCTTGTATTTAATTGTGTTGCTGTGGCTGCCTCAATGTCCTGAATCAACTCAAAACGTTTACCTTTTATGGTCATTTTGACTTTGGAGAAGAAAAGTGTCACAACCCCAGGTCCAGGGAATAATGTGGATGAGGACACACCATAACATTTTCATTTGACAGAAATTGCTATAAACATTCTGAATTGGCTGGGTGTGGTGGCACACTCCTATAACCCCAGCACTTGGGAAGCAAGGCAGGAGGTCACGCATGTCTGAGGCCAGCTTGGGCTACACAGTGTGATCCTTTTTAAACAACAACAAAAACACGTTTAATTGATTCAGGACATCAAGCCAGCCACAAAAAGGCACACACACACACACACACACACACACACACAACTAAAACAAACAAACAAAAAACCTTGAAGAACTCCTTCAGAAAGTGGCAATAATGATGGACTAAGTATGTCTGAAGAGCATGCACGCGTGTGAGTGGGGTATCTGGGGGAAGATTAATGCAATTCAGCTTTCACAGTAATAGTTTTTTATTTTCTTTTTTAAAATTAATTAATTAATTATTTTTTGAGGAACCAGGCATTGAACTCAGGCCCTTGTGCTTGCCAGGGAAGCACTTATTCTACTGAACCATCTCCCCAGCCCCTTTATTTTCTTTTCTTTAAATATTTATTTATTTTTTTTATTTATTACATTTATTTATTGTGTGTGTGTGTGTGGCCAGCTCAGCCCACCTGGGGGCGGGGCTGGCTGGCATGTGGTGCTGGAGGATTGAACCGCGGTCCTTGTGCTTTGCCAAGCTTGTTTTAAGTAGGTGCTTTAGACCACTGAGCCATCTCTCCAGCCCTTTTTTTTTTTAAAAATATTTACTTATTTTTTTTTATTTATTACATTTATTTATTGTGTGTGTGTGTGTGGCCAGCTCAGCCTTTATTTTCAATTTACACATTCACCACCAGTTTTGATGACATCTCTTCTGGTTACATGCCATTCTCAGGAGGCCCAAGAAAAGAAGGGATTTGATTTGAAACTGTCTCATTGCTATCTGTTTATCAATAAAACTTTGAAAAAAAAAAGGGGGGAAAAAAAAAAAAGAGGAAGGGGTCTTTGTGATAAAGTGAAAAGAGTTGCATGGCAATCACCTGCCCAGGGCCACGATGGCCACCTAAGCAACGTGACTCCAGACTCAAGACGCCAGCCAAGCGGGGCTGGCACCGTGCTCTCTGCTATAGAAGCTGACAAGAGTGGAGAGGGGCTCATCACCACTTGCTATCGGCTGAACGGGTTTGCTTCAGTCCTGGAGGATCTGGTCCAACTAGGAGGATGAACTGAGCAAGAGGAAGACACGAAAGCCAGGAAACAGGGTCTGCAATCACACGTAAAGGGATTTCCAAGGAGAAGTACAAAGGGAAGTCACAGAACATCAGCTCTACCATGCCCCATGCTCAGAGGCAAAGAGAACAGACAACAAAAAATGATAAGGAAACATTTTTTACCTGCTGTGACTGCCCCTGCAGAAAGCCACATGATGACTACCACAGGGTGAGCCAGGAGTTAGCAACAGGTACAAAGGAAACAAAGCAGGTTGAAAAAAAACCCCCACAGTAATTGCTAAAAAACAAACAAACAAACAAAAACACACACACCTATTGCAGTATACTGGAACGCTTAGCTGTGGACCACAGCTGCACGGACGTAATAATGTAAACACTGCATTTGGATTTAACAAATGTATATACATATGGATACACGCACGTGCACATGAGTATGTATGTACACACATACATTAATTTCACACGTACAACAAAACCAATAGCTTAAAACAACGCAAATTTATCATCTTGCTCTTCTGCTATCCCATGGGTCTCTTCACGAGACTGACCTCAAGGCTTTGAGAGAGCTGTACGGAGAATCCATTTTCTTGCTTCTGACCCTTCCACTCCAGTCAGCAAGGGCCAGTCTCTCCCCCGCTGCGTCACTCTGACACTGCTTCAGTCTCTTCTCTGACATTCCTGCCTTCATCTTTCACTTCTAAGGACTCTTGTGGTTACGCTGCCCCACCCAGATAGTTCAGGATAATCCTCCTCACAAGTTACTTAATCACATCTTCAAAGTCCCTTCAACTATGTAAGGTGACACAGTCACAGCACAAGCCCATTTTAAGAGGCCTCTAGTCTATTACGTGCATGCATATACAAACACTAATGCACACATACACACTTCTGGAAGAATATTGGAAAGGGGCTGGTAATAGTAATCCTACCACAAAATCTATTTAGAAAAAATGGCTGGAGAAGAGCAAGGTTAGCCATCTATGAGACTCAAATAAATGAGAAATCAGTGGAAAATGCCCACATAAATAAACAAGAAAGATGACCATTACTCTGAAATATGAGATGCAACCCTGCTAGAAGAGACAGCTGAAAGGATTGAATGTGGTTTTCTCTAAGAGTAACAGGAGGGGAACAACTGTATACAGTAGATTTCCATACTTTTTCACTTTTTAAATGTATGTGCTATTGTAAATAAACATTTTATGAGAGAATAGGGATGGGAAAGGGGCTTCCATCCCTCTGCCGCCCTTGGTGGTGTCTGGCCTCCACTTCCTCCTCTGTGAATATGAAAGTAGCTCTGGCCATTCTCTCTTTCGGTGAAACCATCAAGTCCCACTGAGTAACGATCATCACCTCACACCCACAGGGTTCCATCACCAGTTACGAAAGCCACCTCCCTCTCCGCCCTCTCATGAAATATTCAGTCCTCCAAATACATCACTTCCCTCAAGTCCAGACCACGCACAGTGCCTCCTTTCCTTCCACTCCCTGTAAACTCAGCTGCACACATGCTGCCCACATCCAAGCCACAAGCCAGCTCCCTCATTAGCTCTAACTCTGACCAAGGAGCCACAGTTCAACTTCTGCTGGGTCTTGGAGACCATCTCACCCAGAGTGACTCCTGTGCCCTATCCCCAAAGCCAACGCCACCATCCTCTCCAGCCCCAACCTCCTCACCCAACCACCCAGCTCCTCTGCTCCAACCAGCACCCCAAAAGGACCAGCATTATCATCATCCTCATCCACAATCAAATCCATCATCCGAAACCCTTGTACTACCTCCATCCCATGAGCCAGTTCCCAACCTCTTTGGTCCTCCAGTTGAAATGTGTTTGCGCTGATCTCATTCTTATCCCACAAGCATGTGTCCTGGACGAGCCAATCAGGGGCTTCTCTAGAACTTTTTTTTTTTTTTTTATGAGCAGAATATATTTGTTGAGGGATAGAAAGCTCCTGTCTGAGAGACAGGAGGAGGGCCCGAGCAGGTAGTTCCCCCCTCTAGAACTTTTTTTACTAATACTGTGAAGAGAAATTAATAATCATATTGAGTATCGAGTGGAGGGCTGTTAGGTGCTGTCCTGTGGCCACATGGAGTGTGCCAGGCTGACAACAAAGCCAGCGGTGAAGACGGAGGTGTCAAACATGGCAGCTATCTGGGCCTCCACACCTGACTATGTCTGAGGGAGCAGATCTCTGAACTTCCAGTAATGTGAGCTTTTACTATTTCTGCTGTGAGGGAGGCTGAGTCAAGGCTGACGTGGACCTGAGTCATGCGCTAATCTCTATCTCGGAAAACTCTCTAGGGTAGACAGCAGCGTGGGTTCAAACCCCAGCCTTCTTCCTTATCAGCTCTGTGACCTGATGCAAAACTATGTCTCTGTCTTCTCAGCTGTAGAATGGGAGTAAATTATATTGCTTGCCTCACAGGGCTGCTGTGAAGATTAAAATGAAAAGCATTAAAAACACAAGAGTGTCTGGCACAGAGAAATCACTCCATAAACCTTAATGATTATTAGTCTCTGACTCATCCACCCATAGAAGTCCCTTTTTTAAAATCCCGTAAGTGGACATCCCTCAAGCCAAAGCTTGTACTTAATAAACTCTTGCAACATGCCAGGCCTTTGAATAGAGTTTTCCAATGTCAAAATCTCATTAATCCTCACACCTTGTCCCCATTCTATGAAGTGGGTACTACTTTTAATCCCCACTTTCAAGATAAGAAAAATGAGGTATAGGGAGGTTACTCAAACTGTCCAATATCTCAGTAAGAGGTGAAGCCAGATACAAATCCAGGTCTGGGTTGTACCGAAGCCAGTTCTTCACTCCATCATGATCCCTCATAATCAGCACGTGAGGTGCACTGCAGATACATTAATTTAGGGTAAAGACTGGTCAGAGAACACTGCCCCAGTCAGCCTCCCTTTCCTGGTTAGGCTTGTCTTCAGTAGTGTAGGGGAGTGGGTAGTAGTGGGCATTGCAACCTTCGAATCACATTATTCTGTGTCTGGTGCAATCTACCACGTCCTGGCCATATGCTCAGTGACATGCATGTCTCATCCAATGCCCAATAACAGTTCTGGAAAGTATACAAATTCGGCTCTATTGTTGTTCCCATTTCATACAAGAAACTGAGGCTCAGACGAGTTTATTACCTCTCTAATGTACCAGAGCTAAAAAGTCTCAGGGCAGGATTAGGAACCCAGGCCCCTCTAACTTAAGAGCCCTTGCAAATTCTGTGGCACTCAGATAAGCATGCCACAGAATTAAGCATGGACCCCAGAAATAGTTCCACAACGTGTGATCTGTGCCTGAGGTGGTCCCACTCCCACGAGCAACCTCATGGCTGAATTTCCCATTTGATCTGGGTAAATGGTACAAACAAGCCATGAGTGGTGGCATATGCCTGTAATCCCAGTACTCAGGAGGCTGAGGCAGGAGGATCCTTGTGAGTTTGAGGTCAGCCTGGCTACACAATAAGTTCAAAGTCAGCCTGAACTGCATGGTGAGACCCTGTCTCAAAAAACAAGACCAAATGAAAAAAGATACAAATGAGTCCCTTGGGTGATGGAAGGCAGGAAAAAATCTTGTGGCTCCATACCTACAACATCAACTGCCAGCGTGGTTGGTGACGAGCTCCTGGCCTGATGAAAGCTAAGGAAGACACCAGCACCTTCTAGCAAGAGATGTCTAGTTGCCAAGTCTACCCCCCTCCCACTCAGTCTCCAGGTCAAGGAAGAAGTGCAGGGTTGGAGGTCTTGGTACCATTTCTGGATGAGATGATGTCATCATGCCAGTACTTTGACTTTCAAACATCACCTGCACCCACTTCACAAGCTGCCCCTAGGGATGACCACTAACCCTGCCATCCTGTCCCAATTTTGGAGCCCAACTGTCTGGCTCAGGAGGCACGGTGAGATGACTGGTGGCTCTCACACCCTCCTGGAGGCCACGGCACCACCAGCAGAGGCACTGCCAGCAGAAGCGTTATGATTACTCCACACCTGCAGCTACTAGGCAGCCACAGGGGCGGGAATGAGCGTGAGTCACAGACACTTCTGCTCACGCTCATGGTTACCATGACACAGCCCCAAAAGCAAGGGAGAAAAGGTTTCTACTCAAAATAGACAATGCTAAGGAACTGAAGTTGTTTTCTGGAGCCAAAATGAGCCACCATAGATTTCCATAAAGGGGCATTCATTGCCAAGTGCGGTGTGCAGAAGTCCCATCTGGGACAGTGTGGACTGTGGTAATTGGGTGGGTTTCCCATGGCCTGGGGGTCAAGGACACAAGGTGGTCAGGCTGAAACCTAGGTGAGAACCCATCTTGTGGTCCTTGGCAAGCTCTGTGGCAGTCATGGGCATGAATCTGATCCACTCTCCCCAGGAAATGGCTCATAAGCCACACCTGGGTGCTTCTCTGTCAACCTTCTTCAAAGAGTGTGCCACACCTGTCACCATGGCCTCTTCACTAACTCTCTCCTTAGCCCTTCTGGGTTGGTTCTTGTTCCCTGCCCTATACCTCTGAAACCCTCTGCAAACATTCCACAAAGAAAGAACATTCCATCAGGGAGTCCTCAAAAAGTTCCACTGGAAGGTAAATCATCTGTATGGGGTTTTTGAACCCCTTGGCCACTAGTCAACAGAAAAAGGAGTTACTCCACTGTTTGGAGTAGCTGGTCCTATTTACAAGAAATGGGATGCTGATACACAACCGAGCCAAGGAGACTAGATCTGGAAGCGTGGGGATTCTCCCAGGTGTTTCTTAGAGCTGCAAAGTAAGGGGTAATGGAAAACTACACTAGCAACAGCAAAAGCAGGATAATTGAGGGTTCAGATCCTTTAGGAATGAAGGTTTGGTTAGCCCCAAGTCAGTGAAGCATGGTCTGCTCTGAGACTGGCTGAATGCAGAGGAAATACAGAGCGGGTAACGGGAGAAGGAACCAGACAGCAAACACAGCCTCAAATGTGGCCTTGGGAACAAATGCAGAAGTGAAGGCTATAATACTTTTGCATATTTTCTATTTACTTAATATGTGTTTATTTGCATATATACTTACAACCATCTTCCATTTTTCTCCTTCCTCCCACTATTTTCTCAACAACTTGTTGTCAGTTTACTTTATAACTTAGTCTTTTTTTTTTAATTTTATTTATTTGTGTGTGTGTGTGTGTGTGTGTGTCCAGCTCAGCCCACCAGGGGGCGGGGCGGGCTGGCATGTGGTGCTGGGGGATTGAACCAAGGTCCATGTGCTTTGCTAAGCTTGTTCTAAGTAGGTGCTTTAGACCACTGAGCCATCTCACCAGCCCTATAACTTAGTCTTTAGGTAACACAATGTTCAGTGAGACTGAGTTTGAAAAGGTTTTATTGTGTATTTTTTGTTTGTGATATGGAGGATCGAACCCAGGACTTCCAAGTATATTATTTACACAGCCTTCTTCTTCTTCTTCTTTTTTTTTTTTTTGGAGGAACCGGGGATTGAACTCAGGCCCTTACACTTGCCAGGCAAGCACTTATTCTACTGAGCCATCTCCCCAGCCCCTACACAGCCTTCTTTTAGATTTTTTTGAGGCAAGATCTCACCAAATTGCCCAAGTGAAGCTCAAGCTTACAATCCTCCTGCCTCAGCATCTCAAGTACAATAAGTAGCTGCAAGTACAGGTATGGGCCACCACCCCCATGGTCTAGTTATTGAGGTAGCCAGGAAAGGCTACACTGATTATTGGTATTCTTCATTTGGACAAAAAGATGATAAATTCACAAGAATGACTCTGTCTTGATAGGTAGGCATCTAGTTATTTTGCTGTTATAAAATAGGTGTAAAGAGGGGCCGGGGAGATGTCTCAGTGGATAAGCGCTTCCTTGGCAAGCACAAGGGCCTGAGTTCAATCCCCGGTTCTGCAAAAAAAAAAAAAAAAAAAAAAAAAAAAAAATCAACTAAAATAGGTGTAAAGATAGGTGTAAAGGTGCATATGAAAGCTGTGTATAAAAGGGGTGGACTGTGCCAGTTATCAGTGCATTCATTCTGTATTGCATGCTCTGTGAAAATATAGGTGAGACCTTGAAATATTTTTTTTCCTTTGCTAGCTGGCACAACATTAAACCCTGTCAGTGGAGAGACACTGAGGCAAGATGGAGGTCTCCTTCCTACATCCAATATACTCTTACAGGGCTCTCACATTGAACACAACTTCCCAACAGCCATATCCTGCAGTCTGGGTACTTTCCAGGGTCAGGTTCTTGCAGGAGTTGAAGCTTCCCAGGCCTCAGCTACTGTACTGTTGCAGGCTTCTCTAGAACCTGCTTCCTATAGCATGCAAACTCCAGTGCCCAGCTCCTGTAGAAGCACCGGTCTGCTGCAATGCAGACAGCTTCCCAAGTACCTGACTCTAGCAGTACATGACTGTCTGCAGGATGCAACAGCCAGCAGCTATATCCAAGGGCTCCCCTTGGGGAGTTTAGGAGCAGTGTGCCTCCACCGAGATACCTCCCTATAAACAACTTTCCTTGGGACCCAAATGGCTGGATTTCCAATAAGCTCCAAGAGTGTATGTATCTACCAGGTTCCCCAGCATGGTACAAAGATTCTTTGTCATTCAAGGGACATGACCTTGTCTTCTCCACTGAGGTCTAGATCTCAGCCCTGGGGGCCTATTCCTTGGGCACTCTCTGGCAACCACAAGAGTGGTAACTGTTGCCCTCCCTGCCATTTCCTTATTCTTTGGAGTCCTTTTTACTAGCCAACTCCTCATTATTCTACTGTATTGTTAGTTAATAATTCTTTCTGTTAAAGGTTCCTTGTTCAAAACACCATGTGGTTTTTCTCTCCTCAATGAACCCTGACACAGGCCCTTTTCCGTCCTCATGGTCCTTGAGCACAGTGCAGCAGCACTGCTAGCTCATCACTCCCTGCTTCCAGCACTCACTCAACAACCACATACTGAGCACTACTTCTGATCTGGGCCCTAGAGCGAACATGAGTCCTCTGCTTCTGAAATCTCACAGGCCAGAAGGTTTCTGGCTCTCTGTGGCCCTCATGCCTCCACTTGGCTTCATGTTCCTGGTTTCCCCACCCTTGGACTCTGCAGCTTTGTGTCCAGGGCTGACTGGGAATCTTGCTCTCACTGTTGACTAGGGATATTCCAAAGGATTAGCCACTACCTCCAGCTTTCCTCTAAGGCTTCCTCTTATAAAATATCTGAGCTTAAAAAATGCAGGTCTTCTTCTGCAGGAACTCCAATTTTATTTTTATTTTTTTATATTACTGCTGAATAACATTTAGTCACCTAAAATCTTCCTCTTCTAGAACCATGGTTTCTAGGTACCTCATGCTTCCTATGGAGATAACTATTTTCTAGCTTCACTCTCAAGATAGAAGTGGCAGTGGGACATGGTGACACATGCCTGTAATCCCAGCACTCAGGAAGTGGCGGCAAGAGGACTGCCACAAGTTCAAGGCCAGCCTGGGCTACATAGTTAATTCAGGGGCAGCCTGAACTATATGCAAGACCTTGTCTCAAAAAACTTAATCAACCAAACAAACAGAAATAAAGAAAAACAACAAAAAAGTGGCATCCCCTACCCCTCAGCTCCCTAAACCCTAGGGAAGACTCAGGTCCCACTTGCCCCCTCAGATTCCATGTCCAGTAGACACTTGATCCTCAAGCGTCTCTCATTCCCCCAATTCCCTCCAGGCCTTTGTACCACTGCAACAAGGACCCTAGTGGTTATCTACTGGTGGATCTCCCTACTCTGACATCTGTACCTCCACACCAGCTTCTCAGCAGAGATTATGCATACATAGCTTCCTCAACCAAAACCCTGATGTATGAGAGACTAAAATTGATGTGGTCTTGCTTGCACAACTATGTGAATGCACTATACACCATCAAATTGTGCAATTGTGCACCTACATGACCAAATTGTATAGACTGTGAATTTTATCTTCTCCTTCTTCTTTTGCATTAGGAATCAAACTCTAGTCCTTGCACTTTCCAGGCAGATGCTGTACTGCTGAGCTGTATCCCCAGCTCTGTGAATTATATCTTTTTTTTTTTTTTTTTTGTACCAGGGATTGAACTCAGGACCTTGTGCTTGCCAGGCAGGCACTTAAGCCACTGAGCTATCTCCCCAGCCCCATTGTGAATTATATCATAATAAAGCAAATCTATCTCTCTATCTAAACTTTGTGATGCCAATGATTTTCACACACTGGAAAATCTAAACTCTGTTCTGGTCTTACTCCAGTGGCTGGCTATAGACTGACCTTGATCTCCTACTCTGGCCTAACGCCCCTCCACCTCCCAGCTGACCCCTTCATTCTAGGTGCAGTTATCCTTGCTGGCTTCCATCCCCTGCTCCCATGCTGTTTCTACTCACACCACTCTGTCTTCCAAAAGGAAAGCTCACCCCAGAGCTCCTCCAGCCCTCTCCTCCCTGACCCTCAGCCTGATATCTCTCTTGACCACCCACTTGGGGTCTCTAGTCAGTTTCTGTGGGTGGTTATTCAACACATACATGGATGTGGCTGTTTCAGGTCAGAGTTCATGTCTTGGGCTTTCCTCCTCATCCCAGCCTGTTCCACCCCTCCTAGTTCCGGGTGACCCTTGAGGCAGAGAGGACTGTGTGAAGTCACTCCCAGGCAGCTGCAACATCCCCAGCACAGTGCTGCGGTGCCTAGAGTGACCCCCCACAACCCCCATTCTAGGGGTCACTTGGTGGAGTCCCCAAGGCACTGCACCAATGGAAAGGCTGTAAGAAGCTCTGAGGCTCCTGACCACTGTCCCCAGGCCAGAAATGACATCTGCTCAGGTGTGTACAGGCCATCCTGCCCCTGGATGGCAAGGTGAGGAGGTCTCAAAGGTCTCAAGATGCCAGTCAGCTGCAGAAAACAGAATGAGGTTGGTTGTGCACTGCTCCAGGCCTTGTAATCTGAGACCCTGGCTTGCGGGTGACCAGCATGTCTCAGAGTCCATGGACATGCTCTCCCACCCCACTATGTCACCCTTTCAAAGCAAATGACACTCACAGACCACCCAGCTGATCCTCCCATGCAAAACTAGGAGCCTGCAGGGCCTGGGACGGGCTGATGAGCTCAGCCTCCTTCCCCACCCACTGGACAGAAAGGAGCTTCTGCCCTCTATACTTGCCATTGGCCCTGCCTGCTTTCTCCTTGCCTTCTACTCCTACTGGCCCAAAGCAAGCCACCCATAGAGGGCATCAAGGCAAGGGGGAAGAGTTCCAGGATTCTGCACAGCAGGTCCCAGAACTACTAGCCACTCCCCCAGCAGTGTGCTGTAGCTCATCTACCCTTCAACCCTCAAGTGACTCAACTAGCCCTCCCTACACACCCTGGCTCTAGCTCTCACTTCACACCTCAGAGGGGTGGGCCTCAGTTTCCTACTCTGTAAAATGGGGTGAATGAGAATCCCTTCCTCATAAATCTAATTTAAACTTTGAAAAATTTGAGTGCACATGGCACATGGTAGACAATAAATGTTTGTTTAAAACATATTATATGGTAAAAAAAATATTATATGGTTCAGGATGAAAGACCAGTAACAGGTTCTTAGGAAACCTAGACTCCGGCTCCAGACACCCCCCCAGAGCAGCTAGCATATACTCCTAGAATGGCATCTGTAGCCTGAACCACAGCCATAACTTTCCAGCAGCTACTGTGATGTCAGGGGGCTCCCGCAGTGATGCAAGTGCGCACACACACAGACGTCCAGGCAGAGATGTACGGAAAGAGACAGACACACAGACCTAGATGCCCAGAGCCAAGCACAGAGATGCAAGCTCACAAACGCACAGACACAAACCTAAACACAGACACAGATGCACATGCAGACGCAGAAACACACAGATGCATACAGACACCCTTACAAATGAACACACAGATGTACACACAAAGACGCAAACACAGACACAGATGCAGCACACAGACACGCAGAGGGATGAACACACAATGCATAGAAGGACAGACACGGACACACAAACACAGATGCAGCACACAGAGACACACACAGAGATGAGCACATGCATGCACACAGAGACAAACATACAAACACAGACACAAACAGATGTACACACACAGATGGTGCACACACACGCAGAGACATACCCAGTTTGTCACACACATACACACACAGATGAGCACATAGATACACAGACACATGAGCACAAACATGTGCATGCACACACACAGCATCACACACACATGCACACAGAGCAAACAACCTGGCACAGAGCTGCCTGGAGCTTCGGGCCCGGGGGCTCACAAGGACACATTTCACCTACTGTATGGGCCAGAGAGGCATTTGGAAAGCAGCTTGGGAACCTCATAACCATTCATAACATTGTTCTGAGAGAAAATACAAAACATTGCCCTATAAACAAACATTTGCAATAGAATTCCTCCACAAGCTGGGAATTGCCTCTACCAGAAAACTAACCGAGCAAGAAGAGAAAAACCGCATAAGCTTAGTTTGCCTCCGCAAAATTAATACCAATTACAAAAACCTTTATGTGAACTGCTTACCATTTACACCTAATTACCATGCAGCACAATTATGCATATCATTAAGGCTATGCTGGATTAATTACGCTGTACATTTCACTTGATTACACCACCACACCCTGAGTTCATGTGGGCCTGGCTTTCAGAGGACTGGGCCTTGGCCGGCATCCTTGCATGGGTCTGGCCACACTAGAGAAACATGGGTCCCACATTTGGTTCAGTGGCAGTCCCCACTTAGTCCCCTCTCTGGCTGGAGACAGCCAGACGCCTGCCAGGCCAGCCTCACCAGCCCTGGAGCCCTTGGAGATTCTATCTCCTCCAGGGTTCCCAAAATGCAGGGAGGCTTCAAAAGTTTTCCCATAGGCATGGGTGACTGCAGGCCCAAGGTCACAACACAGCCAAGCAGTCCCCAAGCATATGCCTCATAGAAGAGAGGCCCCCACTGTCTCCCAAAATCTGGCTCTGCAAGTAGAGCACTCCCCTCCTTTACATGCAGGTCCTGGCCAAGTGCCCCCCACCCCCCCAGCTTGGCTCCCTGGCCCTCAGCACACTGAGTCAGCTACACGGCAAGGTGCCAGCTGCCCTGGCTAGGCTGCATTTGTCCTTCTTGGTCCTCTTGTCCTCTGCTCTCATCACACACCTGCTGCACACAGACCATGCCTCCATGTTATTAAAAAGAAAAAGGAACAAACCTCCAATTCCCATTCTCTGCACACTTCAAACACACTCAGGTGACCCAGGGTGAGGGAAAAGAATTGGGAACAAGCAAATCATAAGAACAGGGAGCTCACAATGCCCGGGGGACAAGAGGGAACAAGCCCTTTGAGAAGAAAAGCACCTGAGGAAGCTCAGTAAGTAACAAAGAGGGACGAGTGGGCATGTGGGGATGCATCTTGTCTGTGCCAAACAGGGAGAATACATGGTTGAATTTGAATCTTAAAACACCTGTGAAGCCAGCTGGATAAGGATTCTTTTAAAAGATGGGTAAAATAAAATATCCAGGTTTAGTGCAAGATGCAATGTTCAAGGCAAACAAACAAATCAAAATCAAATACAAACTTGTAAATGCAGTTATGTCCACTCTGCAGATGGCAACACTGAGGCTCAGAGTAGCCAAGCAGTCTGCCCAAGGATGCACGGCTGCAGGTAACAAAACCAAGGAAACCACTTTCTTCCCAGGACCAAGTCTGGCAGCACTGATCACATGGCATGCTGCCCCCTGCCTCTGTCGGTACTCAGTGATGCTCACATCATTTTTCTAGAAAGTCTTTGGAAATGCCCATCAGATTATATTCCCGTGACACATGACTCATTTCTATTTGAGAAAAATAGGTTCTGTTTGTATTTTATTGTTGTTGTTTACCAAAAATGTGGTCCCTAGCTTGCCCCCTCCTCTCTAGCCAGACCTGCCTCTGATTGGAGAGTAGCCAAAGGCCCAGAGCCCCACATCAACTTCCAGTCCACAGACCGTTCTCAGAAGACAGTGATAGTGAGCCATGCCACGCAGCCAGGGAGTGGAGGGACAAGGTCTGGGTCTTACCACTTATCTTTTGGGGGAATGACTGAAGCAGAAAGCCCAATGATGTGGCCTGAGCTACCTCTCTCAGCATCTCTGTGGGGTAGCCTACTCTGCCACGGTGCCAAAGGCCCTTGCCTTTCTCTTCCAGGCCCTATGACTCAAGCTCTCGCTTCCCTCTCCAAGCCTGGCCCTGGGCCCGGCTCCCCTAAGGAAATCCTACCATCTCCATCCCCAAAGCCAATCCTGCCTCCCAGGGAAGCCTGCTAGGGTCCCCTCCACACAGCTGGCTGAGCCCGAAACAGGAAGGCCAGCAAGGCCAGCCCTCACTCTCTTCTGCACATAGCCTTCCTTCCAACTCTTTCTGAGAGCTGTGCAAAGCATGGCTGTCCCAAAATTATCTTTCTCACATATGAGAATAGTTCCCAACACCCAGCTATGGATAACATCCCAGCTTTCCAGGGCCTGGCCCAACCTGGCCCTCTGACCTCCTATCCCATCATTCCCTGCCTCTAGCCACATCGGGCCAGAATGTGCCCTTCCCCACTGGCTAACCGCTTCCTGCCTTTCACTCAGCTCAGCCTTCAGAATCAGGTTCCTTTCTCCAGGCTCTGGTAATGCCCCAGGGGATCCCAGCCAGCTCTTCATAGCTGCCTATATTGTGTCCCCCTTCACCAGCCTCATACCTAAGCTGCCAGAATCCTGGATCTCATCTGTGTAGCAAGTGGCTGGCACCCAGTAGGTTTTCCATAAGTGAATAGATAGATACCATCTGTGAATCTGAGGCAAGGGAAAATTTGAGTGCTGCCAGGCTGGCCACCTTAGAGCCTGACCCTCAAGATGCCATGCTGCTGGGAGGATGAGGACAAGAAAACTCATTGGCAACTAACTGGCCTGCCCTATTGTGTTCTCCAGCTGAGCCTTCAGGACCAGGGAGGACCTTAGGCCACCACCAGACAGCACCTCAGGCCAGTGAATGCATAGCAACAGGCATCACACTGTTGCTGGTAATAAAACCATTAGGAGCCACTGCTGTGTACCAGGCCTGCTGTGGCCTACACCCTCCCATGCCTCTAGGCCATGCAGCAGCTGGTGCTGCCAGTGACCCAGAACCCAGAGGAAAGGCCACTGCCTATCTGGCCCTGAAGAGACCAGAGGGCCCAAGGGAACAGGAGCCTCTCTACAGCCAAATCTTGGCTTTGCAGAGGAAGAAACAGAGCCAGAAAGGCCAAACTCTTTCTTGGAAATGGGGAAAGGGACCTGGATCAGACAGCAAAAGCTAGAGCTCAGACATCTTTCTCTGTCCCTGCTACTCCACTGCCACCCACAGCCCAAGTCCACAGTGGGCTTGGAGTAATTCTCAACATGACTATCTCCTCCCTTCATCCTAGGAAGGATGAGGACATGTTACTTGTGTAGCGTCTGACAGTGCAACAGGGCCTTCAACAGGGCTATCATTACTCTGTGCCACTGTAGAGCGACCCCTACTCAAGGAAAAGGGATGCATAGTCCCGAGCACCTATCCTGCCAGACTGTTTCAGCAAGCTATGTCATCTCTCAGGCAACACCTGTAAGGTGAGGGCCCCTTCACAGGCCTGATTTATTGGGAAACCCTGCCTCTCAAAGCCATTTAGGGCTTTCAGCAACTACGGCCAGGCAGGCCTGATGTGCTAATCCCTAGCGTGGGAGATCTGCCTGGTTTGTCAGTGCCCCTCTTTGCCCTGGACATCTGTCACTACTAGCCTGGAAGCAAGGGGCTAGTCCGCAGAAGCGCGATCCCTGTGCTTGCCTCCTTAAAGGGTCCCTCTTTCTCTTGCTACCTTATTCTGGGGATGGGAATGACAGAAAAGACATGCTCTCATGTCCTGTTCAACAGAGGCAGCTTCAAAAAGGAATGGAGCTCCAAGCATGAGGGAGGAGGAACTGCAGAAGGGAATGGGTGCTGTTGCCAAGCAACTGGCCCCAGGTCCCCTGGACCAGCAAGGTGACTGTAGGCAGAGGAATTTGTAACTGCCCATCCCTTCCCCCTCCATTTTCTGGGTTGCTGCCGCCTGCACAGGAGCTATGGACACAACCTGAGCCCACACACAACACGAACTCCCCAGCTTCCCTCTTCACCCACAGCAGGACCTCCCTGAAGCCCCACTGTTCGCCTGGAGTGTGGTGTCCTAGGTGCTTTCACTGTGCTGCTGCCAGGGCACCTGTACCTCGTCCCTGGGCCAGGCTAGGGCTCTCCAGCTCCTGAGGAACCACTGGGATCTGCGGAGCTGATGTCTTTCTGGAAGACCTTCAATGGTTTTCCAGGTCTGGGTCAGAATTGAACTTCCAGTCACCATCCTCTAACCCTCTGCCCACTCCCTGTACAGCGCCAGGGTGCAGACAGCTCCTGTGCACTGCTCTCAGCCAATCCCTGCTGGGCCAAGCCTTTCACCCTGCACACTCTTTAGAAAGGACCGTCCCTGCAAGGGTGTCTCTATGGCAGTTTCTTATCCATTATTTAAAAGAAAATACTCCACTCCTAAACCCTGGGACAACATGACAATTTTTCATACTTATTCTTATCCACAGGCTTTCAAAAGATGTGGCTTTCCCCTTGATTTCTAATCACTCTCAATGGCTCATCAAATTCCTCATTCCTGATCCTATTAGGTCTGTTTTGCCAGAATCTCCACTAACTGCTGTTTCCTCTTAGTAACTTTTCTTCCACAGAAGAAACCACCTCTGTTTCCTAGCTAGAATTTCCCACTGCTCCAGGGTGTTCAGAGTGCAGCCTGGCTCTACACTGAGGTCTCTATTCCTACAACGCAAAAATTCCTGAATAAAATCTATCTTTACCTTTTTAAAAGGTTTGGGTTTTTTGTCCTTAAGAAACACTTATTTACATTTTTCCAAAGAATAAAAAAATGCACAAAATAAGGCAAAAACCTTCGCAGAGATAGGATGGTATATATCCTTCCAGGACTTCTTTTATGTATGTACTAGATCACAAATGTGAACGGTTGGATATATTTTAAAGGAATTTTACAAAATGAGATTACACTATATATGCTGCCTTTTTGGGTAACCCAACATCAACTCATGGATACTTAAGGATAAATACCCTTACTACCTCAAGTCAAAGGCTTATGGAGAATCTACTTACATTCTGCTTTATCTACAAAAATATTTATCCTTTCAGAATTTATGTAATTAATCACACCAGACCCTTCCAACCAGGAAGCCTCCTCTGGAAGGTTCTGGTTGCTGGGTGTTGGAAGATCTCCCTGGCCTGGCATGGCTGGGTCAAGCTTGCTTGCCTTCACTGCCTAGGCCCTCTGGGGAGTCAAGGGAGCCCATTCCAGGGCTACGGCTGTTCAAGGTGCTTTGGCCCACATCCTGATCTATTAGGTCTGGAATTCATCCACAGAAGGGCACTAGACTAGGAGTCAGGAGATTCATTCAAGTCCCAGCTTCCCAGTCAGTGGTTGTAAAAGAGGGTCCTCTGTTGACCCCTGACAGATGGGGAAGTTAATGACTGACTCAGAATTTAAAATGACCTTGACATTTAAAACAGAACCAGGCAGGATCAATAGGGATGACCGCAGGAAGAGAAATAAGGAATCTGGTCACATATCTAAATAAGCCTAGAAGCCTTAGGGGTCAGGGAGGACCACACTAGGATGAGAGTGGGCACTGCAGAGTCAGTGCTGCTGCTAAAAACAACCCACTCTTTGCTGAGCTTCAGCTAGGAAAGCCCCAGCTTTCCCCACCTCTTCCCCACGTCTGCCCTCTAGACAGGCTGGTGGCCAGCATAGTGATCAGCAAGGGAGCTGTGTCCTGGCGTACCCTGTCCACCAGCCATCCTTGGTGGAGGCCACCAGGCACCTGTACCCACACCTGGGGATGCTGGCTGCCTGCCTGGGTAACCTCCTTTCTGAGCTGGTGGCTTAATACCCCCCACCTGAGTAAGGAGGGGAGGAAAGGCAGGGTGGAATCAGGCTGCAGAGGCAGGAACCTGATGGTCCACCCCTATATCCCCCCTCATCCTTAGCAGGAATGTTCTGGATGCTAGTGTGTCTCAGCCTACAGGGTGGGCAACAGAGGACATGAGACCTCTGTGAGACCATGAAAAAGAACCCCCACTCCCACCCACACTGCAAACTGCCAACACTGGCATGGATATCAGACCTTACCCTTCTAATGACAACCCCCTGGGGTTGTGTAATTCAAACCTTGCTCCTTCCCCTCCAGGCTTGTGTTCCTAAGCTGATCTATGGGATATAAAGAAGCAAATCCTCCAACTGGCCCAGCTAGCCCATTCCGCTCCTTCCTCTGCCTCTCTGCACAGCCCCATGGTGCTCCTGTCACTCCCACGGGCAGGCCCACCAGGGAGATTCTCAAACCCAGGCAGAGGCTGGCCTGGCTCCAGGGCCAGAACCCAGTGTACCTCCCCAGGGGCCTCACTCCCACCCTGAGCTGCCCCACAGGATGCCCTTCCCTGGCTCCGCTTCTGAGTTCTCATGTCCTTCTGAGATGTCCCCTCTTCCAAGCCTTCCAGGTCCCCTCAGTAAGTAGACTTTATGTCTCCTCCTAGAGCTCTCACTTTGCAGTTGTTAGTTTTAGTATTCCCTCAATACCAGCACAGGGCCCTTGCTCACAGGAAGCGCTTGGCAATCTCCAACAAATGGAAGCAAACACGGGAGGGAATGGTCCTGCACTTGGGGCAGTCAGGACAAGCTGGCGCTAGTGCGTGGGAGTGAAGATGGATGCACAACCACCTGTTGACAATGCCATTTGTTAGACTAAGGAACAGATTGCTAAGTGGACCCGAGAAGCCTCCCTGAGCTGAAGAGTTTCAATCACAGTCAGCACTTTCCTCATCTAACCAAGATTTTGCAAAAGAGGCAGGAAGATAGCAGGCCTTCCCAGGGCCCTTCCGGCTGTGTTCGTCAGTGCCCATGTTGCCTCATCTCATCCTCACAGCCAGGCTCACTCCCATGCCACAAGTGAGACTCGGAAAAATGATGTAGTTTTGAAGATCCTGAACTCAGGCAGTGTTAAGATGCAGTCCCTTTGGACTCCTTGTTTACTTATGCTGCCTCCAACTGGCTCATGTCGCAGCAAGTCCTAGCTGTCCACACGCAGCTGCACACCACGTGCACAGAAATGTGCACAGACACACAAGCACCGGACCCAGTCTCAGTCCCACTCTTAGCCAAGCACAGGCAACACGGCCACATATGCCAACTTCAACACTTTACGGAGCTCCAATTTGGTCATGACTTTAAGGAAAGACTACGGTCAAAAAGACAAATGACTGCAAACAAGCTCTCAACATGAAAAGGAAGCTGGCACCATCAGTTTACTCTGAGCCCACTCAGGGGCACCAAAGTCCCCACAAAAACCCCATCTCCACAGGCAGGCTAATGCCAGTATCTACCAAATACAAAAATGCAAGTGGAAGCAATCCCAGAGGCCTGCACTCTGGTCTCAACTCCCAGGAGCCACAGACACAAACTCAACTCTCAGGGGCAGTGGGCGCGGTGGTCCAGGCCAATAAGCTACAGCCAGCATAAGTATGAGGGACTGAAGCATGTGACAGCACACAAGCGGCAGCATACAAGTGGCCCTTCTGCCTCAGGCTCTGGGTAGCATCAGAAACCCTCAAACTCCTAACCCAGCTCCAAGTTCTCCCAGGGTTTAATGTTCTTTCACCTAAAATCTTAAGGCATGACGTCTATGGTAATGCATAGGGGATGAGGAGGTAGGGTCTATTTTGAACCCTCCCATTAGAAAGGCAGCAAGGCTACACAACATGCCCCTTTCTGCCTAACTCCCCAAACTGGGAGCCTTCAGGGAGCGGGCAAAGAACATGGCTCTCAGGAGGAGAAGTGAGCCTGAGGAACTGGCCTCGAAGAGGGCAATGACCCTTGGCCACAGGGAAAGCAACAGCAGGCAGAAGACTGCTGGCCACAAACCTGCCCAGCAATCAGCAGACACCCACTACATGATGAAAGGGACTCAGACATCATCACCAAGGCCAGATGCCTTTTCAAACAGATAGGGGAGCTGAATCCACGGCAGCACCCAGGATAGAGCTACGGTGTGGGGCAGCCCTGCTCCCCCAGAGCACAGGCCTGGCTCCCTTCTGCCTGCACACAGCTCCTGGACAAGCAACAATATCCTGGCTTGTCCTGTCTTCCTGGCTTGCTTTTCAAGAGGACCAATGGCAGAGAGCAGAGTGAAGGTGACAGAAAAGCATCCATAAGAGTTTGAGAGGCTGACAGTAACCTGGACTCAGGAAACTCAGAAATTATCCATGGACACGGATTTCCAAATAAACATACTGGGCACAAATAAGAAGCTTCATGGAAGCTGCACTTTCCACTCACTGCAGTCAAAGGGTGCAGACCTGTCTCCTGCAGGGCCCCCAGCCTCACACTACCCTCCTTCCCAGGGCTGCCCTATGAGAGACCCTGCTCTCTCCTAACACTTCTCCCAGCAAGCCTTCCCTGATTACTACAGCGGTAACAGGCCACCCTTCCCACTTCTGGATCTGAAATTCCACTACCGACAATCAGAGCCATAGAATTTTCAAAGTTGGAATGGGCCTCCAAGCTTCAGGCCAACCCCCACCCCATAGAGGAATCCTGTCCCGAGACACCCTGACAGATGGTCACTGGCTGCCTCTCCTAGGCTCCTCCAGCCCTGGGAGGGCAGCCCTCATTCTGGGGACAGGTCGTTCCATGGGTCTAGAATGAATTCACCTTCCCTAGCATCAAGAACCCACTGAAGTCACTCAAACTTGGGTGTGATAATAAAGGAAGTCTTGGGTGGTCTGAATTGACGACTGAAGTACCCAAGGAACCCAAGCAGAAGCTGGACACCAGAGTTCAGAGAATGGTGCCTGCAGGGGAGGCAGGCAGGCAGGTGCCAGACCTGCTGCACAACTTGGCCTGGGGCCCCCAGACTGGCCACAGCACAAGCAGACACATGCACACACTTTCGGAGTTGCCTGCAGACTGCCCCACCAGGGCCTCCGTGGAACCTAGCGGCAGGAGCCATCTTGGCCCAGAAAGCCAAGAAGAGAAACTCGGGCAACCCAACTCTCTAAGGCAAGGGTCTTCAAGGCTATCTAGACGCAGCCTTGCCAGCAGAGCCATCAGCCCAAAGAGCCTCCACTTGACAGTGGGACGCCCCAGCTCCCACAGGCCAGCTCTAACACCTAGCAACTGCTAGGAGAACGTTCCCCACGCTGCAGCTGTCACATCTGCCTGGGCGGGAGGAGGCACACAGGAACAGCACCTGATCCCAGGATCCCTCCGCAGGGCCTGCCCGCCCAGGAGGCAGCTCAGCTGTTGGCAGCTCTGGGTGAAACATGAAGACTGAACTGTCCCCAGGGATGCTGATGGCAGCCTCCGGGCACGGCAGTGAGGGGCACGCGGGGTCACAGGGCAGAGGGTGTTTCACTGAAGGCTCCTGTGGCTGCCGGTTTGAGAAGGGGCACTTGTGTGTCTCCAGGCTCCAGCCCTTCCTCCCCTGCCTGACGCAGGCCTGAACAGCCCAGCTGGGTGCAGAACGCCATCTTGGGTCAAGGTGCAGCCACAAGGGGCTCCCTTGGGGAGCCCTGCGAGGGAGTCCCTGAGAACCAGCGGCCCCCCAATTCCACCAGGGTGCCAACACCTACTTAGCTTGCCCTGCAGCACAGAGAGGGGAAGGACGGAGATGGAGAAAAGGGGAAAACAGCAGAGAGGCGGAGGAAAGGGAGAGGGTTCCCCCAAGAAGGCAGGCTCCAGGAAAGCAAAACGCAGTTTGGCAGCTCGAGGCCCGAGGGCCCCAGCGAAGAGGGGCTGGGGGCGGACCCTGGACGCCAGCCAGCTCAGTCCGCGCCGATGGGGAGGGAGGCCAGGTCGGCCCAGAGTGGGGAGCCGGGGTGAGGGCGGGACACGGACCGCGGCCGCCTGCGGCTCTCTAGCTCGGGGTCTCCTGGGGCGCTGGGACATGGGGCCATAGACCCTGATCCGCAGCCTCAGCGCGGCCTCGTCCTTCACTGTGCAGATGCGAAGCTTTCAAGGACACGTCTGCACCGGCCCGGCGGGGGTGCTTGTGCGTGTGTCCGCGTGCGTGAGTGTGCGCGGGGGGGGGCTGCTGCAGGGGACGACCCCGGCGTCCCCACCCGCGCCGTTCCCAGCCCGCCGCTCCCACCCTCGCGTTTTCCGGCCCCCGCGGCCCGGGATCTTCGCCCGCCCCCGCCCCACCCCGCCCCCACACTGCGGCGCCGCCACCACCACCGCCCCGGCTCCCACGGCCCGCAGCGGGTGCAGGGAGGAGCCAGCCACGACGCCCCCCTCCCGACTCACTGCCCGGCCCTCCGCGGGAAGGTGTGCCCCCCAAGTGGGCACTCTCCCCACCCGCCGCCCCTCCCAGATCCGCTGGCGCCCCGCACCCCCAGCCACAGGTGGCCGGAGGAGGATCGCTACGCAGCGCTCCCGGGCCCGGCCCCCGGATCACCCCTCGGCCCGCCTTCGGGGGCCTCCAGGGTACCCCGCCCCGCCGGACCGAGGAGGGCCGGGAGCCGGGGGGAGGGGCGGGGGGCCGGGTCGTGCCAGGCTGCCATTTTCTGCCGCCGCCGCGGAGCCTGCGCGGGGCCCGGCCCCCGCCCCCTCCCAGTTCCCTGAGCCGCGGCGGGGCCGAGGGTTCCGGGTCGGGGTCTGCGCCCTCCCCGCGCCCTGGCTACGGGCCCCAGGCAGAGCCCGGAGGCGGGAGCAGAGTCCGGAAGGCAGGGCGGCCGGGCTGGGCCCCTGCGGCAGCGCTGAGCCGGGCACTGCGGCCGCGGCGGGCGGCGGGGGGCCCCGCAGTATTGTATAGACTTGAACTTGAGCCCCGAGCCGAGCGCGGGCGGGGAAAAGCGTCTGCACCCGGAGCGGGCAGGACGGGAGGGGGCGCCTGCCGAGCCCGTGGGGACATAAACAAACCCTCGGATCCCCGCGCCGCCCGGCCAGCTCGGCCGGCCGTCTTCGCCCGCAGTCCCGGCCCGCGGGCTCCGGGCGCCGAGTTCCGGGGGTCCAGGAGCGCGCCCCGAGCCA
>NW_004524595.1:7066663-7076259 GCF_000260255.1 Octodon degus | reverse complement strand
GCCCGCGAGGCAGTGCCGGATGGGGGCCCCGGGGCGCCGCGGCAGGAGCGGCCTGGCGCGCGTCCGGTCCTAGCGCCCTCGTCCGACTTCGGGCCCTCTGCGGCCCGCTGGGGTCCCCGTGCACCGGCAGCCGAGGACCGGATCCTGCGGAGCCCCACCGTGCGCCAGGCCTGGGCACCCTGCCTCGGCCGCGCTCCCGGCCGCCCCGGGACCCTCGGCAGGGAGCCAGCCCGGGGCCTTGCTGCAGCCTACCCCCCAGGGACGCCCCACTACCTGGCGCAGCTTCTGCGCTGGGTCCCTGCATCCAGCACTGGTCGTAGGGACAGCGGCCCCTCCTCTCTCGGGCCGGTGTCAAGTGCCTCCCCCTGCAGCCCTTGGAGCCCCCGGCGGCCTTCGCCCTGCAGTTCTCCCGACCTCCGCCAGAGCCCACTGCACTCGGCCCGCCTCAGCACTGGGGCTGGGGACAGCAGCGCCGGCCGATCTTTGCCGCAACCCCCAACAAGGTGCCACCAAAGGCGGCTGGCCCGCGCCTCTCAGCCAAGGTCGGAGAGCCAGGCGGCCTAGAGGCTCCGAACCCCTCTGTGTGATGAGCTGTCTAGGAGGGAGTGAGCTCCCTGTACCTTGAGGTGTTCAAGTAGAGTTGGGTGCCCTCAGGTGGGCACTGGAAGATTGAAAGATTCCGTGGGATGGGAGATTGAACTAAATGACACTGAAGGTTGCTCCCAGCAGTGATTCTGTCATACCTGCGCTCTGCCCTCACCTTAGCTGTGCTCATCCCCACAGTCCCCAGGGACCCTAGTGCCTCTCTGTCCTGTTGCACCCTCTGCTAGTCCCTCTCCTTCAACAGCCACCTCCGGGAAGGTTGTGGCCCTGGACGTCCAGACCCGCAGTCACCTGCCCATCCCCCAACCAACCATCTCCCACTTTGCATCCCTGCTTGCCAGCCCTTCAGTTGTGGGCCAAAGCTCTGGGCTCCTCCCCAGTGCCTCCTCCCATGGCACCTATGGGCAGGTGCTTCAGGACAGGCCATGTCCCCATGCAGCTGCCCCACCTCGGAGACCAGCTCTCAGCCCCCAGGCAATTGTTCTGGGCTTTTTCCATGTCTTTAGTCAAGTGGCCACACCAGGCTACTGATGGGAGGCCCCACTGTCCATGGTCGCCGCCTGGCTGGTTTCAGAGCACCTACGCCCCATGAGGGTGAGGACCACGTCTGCCATCTGTGGCTCAGCACTGGGCACATAGTAGGTCCTCAGTTTACCTTAGTTGTATGTATTTGTGACATGCTGACTTTTATATTTTATTGTCCACATCTAGAGGAACATCCATGAACATTAAATTGTTGCTCCCAGCTTGGCAAAGGGGAAGAGTGTTTTAGAAAAAGGATTAAGATGCTGCCTTCTACATTTGTCCAGGGCTTATATAACACTTCCACCACAGAGCAGCCACCATTTCCCAAGGGTCTGCTATGCAGCAGCCACTATAAGTGGCTCTGTCCCCTAGGCCACCACCACTTCAGGGTTCAGTGAAGATACCGAGGTTGGGCTGGGAGTGTAGCTCAGTAGTAGATCTCCTGACTAGCATGTGCAAGTCCTGGGTCCTAGCCCAATTCTATAGAAAGAAAAAAAAAGAAAAGAAAGAAAGACCTGTGGCTTAAGGTTCATCTGGCATTTGAATCTGAAATCACCACAGTACATCTTTAAAACAGTATACTTGCATTTATTTATTTATTTTTGCACTACTAGAGATTGAACTCAGGCCTTTGCACTGAGCTACATTCCTCACCTCCTTGTTTGTTTCTTAGTTTATTTTTGGACAGGGTCTCACTAAGTTGCTCACTTGCCCAGGCTGGGCCCAAACTTGTGCTCCTCCTACCTCAGCTTCCTAGAGTGCTGGGATGGCAGGTGTTCACTATGATGCACATTACACAGCCACCAACATGGTTGCTTTTACCAAGTTGAAATTCTCAGTCACAAATAAAAAATAAAATGGTGTTGGGGCCGGCAAGGTAGCTTGGTGGACTAAAGTGCCTGCTTAGGTGAGCTTAAGCAAGCACAAGGTCTGCAGTTCGATCCCCAACACCACATGCTGTGCCAGCCCTGCCCCAGGGCAGGCTGAGCTGGCTGCCAAAAAACAAACAAACAAAATGAATAAGTAAATAAGTCTTGTCTTAGTGGTTTTTCTCATTGCTGAGACAAAATACCTGACACCCAAAGTTAAAGAGGGAAAGGTTTACTCAGCTCACAGTTTGTAGAGGTTTCAGTCCATAATCAGCTGGTTCCAAGGCAAAGTGGTGCTGCAGAGGGGATTTGCGGACAAGAAACAGTTTGTGGCAAGCAGAAGGCAGCGGGCAGCAAGGTAGTGAACCAGCAGCGGCTGGCCTGTGCCTTTTATCCCTTCCAGGCGAATCATCCTTGGTGGTGCCATCCACATTCAGACTATGCCAGGCCAATCAGTGGAGTAACTTAATAATCACTCTTGATCCCAGCATCACACATGCTAGATCCAGTCACATCTAAAAAGCCCCACCTGTGACTAATTGAGGCTTTGGTGGGACATCTCGACACAGCCATAACAGGGTTAGAGTTAGGACCCTGGGTTCAGTTTGTAGTTTGAAAAAAATTTAAACAATTACCATATGACCTAACTATTCCATGTTTATGTTTATATACTATGAAATTGTATAGACTTGAGTAGATATGTACACCAATGTTTATAGTAAAACTATTCATGGTAGGTAAAAAAGCAACCTGGATATCCATCAACAGTGAATGGGGAAAAAAACCAGAAAATGGAAAGATATATATATATATATATATATATATATCCTTCAAAAAGAAAGACATTCTGACATGGTCTACAAACTGGATAATATTAAGTGAAGTAAGGCTGTCACAGAAGGACAAACACATGATTTCACATCTGTGAGGCACCTAGAAGTGTTCATTCCTGGAGACTGCTTACTTTAGCAGCACACATTCTAAAATTCCCTGAGACAAAGCAAAAATTGGTTATCCAGCTGGAGGACGGGAGGAGTGGGATTAGTGTTTAATGGCTAGAGCTCTTTTTAGGAAGATGATATAGTTGTGGAGACAGAGGCAGGTCACAACTGCACAATGTCAGTGTACCCAATGCCACTGAATTGTACACTTCAAAATTGTTAAATTGGGGCTAGGGAGAAAGCTCAGTTGAATAAGTGCTTGCCTGGCAAGTGCAAGGGCCTGAGTTCAATCCCCAGTTCCACAAAAAACAAAAAACAAAAACAAAAACAAAAAAACAGTGATTGATGGGCTGGAGAGATGGCTCAGTGGTCTAAAGCACCTACTTAGAACAAGCTTAGCTAAAGCACAGGGACCGCGGTTCAACCCCCCAGCGCCACATGCCAGTCAGCCCCGCCCCCTGGTGGGCTGAGCTGGCCACACACACACACACACACACACACACACACACTCTAAATAAAATGTAAAAATAAATAAATAAATAATTTAAAAAAAATGTTAAATTGGTAAGTTTTGTGCTACCTATATTTTTACCCCAATAAAACAAACAGTATAGAGCAAGTGTAAATGAATTGTACTGCATACGTTACAGGTGTCCACACTGCTCTTGCTCCTGTCACAGGGCTCACTGGTCTGTAGTGGGGTAGAGACAGGGACTGCTGCAATTAGAGACCTGCCTGCCCAGGAAGCAGGTGCCAAGGAGACCCTGGCAGGGCTCACGCGTGTGTAGCACTCACTGGTGAGTAGCAGGCACCCAGACCCCCCGGCCGCTAGCACCTGGGTGTTGCTGGGGGCTTCAGAGACCAAGCACATGTAGCTCAGTGCCACCCCAACGCCCTTCCACCCCCGCAACAATGCATTCCGATGCCATTCTCTACTAGGGGCTTTTAGGGGATCGAAGTTCCCCCTCTACCAGCTTACACAGGAAAGCAGTTGTGGGTCCCGTACCCTGCCAGAGTTTATGTCCTTCCCCCGTGCCTTCCTTAGGCCCTTCCTCTGCCTTTACTGGTCCCCTCCCTGCCTTGCAACCCTGCTCTTTGCTCCCATACGCCACCTCCCTGTCTTGTCCGTGTCCACCAGGAAGCTGCGGCCTGGACACCTGGACACCGCCAGTGCCATCTGTAACAACTGCTGAGTTTCCGTCCATAGGACGGGAGGTCACATTTGCCGAACTCCACATTGCGAGTGACAGCATCCCAGCCTACACTAGCTTAAACAAAGGGACCCAGTAGTTCAGTGTTTGGACAATACAGGAGCCAGGGGCAGGGTATCCGAGAATAAGAAAAGCCCAGGCATTCGCAGGCCAGCTCAGGAGCCCAGGCTCATTTCAGTCTCTCCTTCCTTTCTGTTACTTGAGTCTGCTGCTCCTGCCTGTCACTTTCTCTACAAACCTGAAGAGCTCGGGGGAGGTGGCCAGCAGGTTGAGCTTTGGGTCCCAGCTGAAGGATGCTGTTTCCTGTCCTTTAGGAAGCCCCCGATGTCCCCAGAACCAAAAGCAAGCTCTAAGTCCTTTAATACCCCTTGCCCTCAACCCTAAACCTCAAGGCCTGAGACATGTAGTGGTTCTGAGTGGGCTTTTGGTTTCTTTTTTAATGCCCCCTCTCTTGAAAGGTCAGTCACCTTAGCAGGAAAATCCTATCACTTATGTCAGTCATTCTGGTTTTTGTCACAGCCCACCCTGAATCAGGTTCTGTGGCCTATGAGTCACCAAAGCATCCTCATAAGCAAATGGATGAGGTGGCAGTGAATGGACAGATCCAGCTGGTCTGCTGAAGCAAGCACCAGGCTGCTCCCTAAAGCCAGGCACTCTGGGCCCAGTGCCTCCTCCCCTGGCTGCGTGCGCAGAGCTGCTCCTGCAGCTAACAGAGGAGAGCTGCAGAACGTTGTGAATCACCAAGTGCCACGACCTGCTCGCTTTTATGGTGGTTAATTTAATGTTATATAAACTTCATGTCCATTGGAAAGATATTGTTTAAAATATTCCTGCTTGGGGAACCTATCAGGGACACCTCTGGTGTCTCAGAAGCTGTTCCTGTTTCCCGTCCTTCCATTCCTATTCCCCATTCTTTTTCTCCAATAAAATGTCCTACTCTTAAAAAATAAATCCTGCTGATATGAAGAACCTCTCCTCCCCATTTACAATTAAAAATCCTCTCACTTTGCTTCCCAAAGCAGGAGAATGCGAGCCCTGGCCAGCTCAAAGGTAGGACCTGCAAGGATATTGTGCATGCCTATCCATGTGTTGTTTTTTGTGGTTTTATTACTTTTTTCCCCTAGGGCTAAGGATTGAGCCCGGGGCCTTCACACTGAGCTATTTTGCCAGCCCTTTTTGTTTCAAGACACAGTCTCAAGAAGTTACTGTTTTGCAGGTTGGGCTCGAACTTGTGATCTTACTGCATTGGCCTTCCAGAACGCTGGGATTCCAGATGTGTGCTGCCACACCTGGCTCTATGTGACTTCTCACACTGGCTAAATTATAAACTAAGCCGAACCACCCAAAACACTAAATTTACAACAACAAGGAGAAAACAGATTATTTAGATGAAGACCAACTTTGAGAGAGAGAAGATGGGAAGAGGGATGCTGGGTTGCTGGTCCATGGCATGCACCCCCTGGGCTGGCAGGGCCATCAGGGCTCTTTTGGCAGTGGAGCCACATCTGGATCTGACTTCCTGGGAGAATCTCCCGGGCTTGTTGTCCTGCATGGACATGTGTGGACTGTCCTAGAGGACTGAAGTAAAGGCGCCCCTTCAGAAGAACCTGCTTCCTGTGGTTGCTTCTTCCTGCAGGTTCCTTCAGAGGCTGTGCTGTGGGTGGGACTGGACAGTGCACATTGCCTACTTCAGCCCCCAGTGAGCTCCCAACTGCCACATTTCCTGGAAAGTCATGTTAGCTGTCCATCACTGTAACAGAATACTTGAGATAAGCTACTGCAGAGGAGGAAATGTTCGTTTTGGCTCACAGTCCCAGAGGCATCAGTTCATTGTTTCTTTATTCTGTTACTTTGGGCTATGGCAGGACAGACCATCCTAGTGGGGAGCCCTTGGGGAGAAGAGCTGCTCACTTCATGCCATCTGGGAAGCAGAGAGGAGGGGCCAAGACGCTGTATTCCTTCCAGGGCACACATGTCCCCAGTGCTTCCAGCTGGCCCTAACGCTTAAAGCACCTCCCAACTGGGGACCAAGCTGGGGACATGAGCTCGGGGCACATTCCAGAGTGAACCATAGCAGGAAATCATGGATTAGTAATCAGCCTCCCCCAAAGCCAAAGCCAAAGCCACTGAACTGACTACTGTTTATACCCACCACAGATACTGGGAGCACTAAAGCAAGTACACATATGGAGGTCCTTTGTTACCAGAACACCCTTATCATCACTCAAAAAGAAAATTGTGAAGACACAGATTAAATTTTTTAGGGGTTCTTGGGTTCTCTTTTTGTTTGTTTGGGTTTTTTTGGTTTTTTGAGACAAGATCTCACCATGGAGCCCCAGCTGGCCTCCAACTTGCAACAATCCTCCTGCCTCAACCTCGTGAGTGCTGGGATTACAGGTGTGGGCCACCATACACAGCACATTCATATGGTTTTGTTTGTTTTAGTTTTTGAAATAGGGTCTTTTTTTTTTTCCTACAGTTTTATTGATAAACAGCAATGAGACAGTTTCAAATCAAATCGGAAGTACAGTTTCAACAAATAATACACTGCATATATTCTTCTTAGTGGTTAATTGCTGTACAAGATGCGGACTTGTGATCCTATTTACAAACACCATTAGAACAAATCATTCTATTCATTAAGACAATGCAACTATATATCTACCCCAACCACTTTGAATACACAGATACAGAATGGACATTCATCGGTGTACCCCATTTTTCCTAAGTTCTGTTATTGAATATTATAGGTGTGTAAACTCAGCAAAATATTCTAAAAGAGTCCAGTAGCCCATAATAGCATTGGGTCTTCTGTTTAACTGGCAATGTCAGAAATTATTGACCTGAGTCCCCCACAGCTTAACTTAACAGCATGGCTTTATTTCTTATATGAAATAGGGTCTTGATATCCAGCTCACTCTGGTGATGTAGCCCAGGCTGGCCTCCTGCCTCAGGCTGCCATGTGCTGGGATTACAGGTGGGTACCATCACACCCAGCTTCATTTCCTGTGGTTTTACATGTACCTGTATGTAGTCTCTTTATTGAATTTTACCTTTATCCCTTTAGTGAATTTCCCACTGTAGTGTCCATGAATATCTTCTCATTTCTAGCTGCTGGCTCAGCCCCTGCCCCATTATTAGCCACTTCAGCCCCTGCCTCTCATTCTAGCAGAGGTCTCTACCGTATGAACAGATATAAAGATAAAGCCAAGGCCTGGCATGGAACACTTAGCTAGCATGTCTGAAACTGGGGGCCCATCAGGCACTGCAAGCAACCAATAAAATGCATACATGTGCCTCTCTTTTCTGCCTCCTCCTCTTCCTCCTTCTCTCTCTTTCTCCTCTCTTCCCTCTTCCTCCTCTTTCTCCTTCCTCCTTCCTCCTTTCTGTCTCTGTCTCTGTCTCTCTCTCTGTCTCTCTCTATTTGTTCTGTCCTCTGAGAATACCTAGAAGCAATGAAGCCTCAGTAGTAGCAACATCTACTACCCAGCTGGGATACAGAGAGGCTCCCACTGGCAGGGGAAGGGAGAATTTGATTCCTAAAACAAGGAGAACACATATTATAACCCCTAGAGTTCATAATGATAAAAGTAAATCCAGAAATGCATTGTTGGGCAACAGAGATCTGCTCTAAAGAATGTGCTGTCACTGAAATGTCACCAAGGATATTGACACAAACTGAGATAGTGTTCTCACTCTGAGGTGACACCATCTTATGGGACCAGCATTATCCATGACTTCTACCTTTGAATGAAACATTTTTATGTAGTCCATAACTGTAATGAATAAATTGGAAGGAACCAGCTGTGGTGGCACAGGCCTGTAATCCCAGCACTCAGGAGATTGAAACAGGTGGATGCTTCAAGTTTGAGACCACCCTGGGGGCTACAAAAGTGAGCACAAAGCCAGCCAGACTGCATAGTGAGACCCTGTCTCAAAAAAAAATTGGAAGTTTTATTAATTATTTTCTTGTTGCTGAAACAAAACCCCTGACACCCAAAGTTAAAGGAGGAAAGCTTTATTTAGCTCAGAGTATGCAGAGGTTTCAGTCCATAGTCAGCTGGTTCCAGGGCAGGTTGGCACGGCAGACAGGCATCATAAAGGAGGAATGACAGTTCATGGTGGGCAGAAGGTAGTGAAGCAGGCAAGGGACCTTAGCAGCTTCTTTCTGCCCTTTTTTTTTTAAATATTTATTTATTTATTTATTTGTGTGTGTGTGTGTGGCCAGCTCAGCCCACCAGGGGGCGGGGCTGGCTGGCATGTGGTGCTGGGGATTGATCCGCGGTCCATGTGTTTTGCTAAACTTGTTCTAAGTAGGTGCTTTAGACCACTGAGCCATCTCACCAGCCCTAAGCTTGTTCTAAGTAGGTGCTTTAGACCACTGAGCCATCTCACCAGCCCGCTTTCTGCCCTTTTTATACTCTACCGAGGCTGTTTGGATTACGGTGATGCCCAACAAGTCAGTGAACAATTTGGCAATCACCTGCCCTGAATCCCAGCACCCACAATGCTAGCACTGCACCAAGAATCAGTCACACATTCTAGATCCAGCTGCCCCTGGAATAGCCCTGCCTATGGCTGCACGAGGCTTTGGGGAACATCTATACAGAAGCCATAACAGAAGTTTAACTAGGAGCGCAACCTTTATATGTAGTCACAAAGCAACTCCCCACGAAATGCATATAGATTACAAAGAGGAAAAAGAATAACTTCCCAGTGGAAAAGCTTGGGACACATCCCTTCGATTAGCTGATCAAAGTCAAAGTTAATTTCATCATTACCAGGTCAAGTGCAAAGATGTGCCACCCGACGGCCTGCAGTGCGAAGGACAAGCATTTCTGCCACTGTCCTTGAAAGGAGCACATGTGCTGAGCTTGAGGGGTTACCAGAGCACCTCAAAATGAGGGATATTCTATGACTGGACCAATCCCCTCCATTTTTTAAATGTGTGTAGGTCACAGAAATCAAAGGAAGATTGAGAAACTTTTCCATATTGAAGGAAACTGAAGACTCATGAAAACAAGGAAATAAAAACATGATTCTGCCGGGCGTGGTGGCTCACACCTGTAATCCCAGCACTCAGGAGGTCCGCTGTGAGTTTCAGGCCTAAACTGCAGTCACATTTCCATGAAATCCTCAAAAGGTGGCAAAAGGAAGTGTTCTTGGATAGGCTCTTTGTCGAAGTTGCATAGAAAAAGAAAGATTCCACTGAGGCAGTAGATAGCAGTAATTCATCGACAGCAAAAGTCATCTGACCTGCAGGAGAAGCCGCCCTCTCATCTTCCTCACACCAGCCATGAGGATTTTCAAAGGTAGGGGCAGGTGAACTTGTTTTTCTCTTCATATTTTCTTTATTTTGTATTATATTACAAAATACACTATAATCATATTTATATGAACATATTGGGGTTGTGGAATGAATCACCCAAGTTTCCATTATTTCTTTT
>NW_004524595.1:7030010-7066563 GCF_000260255.1 Octodon degus | reverse complement strand
TTTGTTTGTTTGTTTGTTTTTTTTGTGAAATCAGGGATTGAACTCAGGTCCTTGCGCTTGCCAGGCCAAGTGCTTATTCCACTGAGCTATCTCCCCGGCCCCTCCATTATTTCTTATGGAGAAATTTGCTTTAATATACAAGTGCTTTGGATTACAAGTACATTTCCAGAACAAATAATGCTTATAAACCTGGCTTTACTACATATAGATGCTTCTTTCTGCTCTTTAGAAATCTAGAATGTATGATTGATTCTTGGTGCTTGTTACTGCCTGCAACAAGTACTTTGTGCAGTGTTACTTGCTTTCCTGTAATTTTGAGATGGCTTTATAATAAACAATGTAGAGAGTTATAGGAATCATAGCCTTTTGCTTCCTACCAGGAACATCCACGAGCACCTTTTGAAAGCTGAGCATGTCCTCAGCTCCTGGGTGCCTGTGTGGTAGATGAGCGGTGGTCTCTTGCTGCACCGTTTCCTTTTGCATTTCTCTTATTGTACGAAGTTGGATAGCTTTTCATATGCCTTTGCTTGCCTTTTGAGATAGCATCTCACCGTGTGGTTCAGGCTGGCCTTGAATTTACCACGCACAGGCTGGCCTGAAACTCTTGGCAATCCTCTTGCCTCAGCCTCTGTGTGTGTGTGTGTGTGTGTGTGTGTGTGTGGTCGGCTCAGCCTGCCCTGGGGCAGGGCTGTCATGGCATGTGGTGCTGGGGATCGAACTGCGGTCCCTGTGCTTGTCTAAGCTTGCCTAAGCAGGTACTTTAGACTGCTGAGCTATCTCACTGGCCCATGCCTCAACCTCTTAAATGCCAGGATTACAGGTATGCACCACCAATGCCCAGTTTTTCATATATTTAAGGGCCATTTGTAGATTGATTGATTCTTGTCTTTTGTCTTGTTTTGATACTGGGGATCAAACTCAGGACATTGTGCTTGCCAGGCAGGCACTCATGCTGCTGAGCTCTCTCCCTGGCCCCTATTTTCATCTTTCTGAGGCAGGGTCTCACTAGGCAGCTCAGGCTGGCCTTGCACTTTGTAGCCTAGGCTGGACCCTTGTGCTTCAGCCTCCCAAGTGCTGGGGTTACAGGTGTGCACCACCACATCCGGTCATTTGTAGTTATAAACTGAGAATGATCAGTTTGTTACAGCTTGTGTCTAGATGTTCCCCCAAAACCTCATGTAGTCATAGGTGGGGGTTTTCAGAGATGACTGGATCTAGAGTGTGTGGTGCTGGGATCAAGGCGTGTGACTACCAAATTGGCCCATAGATCAGTCTGGCATAGCTCTGGGTGTGGGTAAAGGAAGCCCCATCTAAAGGAGGGCAGCCTGGACAGAATGCAAAGGACAGAACAAGGGCTGTTGTCGTTGCTTGCTGCTTGCTGTTCACGGCCTGCCTTCCTGCCTGCCATG
The DNA here is from genome assembly GCF_000260255.1 of Octodon degus. Classification (NCBI taxonomy): domain Eukaryota; kingdom Metazoa; phylum Chordata; class Mammalia; order Rodentia; family Octodontidae; genus Octodon; species Octodon degus. Next base: position 7,065,154 of record NW_004524595.1, on the reverse strand, counting down.
AACTGCTCCTCTTCTGTGATGCCCCTCTGCCATACCACCTTGCCGTAAGACCAGCTAACTATGAACTGGAACCTCTACAAGCTGTGAGCTACAATAAACCTTTTCCTTTTAACTTTGGGTCTCAAATGTTTTGCCTCAAAACATTAGTTACTTTGAGAAAAGTAACTAACAACCAATATATATATATATATATATATATATATATATATATATTTCTCTCTCTCTCTCTCTCTCTCTCTCTCTCTCTCTCTCTCTCTCTTTTCTGCAGAATTGGGGATTGAACTCAGGCCCTTGTGCTTGCCAGGGAAGCGCTTATTCCACTGAGCCATCTCCCCAGCCCCCTCTCTCTTTTAAATACTAGGAAATTGAAATCAAGGTCTTCACACTGCCCTGCAGTCCCAGCCCTTCTTTTATCTTTTTATTTTGAGATATGGGCTCATAAATTGCTACATTATCCAGGCTGGGCATGAACTTGTAGTCCTCCTGCTTCAGCCTCCCAGAGTGCTGAGGTGCTAGAATTATAAGTATGGGCTGCCACAGTTGGCTCTTTTTCTTTTCCTCCCTTCCTTTGTGTGTGTGTGTGTGTGTGTGTGTGTGTGTGTTTGACAAGTTCTCAATATGTAATCCCAGTGACCTTCAACTCAGTGGGTAGCCCAGGCTAGTATCAAACTCATTTTCCTGGCTCAGTCTCCTAAGTAGATGGGATTACAGGTATGTACCAGGGATTGAACTCAGGACCTTACATTTGCCAGGAAAGCACTTATTCCACTGAGCTATCTCCCCAGCCCCTATGACCTGTTTATTAGTTGAGAAAGTCAGGCATGGTGGTGTACACCTATATTCCCAGGAGGCTGAGATAGAAGAATCCTCTCAAATTCAAAGCCAGCCAGGAACAATGTGTTCAAGGCCAACTTGAACTACACAGTAAGACCATGTCTCAAAAAACAAACAAAACATAGATTTGTGTATGTCAACTACGGTGGCTTCCTTGACTGTGATGTAAGGCAGTGATTACCCTTGTGCTCTGGTATTCTGTGCCTAGCACTGTGCCAAGAAGCCTCAAGGACTGGGTTTGCTTGGGCAAACAGTAGGGCAGAACTCCTAAGCCCTGTCAGAGCGGATCTGCAGCCCTGCTGGTTTCGCAGGCTCGAGCTTCCCTGGGGCCTCCGCGGGAAGGAGCTGCTGTCCACCCGCCAGATCACATTTGACTCCACATTGCATTGCTGGGGGCGTCTGTCCATCCGGAGCACAGGAGAAAGCTGCAGGGGCTTCCTCCCTTGCAGCTGGGATCACTGCAGTGCCTTAGAACTGGTGTTTTTTTATTCATGTTTATACATTAGACAATGTGGCCCCTAAGTTATAAAGTGAGCTCCAGGTAACTCAGTCAAGGAATAAAATGAATACTTTATTGTGACATAATTTTAGATTCATGTGCAGTTGTAAGAATCCCTACAGAGATACCATGTATCCCTTATCCATATCCCCAGTGACCACACCTTGCAAAATTTAAATGTAGCATCACAAACACAACATGAACACTGAAATGAACACTTTCATCATCAGGCAATTCCTCCTCAGGCTGCACCTACACAGCACCCTGGACCCTTCCCTTAACCCTGGGCAGCACTGATCTGCCCTCCATGTGTATAAGCTTGTCGTTTCAGTACAGCTGCAATACTGTCCCATAAGTGGAATCGTGCAGTATGTAACGTTTTCATTCAACATAATTCTCCCTGGAGATTCACCCAGGTCTTTGTCAAGAATTCATCCTTTTTAATTGTTGAGTAGTCCTCCATTGGGGTAGATGAAGGACATCTGGAGTAGATCCAATTTTTTTTTTAATTTTTTTTTTTTTTTTTTTTTGGTGAAATTGGGGATTGAACTCAGGCCCTTGCGCTTGCCAGGAAAGTGTTTCTTCCACTGAGCCATCTCCCTGACCCCAGTAGATCCAATTTTAAACTATTTTTCAGCTTCTAGAGTTAGAAATCAGAGGCCAGGAAGGTGAAATAACCTGTACTAAAACTCACAAGCAGGCTTGGCCAAACAGCTCAGCAGATTAAAGCGCCTCCAAGCAGGCGCAGGGGCCAGGGGTTTGATCCTGGGCCCCGCCCCCAGGGCAAGCTGAGGTGGCAGTTGAGACTGTAATCTTGGCAAGGAACTGAGGGTAGCTTCCAGCCTCAACTGGGGTGGCTCGTGCCTGTAATCCCAGCTCTTGGCAGGCTGTACACACACACACACACACACACACACACACACACACACACACAACTTACAAGCAGAGTAAGGTAGAACTAGCATTCAAGGCCTCACCCATTGGCTGGAGTCACGTAAGGCTGTAGGTGAGAGAAATGGAGGTTTAGGGGTGACTGATGGCCTCGTGTCTTTTTTTTTTTTTTTAATGTATTTAGTACAGGGTCTACACATTCTCACTACTAGATTTGACTCATAGTGATCCTCCTGTGTATAGCCTTCCAAGTGCTAGGATTACAGGTGCGCGATACCACGCCCAATCTCAATCCCGTCTCATCATGCCCTGGGGGTGGGGATGGCACAGAAGGCCTGGAGATCAAACCCCAACCCATGTGTCTGCCTAAGCAGGTGCTTTAATCTGCTGAACTATTTGGCTGGCCTGTGGTCTGATGTCTTGAAAGTCACTTCAGGGGGGTGGTGAGTCAGAATTAGAGACGGCCCAGGGACCTGTGGCTGGCATTCATGAGGGTCTCGGGGAAGTTCTAAGTCTTCTTCCACAGGAAAAAAATCTATTGCTGATGGAAAACAAAGATGCCAAGGAGGGATACAAAACTGAGTTGGGTGGTTACAGGAGGGAGCAGTGGGGCTGGGAACAGAGGAGATGGCAGAATGGGAGAAAGCTGCCTCCTCATCCTAAGCCCTGAAGGAGCAGCTCTCAGAAGCATGGAGATCAGAGGTGCTGGGGGGAAACACCCTGGGGGTAGGAAGAGATGATAGAAAGAAAGAGAAGGAGGGTCAGTGAGGCAAGGCAAGAATCAAGGCCAAGGAAGACTGGGGCATGTCATTTCCAAGGCAATGGGGTAGAGAAAGAAATGTATTCATTAGCTATAGCTGCATAACAAATTGACCCAAGTCTTAGTGGCTTAGACAGCATTTCTTGTCTCCCAGTGTCTGTGTGTAGGGAATCTATGGGTGGCCTTGCAGCGCCCTCTGGTTCCAGTCTCCCACAGGCTGCAGTCAGTGTGTCCAGCTATACCATCTTGGGGTTCATGGGCAAAGATCCAGTTCTGAGCTCCCTTGTGCAGTGGGTATGGACAGGACTTAGTTCCTTGAAGGCCCGTGGGCGGGGGCTTCCATTTAGTGCTGACTGCTGGCTGGAAGCCACCCTCAGTTCCTTGCCAAGCCGGCCTCCTCTCGGAAGCTCACAGATGGCACCAGTTTGTTTCATCAGAGTCGGGGAGCAGACTAAAGCCAGACAGAGGCGTGAGGTGAGGAGACTGCCCTGTACCCAAATCTCAGAAGCATTTGCCATCTTCTCTGTGGCATTGGGCCGCCAAGAGCAGCCACAGTCGGAAGAAGGCTGCGCCAGGATCTGGGTATCACCGTCAGAGAAGTTGCTCTCCGAAGGACACGGACGATACAGCTGGGTTTCACCCATGACCCCTCCCCATGGCCCTGTGAGAGAACAGTGTGAGGACAGTGAGGGACAGAGGATAAAGTGGAGGGGACAAGCGTGGTGCTCAAGTGCCAGCTACCCTCAGGACCTCAGGGAGACCCTCGTGTGGTCAAGGTCTGTTTGGATGCCCAGGAGGCCCCACTAATCCCTGTATCTGCTCCACAGTAGTAAGTAATTTGGGGTGCTGGTGTGCAGCTCAGTGGCACACCCCTGCCTAGCATGGAGGAGGCCCCAGGTCCAATCCCCAGCACTGCAAAAAGAAAGAATCACTAGCTGCAGAAATGGGCCAACACTCGCCTTGCCATCCTCATCCCATCACCTGGCTCTGTCCTTGAGACTGGGAACTTCTTTAGGGCACACCAAGAAGGGACCAAGGCCACCAACATTTCCCCGGAGGCTACAGCCCCAGGCACATTCGGGAAGGGAGGCCATTGTTTGTGGGGACTCTTTCCCACTAACAAGTCCACACCCAGGGCTACTACCCCCTGCAGTTACAAGATGCTGGCCCAGAGGGACAGGTAGACAGGGATGTCCAGAAAAGGGCAACTGAGGACCCCACCCCCCAGGACCTGATGCCCCATCCCCAGGGAGCCCTTCCAGGGGCACTCAGAATGAAGGGAAACCCTCAGGGCTGGGACAGGGTTGGACACAGGTATATTGGGGAGGTGCACAGGGCAGAGTGGCAGGTATAGAGCTTAACCCACGTGCTGGGTGCAAGAACTAAAACTACTTATTTATTTGTTTTAGTCAAGGTCAAATCCAAAGGCACTTAGCCACTGAGCTACATCCCCAAGCCTTTTTGTTTTTAATTTTGAGGCTGGGTCTTGCTAAATTGTCTAGGCTGAGAACTGGGTATGGTGGTGCACACCTGTAAACCCCACACTCAGGAGGTTGCTACAGATCTTTGCAAGTTTGAGACCAGCCTTGGGGCTACAAGAGTGAGCACAGGGCCAGCCTGAACTGCATAGTGAGACTCTGTCTCAAAAATTAATAGTAAGACACAATAAAATAAATTTTCCAGGCTGACTTAGAGTTTGCAATCCTACCTCAGCCTCTCAAATAACTGGGATTACAGTTGTGCACAAGTGCATTTGGTATGAAATGCAACTATTTCTTGATGTTCCCATTGGGACAAGAGGTATCTAGTATCCAGGATACTGTAACGCCCTCTCTGCCCAAAGAAAGATGTGTCTGGGGCCTGTGAAGATGGTGAGCCTCATAGCCATGGGACGGAGGTTGCCCTTGGGTTAGGGCTGCTGAGCAGGAGATGAGGGATGGGAGATGACCTGGAAGTATAGGTTCCTGGACAACCGCAAGGGCCCTGACAGGAGCAGGGGGAGCCAAACAGGCTCAGAGTGCCTGCCCGACCCCGCCCAACTGAGGCAGGCTTGGAGCAGAAGGCTCAGGACCTCCAACTTCAGCAGCTTCTGGAAGGAGGCAAAAGTGAGCCAAGACCTGTGCCCCGCTGGCCCTGGGGAGGGCACAACCTGCCAGGGCTCCCCTTTCTTCCACCCTACACTAGGGTCTGAGCCCAGAGAATGGGCCTAAGTGTTGAGGGAACTGGATTCTAACTCTACCTCTTTCTCTAAGTTGCTCCGACCCTGAAGTGTCATTTTCCTTCATTTGACCCGTTTCTGAAGCAGGAGCTGCTCCCCTGCCCTGCTTCCCTCCTGAGGCTGACCTCACATGGGAGTGCTCAAGGGCTGCAGGAAAATTCTGAGTCCCCCAACTCCAGGTCTGATTCTATTTTTCTTTTCTTTTTCTTTTTTTCTTTTTTTCGGTGGAACCTGGGATTGAACTCAGGCCCTTGCGCTTGCCAGGGAAGCGCTTATTCCACTGAGCCATCTCCCCGGCCCCACTATTTTTCATTTTTATTGCTTTTCTGACTCAACCTGAGATCAGAGCCCGGGATGATAAAAATGATTATTAGAAAACAACACCCCCTACACACACAAACACACACACACACACACACACACACACACACACACTTATGCACAAGACATGGAAGACCAAAGAAGTTAAGTGAGCTGGGGCCAAGCAGTGAGCCCAGGTCAGCTTCCAAGTGGGTGGGCACCCCAGGGTGTCCAGGGTGGCACAGGGGTCCAGGCAGGGACTGCCTTTGTGTAATTGGGAATGGGCACCCAGGCTTGGGCTCACTTGCCCATGTGAGCTCAGTGCTGGCTGTGGGGTGGTGGCGTCTGCCCCATTGCACTGTTGGGAGAATTAAATGCAATGCTGCCGAGTGTCCAGGCCCGCCCCCAGCACACAGCACAGATCCCACACGTGCCACCAACGCTGCCATGGGTAATGGCCACCCCCACTTCTCTCCATCTCTTGTTCACAGGAGGGCAGGAATGCAGGAAATTCTCCTTCACATCAGGCTCCCTGTGGAAAATCCCCCAACATGAAGGCACCTGGCATCGTCATAGTGATATCCATTTTGGGGACAAAGCTGCCAAGGCCCAGAGAGGCCTCTCCGGAGCAAAGTTGGGGCAGAGCTGAAACTAGAGCTGGACTCCACACAGATGTTCCCAAAACAAGCAGGGCACTCTGCGTCTGAGGGTACCTGTGGGGAAGCTCACCTGCTGCCCTGCTGAGTGTTGTCCCTGGGCTGACCTCATCCAGCACTCCCCACTAACACTGGGGAAAGTGGCTGCCTAGACAGCGGGTGGGTGGGTCTCTGCTGGAGCCCAGCTTTCCATGCCTAGTGTAGGGATCCAGGAGCTAACGTGACTTGTATACTTGGGAGGTGGTGGGGTGGGGACCAGAGCAGGGCAAGAGAGCAGCTGAGTGGGAGATGAAGTTCCTGGTAGGAGGGAAGAACGGGCCATGATCCTGAGCAGAGCAGGCCCGCCTGTTCCCAGGCACTCAGGACTAGCGGGTGGTGGAGACGAGGTATCAGGCTGCACCAGAGCAGGAAGGTGAGCCCTGCTTCTCAGTACTGGCCTCAGTGTACCCTGCATGGGCCACAGGGCTCAGTGTTGGGGCCTCAGGCCCCGGGAAGTGGGAAGCAGAGTCCTGGAGTATGCGCTGCTCCACTAGAGCTAACTCAGGTGCCCAAGAAACAAATCCTCTTTAAGGGCCCAAGGCCACTGTCTTATTTTTTTTTTTAATTTCTTTTTCTTTTTTCTTTTTTTGGTGGAACCGGGGATTGAACTCAGGTCCTTGTGCTTGCCAGGGAAGCACTTATTCCACTGAGCCATCTCCCGGGCAAAGAACTGAGCTAGGGCTGGGCCCCCTAAATTTATTTTTTATTTTGTTTTTTGGATAGAGCCTCACTGTGTGGTTCAGGCTGGCCTCGAACTTGAAGTGGTCCTCTTGCCTTAGTCTCCTGAGTGCTGGAATTACATGTTCCCCACCATGCCCAGCTGTCTTAGTTACTTTCTGACCCTGGGACAAAATACCCAATACCCACAAGCTATTAGAGGAGAGGTTTATTTTGGCTCACACTCTGTCAAGTTTCAGCCCAGTCAGCTGGCTCCAAGGCAGGGCAGCACAGCAGAAGGCATCTCGGGGGAGAACCAGTCAGTAGTGGACAGGAAGTGGAACACTCAAAGAATGGGGAGGAAAATATTTACACAGGACTTCAGGCTTCGCCTCCCAACATCACACCCAGCTGTAAACCCATCTCAAATGACTAATCCAGTATCACACACCCATGATCCAGTCACCCCCAAAAGCCCCACCTATGAGCACACGAGATATAGGGGAATGGTCCGGACATAAGCCCTAACAGCTCCCATGGTGGCCTCGAGCCCTGACTCAGCAGATGTCCCCGTAGTGGACTTCCTTGACCATGCAAACATTGGGGAGTTTGCAGCCCAGTGTCTTCCTCATGCACAGGCAGAGGCCTGGATCTGTTCAGCTTTCCTGAGCCCCCAGCACTAATCAGGTTGATGTCACTGATGCCTCACGATGAATCTGAGATAGATTCCAGATCCTTGTGTAAGGTGAGCAAAGAGTCACAACTGTGCACCCAAGGGTAAAAGGAAAAGCTGCTACACTTATTGGAGGTAACAGGAAGGTGTCCTTAGGGTAGGTCCTTGCCAGTAGAATCAAAGAGGTGGCACAGACAGAAGAAAAGCCACATCAGGACCACAGGGAAATAAAAGCGCATTGTTAAATTAGGCTTTTGGGATTTTAAAGGATGCGCCCAGTGCCCACCCCCGGCCTCTCCCTGGGTCTCTGGGTAAGATTGACAGGAGTGATTGACAGGGGCTGAGTCTTCTCAGGGGCTCCTCAGACATCTGTCCCAGGATATACTCTGATTAAATCACATGCATAAGATGCCATCCTTATGTAGGAACCTCTAAGGAGAATCAAGTAGGGTAGGGGTTATGATCTGGCCCCACGTACTTGGCCTGGAGCTTTAGACTTTTCCTGGATCTTTGTTAATGTTACTTTTATTTCTGCTTCTCCTAGGACCTTGCAACGAGGCTCCACATGTTACCTATACGAAGCCCAAACTGTCCTTTTCTTTTTAGGTGATTTGGGGTGTGACCCTACCTTTCTGAACTCTGCCCACTGCTGCCCCCCACTCCTTTTTCTGGTCATAGAAAAGAGAAGCAAAGCTACGTGCTTGGGAAGAAAGAGCCTAAAAAGACCATCTCCTTCGTGGTTAATTATAGGTGATATTCCAGGTTACATCTATCTGTCTATCTATTTATCATCTTCTATTTCTTTGGTGTTGGAGACTGACCGTGGACCTCACACATGCTAGGCAGGGCTGTACTCCTCAGTTGCTTCCAAGTTCTCATCAACATACTTTAAAAGCAAGATTTCTGGCTGGGTATAGAGGCACATGCCTATAGGCCCAGCACTCAGGCGGCTGAGGCAGGAGAAGTCTAGCCTGAACTACTACTGAGACCTTGTCTCAATAAATAAATAAATAAATAAATAAATAAACAAGTTTCTTGGACAGTCATGAGGAGATTGCTGTCCAGCTAGAAATCCGAGACAAATGGCACATAGCAAGTGCTTAATTAAACAAGAACTCCTCTTCCTGGCACTCCCATCCCCCTAACTTTCCTTTGGGGGACCCCACAGCACCTCACTGCCTATAAGCAGAGGGATTTAGAGACCTGGATGAGGCACTAGACTGCCCTCTTGCAGGCCACTGAGTGAACCATGCGAAATTCTGACTCCTCACACCTCTGACAGTGGGAACAAGGAGTGTGACAGAACAGCAGCCATGTTAGCACCACGCCCTGCAGAGGCAGGGGCAGGACTGACAGCCCCCAGCCAGATATCCTCTCTGGGCCTCGGCTGGGGCAGGTGAGGACTCCACTGACTGGAGACCGGGGAGGAGGGTGTCACCCCACTCCTACCTCAACACAGGCATGCACTGTGCTCGATGGGGCTGGCTTTAAAGAGATGCTGTCAGAGCACTTAATTTGGTCTCATAATGATAGTTTACCATACAAACCAGTGGAAAGCCATAGGGAAACTCTCCTTAGTAGGAGGTGAAACGGTGCTGTTGAAGCTGGGCGTGATCGCACACGGCTGTAATCTTAGTACTCTGAGAGGTTGAGACAGGAGAATCGCCAAATTCAAGCCTAGCCTGGGCAATTTATAGAGACCCGGTCTCAAAATCTTTTAAAAGGGATGGGGGTGCAGCCTAATGCAAAGGGAGTAAGTTCATTCCTCAGGATCGGAGGTAACAGGCCCTGTGAGCTCCTGCAGGACCCTCCCTGGAAGACCCCTCAGCGGCCAGTGCGCTCGCCGCCCTGCGCCTGGAAGAGTCTGCTCCCCGGCCTGCGGAGCAGAGGGCCTCCTGCCGGGATCCGCACCTCCGCACCTTCGCCTCCAGGTGGCGCTGGCGGGAGGGGAGCGTGGGTTTGTCACTCTTGGGGAGGAAGGCGGGACCTGAGAAGTACTGATCTCTGATTGGCTCTATGCCCGGCGTGGCGGGACGCCCCCTTCCGGACCCGTACCTGAGGTAAGAGCGTGACCCTGGAGGAGGGAAGGACCTGCTTCACCTGACTGACACAGGGAAGAAAGTGCCAAACGTTTGTGACACATTCCTGGACAAAAGGACAGTCCTAAAGAGTTTTAAAAATAGTTATGTACATAAGTTTTTCACTTTTCGTAACATGCACGAGACACCTCGTAAATTCACACTTCTGGAGAAAATTCTTGATGGCACCAGTTTAAGCTACATCCACCTTTTCCGCAGGAGGCGGCGAAGGCTGAGGGTCCCCACGCCCGCCCGCCGGCTGTCGACCTGGCCCTCCCACCCGCTACATCCGGGGTCTGCCCCGCGCTGGCCACCCGCCTCCCCAGGCTCCTGCACGTGGAGGGGGCACTTGGCGCAAGCGCCATACCTCGCCCGGCTGGGCGGCGCGGAGAAGAGGCTGGATGGGGCCCTGCACAGCCTCGGTGGGCGACTCGCCTTGCCAGGTGCTATGGAGACCACGCCGGCCAGCCATAGGCAGGACTGAGTGCGGACGGGGACAGAAACCTTGTCACTGGGGAGGGTGGCCGAGGAGGGGTTAGTAGAACCGCGGAGAAGCCGACGAGGGCGCGGAAGCGAGGCAGGGCTCTGGGGCAGGCTGGGCGGCAGAGGGCGCAGGGTGGGGCCGGGCTGGCCGCTCGCGGAGTCCGTCGGGCCGGCAGCTTGAGCGGCCCAGAGTCCCATCAGAGGACTTTCTTGCCAAGTATAGCGTGTGTCCTTCTCTCAGGTAAAAAGTTGCCAGTTACTGCACGGCGGGGCAGAGACCAAGAACAGTGCAGAGCTCGGGCACCGCCCTCCTCCCAGGCCTGCCTGGCCGCTGCTCCCTAGACGTTTCCTGCCCTCTAGCACCGCCTGCACAAGGTGAAAGCTCTCAGAGGACAAGGATTTGTCATGTCCTTTGCTGCTTTCTGGGGGCCTAAGATATGCCTGGCATAGTAGGGCTCAGGAAATATTTAGCCTTAGCCAGGAAGGGTGGTACATACCTGTAATCCCAGCACTGGGAAGGCTGAGGCACGAGGATCGCCACGAGTTTGAGGCCATCTTGGACTACAAAGTGACTTCAAGGGCCGCCCCCTGCCAAATTGTTAGCTGGACAAAGAGGTGCACACCTCTAATCTCAGCACTCTGGGAGGCTGAAGCAGTAAAGAGTTCAAACCCAGCATGGGCTATTTAGGGACTTAGGAAAACCATGTTAATTTTTTTTTTTCTCCCCTTCTAAAGGCAGGGAAATGGGATAGCTCAGTAGAATAAGTGCTTGCCTGGCAAGCACAGAGTCGCGAGTTCAATCCCTGATACTGCAAAATAAATAAATGGCTGGGAATGTAGCTCCGTGTGAGCACCCTGGGTTCAATTCCCAGTACTGCATAAATAATAAATAAGTACAAAAAGAACTGTGTTAAGCAGATGAGGGTAGCAGATGCTTCTTGATCTACAGAGGAGTATCCCTTGGCACACAGCCCAGTATACCCGATGAAGAGAGGGCCCTTGTCCTGTGAAAAGTTTGGCACAAGACCTCCGATTTCAGAAGCTGCCTCAACCACCAAGGAGTATCAAGCTAGGAAAGGTCTGGCCCCGTGGCTCAATGACCTTGACCTATGGTGACCCCTTATGGTGTCTGTCTGGCTCCTGGGAGAAGGAGCTGGCCAGTTACTGCTCATGTGCTCTGTGTCTGGTGCTGTACCTATGCGTGGCATGTTTTCATACAATCCTAGTTTGCAGTTGTCTCTAATAGGTGCAGATAGTAAGGCTGGGACCTCAGGCCACACTCTGTGTTGTTGTAGGATTGGGATTGAAACTGAGCTACAACCCCGTCTTTTTTATTTTGAGATGGAGAGGGTCTCACAAAGTCACTATGGCCTCACTATGGTGGAACTTTTGATCCTCCTGCCTTGAAAGGCACAGAGCCAGGAATCAAGTGCAGATTAGTCTCCTCCAAAGTCTGTGTCCATCTCCCCCCCACCCGCCCCTCCGAATCCCATGGCCAGCAGCAAGGCAGGGGCTGGGGAGGCAAGCCCAGGGAAAGTTTCCCTAGGAGCAGGCCCCAGCCAGGCCTTGGGCTGAGCCAAGAAAAGGGCATGGTGAAGTTCAGGGGCAAAAATCGTCCAAAGGGGAAGTCTTAGCGAGAGCCTTGCTGAGTGCAAACTCACAGGAAGGCGGGGGTGGCAGGTCTCTGCCGGTACTGGGGAGATTGTGGGGAAACCCAGGGTGGCTGAGGCACCTGGCAAGACCAGATGACTTGAGGATCAGGTGGAATAGGGTACACATGTAGACACCCCCAGCAGGCAGTGCGCTGGAAGGTGGGACAGGAGAGATGCTGGCAGGAGAGCTGGGCTGGAGCTCCAACCCCCGGCTTGCAGCCATTTGCACCCTGACTTTCTAGGCAGCTGGGTGCATAGAGGAGTCCTGGGTCCCCCACTTAGGTACTGTCTGACTGTCCTTTCTCGCCCTCTCCAAGTCTCTGTGGTGGTCAGCATCTCTTGGCATCCTCCTAAACTATAACTGTGCTAAAAAGTGTGGCTTTGAGCCAGGCATGGTGGTGCATGCCTGTAATCCCAGCATTGGGATTCTGAGGCAGGAGGATCATGGTGAGTTCAAGGCCAGCCTGGACTACATAGTGAAACCCTGTCTCAAAAAAAAAAAAAGGAAAAGGAAAAAAGAAAGGTGGCTTTTAACCCTGTCAGGAAGTTTCCCAGTCATTAGCTTCTAAGTCCAAGTTTTATTTCTAGCCCACATTGTGACCATTCAGCTTTGGCAGCGCTCAGACCTGTGCTCTTCCACAGACTATTTATTTATGTATTTGATGCAGGGTCTCACTGCCCAGCTCAGACTCATAGAGGGTGGGCCTGAATGACCGAGTTGACCTGGCTGGGTTTGAACCTTTGATCGTCCTGCAGTAGCCTCCCTGATGTTGGAATTAGCGATGCACTACCACTCTTTTCCTGCTCTAACATGTAGGTGCCTGGAAAGGCTTTTTAGCTCTTTGAGGTGGTCCCTGGTTCCTGGGACTGTCCCGTTTCCCTTAGGGAGGGCCCTAAGGTAGGAGCTGGGTCTTCAGGAGTACAGGGATGGAAGATGCATCCTTTGCTTGAGAGCCTGCAGCTCTGAAGCCTCAGCTTTGGGCTGGGTAGGCCGACAGAGATCCCTTTGGGAATGCAGGTAATGGCAGATAGATGTTTATCTTCTTTTTCTAAAGTAATAAAACAGTGTAGCACTCTTGGAGGCTACCAGGGGAGGATTGCAAGTCTGAGCCTAACCTGGGCATAGACTTGTAAATTAGTGAGGCCCTGTCTCAAAATTTTAAAAAGTCATAGCACTTGGGAGGCTGAGGCAGGAAGATTGCTATGTTTGAGATCAGCCTGAACTAAACAGTAAAACCCTGTCTCAAAACAAAAAAAAAACAAAAACATGGGCCAGGGAGATATCTCAATAGAATAAGCGCTTGCCTGGCAAATGCAAGGGCCTGAATTCAATCCCTGCTTCTGCCAAAACAAAAACAAAAACCAAGTAAAATAAAATACTAAAAGGGGAGGGTCCATGTGGTAGGCTGGGGATGTAGTTCACTTAGAAGTCCTGGATTCAATTCCCAGTACTGGAAGAAAAGTATTATTGTTAACTTTTTTCAGACACTATGTTAGCATTTCCTAAGCATTAATGAGCAGAAATTGAATATTGTATTTGCATTTATTTATTTTTTATTTTTTTGCAGAACTTGGGATTGAACCCAGGCCCTTGTGCTTGCCAGGCAAGCGCTTATTCCACTGAGCCATCTCCCTGGCCCCTGTATTTGCATTTATTTTGTAAGTAATTTTGTCCTCAGGTACTCATCTCAGTCACCGTGGTATTCCATGTTTCCAGGAAGTCTGAAGAATCTGCTGCTACCGGTGAGAGTGGTCCAGGAAGACAGACGCCATTAAGAAGCTCCAAGGTCTAGAGGGTCTAGGGTCCAGTGAGAGACCTAAGGCAGGATGCTTTAAGGAACTGACAGGCTGGGGCTACGATGTCTCCTCATGACTGCGACCACGCGGTCCTCAGTTGATTGTTTTTACCACCTCTGTTTTCCTGCTTCCCCCATACCACCCCGACAGTCCTTAGCAGGCCTGGTGTGTGCAGTAACCTATGCAGATTTCAGAGAGCAAATATGTGACTGTCTGTGGGACTCTCCCTGCTGGAGTTCCCCAGCCTTGCATGATGGCAGAAGGGCACAGTGACACAAGCTCAGCTGACTGGGGGAGATGGGGGCAAGGGTGGGGGGCTCTGACTCAGCAGTAGGTCCCCCTGGATTCTGTGGAAGCTGCCCAGGTAAGGTGTGAGATGTGGATGCTCCCTGTGGACCACCCCGTTCTCCTTCCACTGGTGACCCCAGACAGTAAGCAGTACCCACTTCTTAGTCTGAGAAGTAGCTACTCTTCCTGGGCTCCCAAAGTGCTCCTTCCCAACTGCGAGGCTGTCAAGTGAGACAGGCTGGGAACAAGTGCCAGTGTCAGCATGTCACCAGTGAGCTTCTACCCCACAAGGTTTCAGCACCACCATTCTGGCTCTGCTGCCCACTTCTTTGGGCTGATACCAGTAGCGGCCTGGGACAAGGGACAGCTGGCAGCAAGTGAAGCAATGCCTTGCACTGGGCCGCCCAGGCCTTGCTGTCACAGGCACAAGGCCAGGCTTTTGCTCTTTGTCCTTTACTCTAGAGAAGTGGAAGTGGAACCCTGTCCATCTCTAGAGAAGCAGTCAGCTGTGTTCCAGTGGCCCTCTGTCCTTGTAATTTTAAAGGTAAATCTGCACAGAGTATGTATTTCGTCTTTATTGTGGTTGAGCTGATATTGACACATTGGTTCAAAATAAGATCAATCCTTTGGAATATCAACTTGGTAATGCCCTTTACTCAGCTTCAGCTCAAGGGGCTTCACTGGAAACAGCTGAGGCACACTGATATCACCGTGGCCTCCTGCCTAAAAGGGACCTTGAGTGGAGGTTTGGGGAAAGACAGCGCTGCTGCAGATGCAAGAACCATGGAAGCAAAGTTCTAGACCAGGAGAAAGGTTTTGCTTCAAAAATAGTTCCTTTGGTATGTGTTTTTAAACAAATTTTTAAATAACGTCACTAAAGGAAATGATCAGGCATACTTAAGATCATGCAAGAGGAGGAAACAGTGAAAGAATTCACTGGAACTCTGTAAACAGCCATGGACTGGCTGTGTGTGAGCAAGTGAGGAGATGAGTTCATGTACCAGTACAGGATGGTTTTGGCTATTTGATATTTTGCTGTCATTTTAGGGCCAGGCGTAGTAGTGCAGGACTGTAACCCCAGCACTTTGGAGGCTGAGCAGAAGGATCACCTGAATTCCAGGCCAACTTAGACTACACAGTGAGACTGTCTCAAGACAACAATTTGTTACCACTTTACTTAGAACTGTACTCCTTGTCCCTTGGCACTTTTCAGTGCCTCTCATTTGGTAACTGGCAGGCATCACTTTGTATGATTACATTTATACCCGCCCACAGCCCACTGTCTGCCACTTTGGGCTGCAGCCTCTGGAGGGCAACACCAGCACTGCACACAGCTGGTCCCCAGGACCTCCCACTCCTGGTGTGGACAGCAAGTCAAGAACCCTTTTCATTTTAATGCAGTTGTCCCTGTTCAGCACTGTTTTGCACAGGACTTAAAAGAAGCAGAGAGTCTATATGGCTAGATTAGTCCAGCTCAGTCACTGGACAGCACACCTCTCGAAAAATGAAATGTCATCTGTGAGGGGCCAGGTGAAATGTATGTCACTGTCAGGTGGTGGGAAAGCAGCACCACCATTACTGAGGCTACCTTGTGGGGTGGTAAGGCAGAGCAGACTGAATGCATATTTGGCCTGCAGTATCACCATGGTGCCTTCATACTTGCAAGTTCTGTGACCCACTCCAACCCTCAAGTAGCATGAGGAATATCACAGCCTCTTTGTGGAGCTAATGATTACATTTCTGTTGATCCTCTCACAGGTCTGGGGTGGGGTGCTAGTGATCCAGGCAAATATCTTTAGTTTTAAGCCTTGGTCAAGGCCAAATGTGATAGGTGGAATGGGCGGCCCCCTAGCAGGGCAGGGGCTCTCTACCCCTACCTGTGAAGCCAGGATGATGACCCCAGAGTTAATATTGGCCCATGTGAATGGGCTTCTCTGAGGCAGAGGGGCCTAGTAAAAGGCCACTGGCTTAACAAGAGGCAGACAACCCCTGTCTTCTCTTCCTGCTAATGAGTTAATGTGTGGAAAGAACTAAGGAGAGTGCCAGGCTCAGGAATCCTGGTCACAGATATGTTAGCTACTAGTCACGCTCTGGTTTGAATATGGTTTGCCTCATGTTAAAATGTGGTCTCCAGAGTAACGGCATGGAGAGGTGGTGGGAACATTAAGAGGTGATTAGATTGCTAAGAGGGATTAATGTAGTTCTCACAGGACTGGGTTAGTTACAGCAAGAACAGGCTGTTATAAAGCAAGGCTGCCCCTCATGCTTTGCTCCTTCATCCACCTCCTTGCTCTTCTGCTTTCTGCCATGTTAAGACACAGTGTGGGGTTGGCCAGATAGCTCAGCAGATTAAAGTGCCTGCTTAGGCAGACACAGGGGCCAGGGGTTCAATCCCCAGGCCTGCCATGCCAGCCCTGCCCCAGGGGCATACTGAGACAGCAGTTGAGACTGGGAGTGGTGGTGCGTGCCTGTAATCCCTGGCACTTGGTAGGCAAAAAAAAAAAAAACAAAAACAAAAAAAAAAACAAAAAACCAACCCAAAAAACCAAACAAACAAAAAACCAAACAAACCAGGATCACTACAAGTCTGATCTGTGTAGTGAGGCCTTGTAGCTGTCTGATCTTGGACTTCAGTCTCTGGAACCACAGTTTAATAAACTTCTTTCCTTTATAAAGTTCCTAGTTTATATGCATCCTATTAGAGCAACAGAAATTCACTAAGCAGTCCCTTACAGTGCTTAAGGGATGCCTCTGGAGACAGCTTGTCTGGATCCACAGCACTGTCCCCAAGTCCCTGAGAAATTTTTCACTTCATTTACCTCATTGGGTCACAGAGATGATGTGCCACAGGGGTGATTTGGTCACAGGGTTACTGGGGCAGGTGTGGGGACTCATGATAGATCAGTACCTGTGTTTGTAAGAGCCTCATGAATCCACTAAAGCAATTTTTTTTAAACCTCCTTTGCTGTTTGCTGGGTTTAATTTCATAGAGCTCATATTTGGGGAAAAATTGTCATCCACTGGTGGTAGAAGTTGGACCCACAGTGATTGGAAGTATTAATGGGTCTGTTTGGAGGCGGAAGTCATGGGAAGCAGGGTCACATCAGAGTCAAGCAGACAAGAGGAGGCTGTGACTTTCTGACTACATCTCAGGTAAGGAGGCACTTGACCTCTCTGAGCCAGTATTCTCTGGGAATTGATAAACCTACACTGCAAATCTGTGGAGCAGATGACGATGAGATCACGTACGCAAGTACGCAAGCACACCTGCCATGCACGGGCACTTGGCCTGAGCACAGCTCCCTAGACTTCATAGCAAAGGCCCCCAAGAAACCACCAGCCAGTGACTGCATTGAGCCCAGTGCACACATTAGCAAAGCTGCCACTACGCGTATGGGATTCTCTTACAGCTTTTCCTTTCCTAGTGTCTTCCTTTATTGCTTCCTCCTAGATTATTTTTTCTTTTTGGGTGCTGGAGATCCAACCTAGTGACTGGGAAAATGCTCTACTGCTGAGCTACATACCCCAGCCCTCCAGGTAAATTCCATTCTCTTCATTTGTGTCTTTCCACAGTACCTGGACAGTTTTCCTGGCATGCAAGTTTGGTGCTGTCATAATTTGTGAGCCTCCAGGTTCCCTTGAGCCCCTGCTGGACTGAGTTCCTGTCCAGGTTGTGCTTTGGTGTGCTGAGTGGGGAGGCCTTTTCTGAGGAGCTCTGTGTGTGCACAACATAGCTAGTGACGTTGTCCTGGGAGCTGTGTCTCCTCAGCAGAACAAGCAGAAGAATAAAAACCCAAACTGCATCATAAAATGGGGACAGGCAAGGAGCCAGGAGGGGGCCATGGACAGGTCAGGTAGGGGCCTTGGTAAACAGAAATGTTAAACAAGGGCTCCTCCCTGCTCTACTCTAAATCCCATAGTGTGCGAAGTTTGGCTCCAGAGGCCTCCCAGTGACCCCAGTATAATTCTTCCACTGTCCCGCAACGGCTGAGGCAGGAAGATAAGCGGCCTCCTTGGAAATCCCATTAGTCCCTCTGTGCATGTAGCTGAGCCCTGAGTGGGATGGGTGAGTGGGGTGGGGACAGGAGGGAGAGCAGCTACAAACCTGTGGGCCAAGTCGTGCACACCTGGGAGTCTAGGAAGGTGTACAGTGGGGTCTTCAGGCCCGAATGATCTAGGCTGCAGTGGAAACCAGCTGGAATTATATTAGGATAAAATCCAGTGCTAAAGAAGCAACAGGACAAAGGAATAACCAGGGTGCAGGAGGGAAGCCCCACTTTACTGCTGCCTCCCGGCTAGCCTGTCCCCTCTTGCCTGCCTTTCCCTGGTCTCACCTACAGTCCAACAGCCCAAGTGTATAAATGTGCCCTCCTGCCATCAGCACTGCCACACCTTCCTTTTGCCTGCTTTTCTCCTCTCCCCTGGTTCTTCAGCCCACAGTCCCTCCTGTCACCCTGCTGTTCTCTGTATTCCCCTTGCCTTTGTTCTCTACCTCCAAGCTGGGCTGGGAGTGGTGAACCCAGGATGGTTGCCTAGCAATGAGGAAAGTAGGACAAACATCAACCAGCAGCGAGGGGGGAAAAACAGGGACTCATGGAAGAGGGACTGGGGTCCCACTGGCTCCCTCACTGCCAATATGAGCCAGGCTCCTGTTCTGGGTTAAGTTGTAGAGCTTTCTCACTCAGTTCTGACTCATCAAAGCTCTGTAGGGACTAGGTGGTAGACATACAGGGCCCTCTGCAACCTGTGAGGGGGCCTCACAGGCATTTCCCTCTTCTAAAAGACCAGCCCATCCTCAGCCCCCGAGAGGCAAGGTGGGAAAGTCAGGGCTGAGAAGGGGGCTGCTAGCTCTCCACAGCTTGCCAGCCAGTGAGACCCAGGACTCATCACTCCCAGAGGAATAAGAGGAGCCAGTCCTGCTTTGTGTGAGGGGAGTACAGGGAGTGGGTCTTAGGCCTAGGATTTGGGGAGCTGTGCGGAGGTCTTCTAGAGGCTCCAGACCCAGGCTTAGATTGGATTCTCTTCTCTAAGGCAGTGAATACCTCGTATACAGGGATGGCTCTTCTGGTGGGGAGGGAAAGAGACTAAGAGCTTGGGACTAAGTCCTGGCAATGGAGCCAGCATGGCTCAAGAATTGGAACCAGAAGGAAAAGCCAGTGTGTATATATGGCTTTTGGGCATAGTAGGGTGGATGCTCCATCCAGTGAGTCAGGTGCTGAATCTAATGCCTTTGCTCTTCTCAGGGAAACCACAGCATCTGTGGCTGAAACACCCTGCAGAGGACCCCCATGCCCAAGCCCATGAACTCCAATGAGTATGGCATGGCTGGAGGGTTCTCTATAACTTGGTTGACCTCCTTTGCTGGGCTTCAGTAGATCCAGGCTATCATCGATTATGAAAGATAAGCAAAAAGACAAGGTCCCAGGGAGTTGTGGCTATGCCCTTTCCTTTCCTGAAGTAGTCTAGTTTTGTACCCAGTATCCTGAGTCTGTGGTCAGTCTAGCTCTGCAAAGCCCACCCCTCACATGCAGACACAAAATTCAGACCGCACTGAAATCTTAACCTGGGTGGAGGATGACCTGAAGACTGGAGGATTTATTGTCTAGTACATACTCAGTGATCATTCAGAATCCTAAAGGTGACAGCTTCATCTCTCCTGTTCTCAGATATACCAGGATGTTGGCTTCTTCAAAGGCTCTCCATGCCTCTCTCAAGCTGGAGCTTCCATCAGCCTCTCTGGTTCTCAGAATGAAAGCACTCACTACCTGTCCAAAGCTTCACAGAACTGGTAATTAATATTACCTTCTGGAACTGATAAATGTATTTGGTATCCACTTCTTTTGTTATGACACTACTTCAGCTCTCCCTCCAAGAGTACGAGACAAAGGGGAGATAGTGTCTGTGTACTCCCTGCTTGTAGACCCGCCCTGCAAGGAGCTTTCCCAGGCTGAGCTCAGTGTGCAGGGAAGGCCTCAGAATCTCTGGACCTTCAGGTGGGCCTGAAGCAGAGTTCTGTTTCTTTTCTTCTTCCCTTTTCATTCTCCCTCTCTCCCCTAGAATAATGCCCTTGGGAGATGGAATCTGAATAATATTTAGTATGGAAGATGGTACCTGCATGTGGAGAAGCATGTTGAACAAAAGATCTGGTGAGGTTAAGGTGCCTGTGAAGCGCTCCTTCCTGTTATCCCCCTTGAGGCAGACCATTAGTGGCCTCCACCTCTGAGACTGAAGACTGATTAATTGCCTCACCCAGGACCTGAGAACCTCTGGTGCTGGTCTACATAACTTGAGGGCTTTGCCTTCATGTTGCATTCCCTCATCTTCATGCCTGAGAAGGTCTCTACATACTGCTCATTGGAGATCAAAAAGAAACCCAGTCTAGGGGCCATTAGGCCCAGCACACATTCCCGGAGTTCTCAGCCAAGGGGACTGTCACTCACCCCCCTTTTCCTTCTCTGGAAGAGAACTGATTCTGGCCTTTTGCCTGGCTAGCAATGGCTTCCTATACAGATATACATTTTCCCATCTTGCAGAGGTATAGTACAAATGGGCACCCAGTGTGGTCCCCAGACTGTGAGCACCTGGGAGTTTGCTAGAACTACAAATTCTCTGGCTCCAGCCGAGCTACTAACTCAGAAATTCTGGAGGTGATCACGCTATCTCTATTTTAACAAGACCCCCTGAGGACTCTGATGAATGCTCAAGTTTGAGAACAGCTGGGCTAGTATATTACCTAGGAGTCCCCAGTAGAAAACCTCATTTAGTTTCTGACCCACACACAGAAAATTTGTCCCGAGGTGAGTGTCTTGCAGTTACACAATATCTTCCCAAGTGTGGAATGCCACCGACTTCCCATACTCCAGCCTTAACCAAGCAAATGACCCCTAAGCCTAGACTTGAAATCTACCAGTGGCTCTTCCTAAGCTCTTCTCTTTTAAGAGGTGCAGCAGGAATTCAGATAGCTCTAGGCATTGCCATAGCAACTGGGTCTTTTAGAGTCTGTGGGACACTAAGAGCATAGAGGAAGCAGTGCAGAAGTCTGCCAATGGATGAAGCACAACCAGATGAAGTGGCGATGAAAACTGGATGGCTCTTGCTGTTGCTCATGCATCTGGCTCATCTCCAGGGGTCTTCAGAGCTATAAACCAGCAACAACCCAGGTTATAGTGGTGTGGCACAGCCTGATGCTCCCATGGGCCTGGGGATGCAGACAGTGCATATCTCTCAAGATTTTTTTTTTTTTTTTTACCTAGGCTAAACTGGGGCCCTAAATAGCCACACTGGTTAAGAAGATGCATGCTATAGTATGACCACCTCCTGAAAGGGACCCAATTTCAAACTTTTGGTTGGATCTTGCTCTGAAAGTAGATCTCAAGTTGTGAGGCAGTCTGGAGTAATATGTGATAATGGCTATGTTAGCTCTAAACCAAAGGCAGGTACCATGTCCTGAATGCTGGCATCAGTCACCCCTGTGGCCCCCTCCATTCCTCCACTGATACCTTCCAGGTGCTGGTCAGCACCAGTGGCTTCTCTGCTGGGGGAACACATTTCACCCCAGAGACAGGCAGAGAGCAAGGGAGCATGCTAGATGGTCACTGGCCCTGCAGCCAAGGGAGCCCCCAGATACACAGTGGCCACTCAGAGACCAGGAGATGCTGTCTGTATGCTACACACACCTCAGCTACTCCAAGCACTTGGCTGCTTTGGAGACCAAAGAGCTGTTGGTGCTTTCTGTTCTGGAAGAAGGAAGTAGCTTATATGACAATCAGGAGGTACAATTCTGCTTTGTTCTCAGGCAAAGGTTACAAAGCATAAGAAGTCAGGCAGGTGTGTGTGTCTGAAGCAGTCACCCAACTGTGTCATCTAAGACTCACGCCCTCATATCTAATCTCACCTAAGTCTCTGAGGTGGACACTGAGAGACCCCAGAACTTTCCAGATGGTGGTTATGCTTACCCTTGTACTCCCTGGTACCCCAGGCAAGCTAAGAGCCCACTTCCTATGTGTATGACAGCCTTTCCCACTGCTTCTTTACTTTTCCCAAGTCCCTGCTGGCTCTCCAGGTACTCAGCTCCTCTTCCTCTCTGCATGTGGGTGAGGAAGGCTTTTACCAGAAGCCCCCCTGGAACTGCCCTTTCCACAGCAAAACAGAGGTTGGCTGCTGTTGACATCTTTTCTTGCCCTCACAGAGCTACAGCAATTCCAGATCCACTTTCTAACCCAGACCCTAGGTCTAGACATTCCACAACTGTGGCCTTGACCTCCCTCAGATATGGGGTAACCAAGAAGGGAAGGCTGTAACATCTGCCTTCTGTGCTACTCTGTCTTCTTGTCCAGGGCTCCAGGGATGCTATGTGAGGCCCCACGTAAAGCTCAGTGGCCCTGCACACCTCACAGGGGAAAGGTCTGCAGCTGTGCGTGGAGGGTGTGGGAGAGCCAGCAATGGTGCTTCTCACTTCACTCTTGTCACTGCCCTTTATAAATATTTATGGCAGCTCTTTTAGTAAAAATAACATCCTGGAGCCTAGGGAACAGAAGGAAAAAAAAAAAAAATCTCACAAGGATTTAGACTTGATCATGTGTGCCCCACCTATAGGAACCCCAAGGGCCAAGGCTGCTCCATGCAGTACCTGGGGGGGAGGCCCCTAGTGCTGTGTCCCGCCTCCCAGCAGTGCCGGAAGCATCACCAGTTGACTGAAAGGAAGGAGGCTATTTTTAGCACAGTGGCGGTGGGTGTGAATGACTATACAAGTGAGGAGGCCTGCAGCTTTCTTTGCCTAAACCAAAGACCTGTTAGTTTTTAAAGGTCAAAGGTAAGGAGGAAACGTGCTCCTGAGCTAGGCACCATGCCATGTTCTGGCTGGATGCCAGGAGACCCACAGGTCATAGACACACAGGGCTTAGCGCATTTTCTTTTCTCTTTCAGCCTCCTTGTAAATTCCTGTTTTGGAGATGAAACCATGCCCCGAAGGGAGTAATGAAGATGCTAGGACATGCAGGGGGAGGCAAGGGAAGATCCTGCCACAGCGGCACCCTCCTTCCAGGCAGTCCCTCCCGCTCCCTGGCAAGGGAGTGAGGTCTAGGGGCCTGCAAGCCAGTCCAGGTGTGCAGCAGAGAGATGGCTGGGAATGCGCCTCAGGGGGAAGACGCTGCCTTCATCATGTTGGTGCCAGCTCACTCCACGTCCTCTGTGCCTGTACAAGACAGCTCTGTGTTAGTCACGGCGGCAGCGCCATGGGCTCCAGGTGCTGCTGACAGCTGCTGTGAGCCTCCATCTGAGGTCTGGATCTGTTGCTGAGGGGCTGCAAGACCAGCCTTCCCAGGGGTGGCTTGAAGGGGAGGGTGTTCTCCCTTCTGGTGGGTCTGGGGTCTTCTGTGGTCATGGCTTGTCACAGATCAGGAAGCATTTCCACAGAAGGACCAACTGGGTTTGCAATGCCAGGCTGGAAATGTGGTGAGAACTGAGGCTGAAAAAGTGAACACCAGGAGGAAGCCTCAGGCCTGTTCTAACCATTCCAACCCCTCCCTCTTGCTGCTGTGCGCCCCACCACCTAGTATTTTCCCACACACTTTGTCAGGAGACTCATGCTTTATAGGCAGCGCCTTCTCTCTACCCTGACAGTGCACACAGTGACCCACAGTGACTGACACAAAGGGCTGCCAGAGCCCTTCTCCCCAGGGAAGAGGGACAGGGTTGGGAGATGTCAGTACCATGTGGCCCATCTCCTCTGCAGTTCTGGCAGTTCTAGCAGACACTACTTGGAAAGGATCACTGGATTGTGGCCCTGGCTTTTTGTCTCAAAATCTATAACTGAAGATGCCTTTTGAAAATAAGGGGGGAAGGGGCTGGGCATGGTGGCATATACCTATAATCTTAGCACTTGAGAGGCTGAGGCAGGAAGACTGATTTGAGTTCAAGGCCAGCTACACAGCGATACCTGACTGAAAAGGTGAGAGGGTTGGGGGGTTGGCACAGAAATGATCTAGAAATAAAAAGCTGTCTCATGGCTATTCTACTTGAGGGGGCTTTGCTCCAGAACACGCTGGCTGTCCCTTACACTTTTGTTTTTTGAGACAGGGTCTCCCTATATGGTTCAGGCTGGATTTGAGCTCACTATGTAGCCCAGGCTGGCCTCAAATAAGAGTGATCCTCCTACCTCCCTCTTGAGTACTGAGATTTTGGTTATTATTTCAGTTTTTTGAGACGGTCTCATTTTGTAGTTCAGGCTCACCATGAAATCTATGTAGTCCAAGCTGGATTCAAATTCCTAGTGATCTTCCTATATCAGCCTCTCAAATGCTGGGAGTATAGGAGCGTACCACCACACCCAGCTTGTCCCCTCCTTTTAGACAGCAAATCAGAAACTGTACTGTCTTAGAGCAGAGCAAGTGGAGGTCTTGAGATGGAAAATAAGAACACTGCTCAAGGCAGTATCTGCCTATGGGGACAGCTAATCTGTGGGGGGAGGGAGAAGTTGCAGCTCAGTTGGGCCCCTCAGAAGCTGGTCTGTCCACTTTATAGTCAGTGTGATCTCACATGGCTCCAGCATGTGTCTGTGGGTCAGAGGGACAGTGGTAGATAGCTCAGGGTGACAAGATCCCAGGTGCACTTTGGCTGTGGTATGGTCAGCAGCTGTGAGAAACAGGAGCACCAGATGCAGAGGTGGCATGGAAAGGTGGCTGTTTTTGGCTAGCCCTCTGTCACCTGCTTGGCCATCCTGCTGTAGCCAGTGTGTCAGTGACCAAAATGGGCCTGCACCATGGATGGGCTGCATATACAAGGCCACAGGCGTGAGCAGAGTGGAACAGGCTCACTGGTAGGCCTGGGGGCAGGGAAAGGTGCAGGTGGACTTTTCCAGAAAAATCTTAATTGCATCTTGGTCTGTTAGGACTGCTGTGGGTTAGACTTCTCACTGAGGAGATGGACAAATGAAGATACTACACAAGAAGGGAGAGAGGCTAGGGGAAGGCGGAGGCCATACTCTGTACTCACCCGAGTTCCTGTGTGCTTGGGCTCCTCTGTTAACCTGTGGCAGCAGAAATGACACTGAGGTCACACTCAGGCTCTTTTCAACTTCCTGGGTCTTCTCTAGGGGCTTTCCTGACCCCCCACCCCCAGCCCAGGTGTTTCTGGACTCCTTCTCTCCTTTGTTGATTTTCCCTGACAAGATATTATTTTCTACAATCAGCAACTGCACCCAACATAAGGCAGCAATGAGGCAAACATTTTGTAGAAGTAAATAATAAATATGGGAACAAAACTACGTTAAAAAGGGCTGGGGGAGTACATCTGGTTCTGAAAGCAAGCAGTCTGACTAGGCACCCTTTCCTCCTGCATACTCTGTTCTGGGATGCCTGGCACAATCCTGCTCACCATGCGAGGGCAAACACAACCCAGGCCTTAGAGCCTGTGCCTGTCCTCCAAGGCTCACTACTGTGCAGACCATGTGAACAATGCCAGGGCTCCCTTGGTGTACAAACTGGACTGACAGCTCCCAATCCCAGGAAGGCAGTAATGAGAGGCACACAGGAGCATAAAACATAGTTCCAGGGTGGCTGAGGCAATACAGGGGGAAGGAACCTAGTTTGTGCCTCAATTGTGTAGTCTTGGATACACTTGGAATGGAAGTGACAGGGGAATACATAGTAGGAAGAGTACCTAGTGGGACAGAGTGTTCTTCAGAGTGGAGCCGGACAGAGCCAGGGCTAAAGAGGAATAGGCACAAGCTACCTAGGGGCAATACATATGTGGCTCTTGCTCTCATAGCATTTGTATCAAGCAGACTGTGGATAGGTGCAGACCAAGTTGTGCTTATATTATGTCAGCACAGTTTCAACCCATGGAAAGCAAACATTCTCCCCCTTTTTGCTCTTTATGGTCGGTATTTACTGGGCTCAGGTGACCCGGGTGACGCAGTTAGTGCTGTGTCAGTCCACAGTAAACTTAGGCCTAGGTGGTAGGAGAGAACCAAGAGGCCACCATGTAGTCTTGTGGTAATGTCCACACAAGGGCTACACTGTAGTTCCTAATACTAGTACAATATAGAGACCTGACAATCAGATATTTAAAATAATCCTGCCCACCTCTCACCCCAACTCTAACACTCTTACTGTCAGAGAAGACACCTAAAAGCCACAGAAATAGAAGTTCAGGCACTCTCAAAAAAGTTTTACACATACAGGAACTCTAAGAGCAAGCAGCACAGAAAAACTGAAGAGATGCTATCAGGGAAGCAAAGTAAGGTCAAAGACTTTTAGAAGGCTCCTCAGCCAGGAGGTTTCTGCCAAGGGAAACCATTCCAATTTTTCAGGGAGATGAGGCCTATATTCTGCCTCAAGCCAGGACTCACAGCTGGCAACTATGGGCGGGACAAGGCCTCACTGGCTTCAGCAGAGCCCTTGGCTTCTTTTTGGGGACATGCAGGAAAGTGGAGGAGAGAGGTTTGAGAAAAGCTCCTGGAGCAGGGAGGGCACAGGGGAAGGGAGGCCAAGGCAGCAGTGGTTACATCTTCAGCTGAGAACACTCCTGGGGTTTGGCTGCAGTATGCATGTGGGAGTGTTTGGGGCCTGTGTTTACATACAGGGGAATTTAGTTGTCTCCCCGCTTCCTCTCTTGTCCTGCCATCAAGAGAGGAGATCTCTGCATTCTAGGCGCCTGACCTGCTGCTCTGCTCCTGTCTGCCATGTGGCCCAATGTGCCATTTGAACAGCCTGATTCAGCCACTGTCCTGCTTCTCTAAGGCCTCACTCTGATTCATGGGATGACTTCAGCACTGGCAGGATGTTTCTCTTCCCTTGGTGCCTCCTTGGCAATTTCAGCACCCTTGCTGACAAACTCTTTGCCCCCTATGCTTCCAAAGACCTCCCTCTTTCATGTACACCAGCCCCTTAGGGCATACCACACTCCAGAACCACCATGCCAAGGCTACCTTCCCACCATAGCCTCTTGCCTGTATCTTCCACCTCATGCTTTCCACCCTGCCTGAGATTCTTTCTTTCACTTAGCCCATTCATTCTGCTCCAACTACAGCATGGGGGTTGGAGTTGGAGAGTCCCAGAGAATCCAGGTTGTGCCGTTTGGGACCCATGCAGTGATCTCACCCGAGCTCTGTCTAGATGCCTCTCTCAGGGGTTTATGAAGCCAGGGAAAAAACCTGAGAGTTGGCATGGTACCTCACTGCTCCGCCTCTCCTGCCTTCACTTTTCAGGCTGATTGGCTACTTTACCCATGCCTCTCCCTACCCCATCACTGTATTGATTTCCTTAGATGGTTTATTTGCTGAGATCCTACTAAGTGCCAGACACTGTTCTAGGCACAGGAACTCAGGCCCTTGGCACTTGCCAGGAAAGTGCTTATTCTACTGAGGCATCTCCCTGGCCCCTATGCACAGGGAACAGCCAAAACAACAGACTAAAATTTGCATTGCGTGGCCTACGTTCTGGAGAAATTTAGCAACAGGTATATTATAAATATGATAGACGTAAGAAGCTAATTTCTACCTGCACCAAGAGAATTTTCTGACCTGTTTAGCGTAAGTTTGAAGGATAACGATTAAGCCCATGAAGTCTGGAGTCAGACCCAGTTCAAGCCCAGTCAGCACTATTCAATAGTGACATATGTGGAATCTCTCAGAGCCTATCTCCTCAGTGCCAAAAGGGCTGTATCTTACAGCATGACAAAGGGTTAAATGAGATTATGAAAGGAAACCATTTACCATAGCACTCCCACATACAAGCATTAGATAGGTTTTATGGATAGTGAAAGTAGAAAAGCATTACTGTCCTTGCTGACAGCTTTCATTCTTGTTTCTGTTCTTCCAGGAAGTCACAAAACCATTTGGTTATTCCAACCTACACTAATACTAAACACATGCTTTCTTCCTTTCCAGAAACCCTTATTATAATTCAGTTTTGTGATTAACTTTTTCTGTTGCTCCATTTTAATCTCTTATTTGTTTTGCATATCTAGTCTTGCTTTCCTAATTAGATTACAAGCTCCTTGAGGCAAGAGATCATGTTTTGTTTTGCTTGTGTCTACTTCCTGTATCCCAACCATCTACCTCAGTTTTAGGAAACCAGGAAACTTCTGGTGATCAACCTATATCATTATTGTAGGTAAAACTAAACTGTCAGCTAGGAAAGTAGGTAGACCCAGGGAGGGCTGGGGAATATAGCTCAGCGGCATAAGGTCCTGAGTTTGATTCCCCATCCTTAAAAAAAAAAAAAAAAAAAGGAAACACTTGGGGACCTGAAGGTTTTGAGGAAGGCAGACCATGGGAGGCAGGAGGGGAGAAATAGGAGCATGATGCTCACAGGCTTTAGAGCTCAGGCTCCCTATTCACACTAGAGTCCTGCTGGGCTCCCTTTACCTCTGTCTTTCCCATTCTGCATCATCTCTTCTTCTTCTTTCTCTGCAACATCCTCTGCTGTGAAAACAAGTTCAAGGAGGCCAGTGACCCTCTGGCCCAGTACAGGCATGGAAGAAGGGTTCATGGGTAACTCAGGAGGTTTGAATGGTACCCGGGCTACAGGCTCAAGATTGCAGGACTCCATAGGCCCTAAACTTGTCTTCTCTACCCCTTGTGAAATCTGTATCCCAGCACTATGTAGTAGGATCTTGTAAGAAGCAGAGCACCACTCTGCTGTTCACCATGCTGCTGACTTCACTGGGTGTGAGGCAGCAGCTATTTTCCCTAGGATCATGACCATCTACCAAGGACAGATACTAGGTATATCCCTGTGAGACAGCTGTATGTTGCAGGGGGGAGGAGGTGTGTGTGTGTGTGGGGATACACCTCATATCTTGCATTCAGGTTCAGGGAAGATGCACATGGAGGAATGCCTCGATTAATACTGACTTCTCAGAGAAAAAAGAAGAAAAGAGAAAAGGAAATTTTAATTAACCACAGGCTTAAAATGACTATACAGTGCAAAGTGGCTCTGTAAACCAAAATTAATGCAGAGTAAGGTTGTTTTCCAGGGCCCCACTAATGGACACTCATAGACCCCCTGTGCTCTGCAGGACAAGCCCCTCTGTAATATGGAGCAATGTACTCAGACCAAGGTGTTCACTTTAATTAGGGTCTTGGAAATCTGGGTCACATCTGGTGTGGTCAAACAAGATGGTAAAGTGAAAATCATGTCATTCAGGGTGACTAAAGGGACTTAATATCATCTAAAGATGTGGGAAGTACCATGCTATCTGCCATTAAATACTTGAAAGGTGACCTGCAAAGGAAGGACTGAACTGACTATGGAATTTTAGATGGGCAGAAAAAATGAATCAGCTATAATAAGGTAGATTTTGGCTCCTAACTATGGAAGGGCTTTCCAGTGATTAGAGCTGATCATGCATGAGCTCACTGGAAATATTAAAGCAAATCCCCAACCTCAAAACTGGGGATTAGACTCATGGCCTCATGCATACTTGGCAAGGTCTCTACCACTGAGCTATATCCCAGCCCTATTTATTTTTATTTTTATTTTTTTGCAGAACTAGGGATTGAACTTAGGCCCTTGCACTTGCCAGGGAAGCGCGTATTCCACTGAGCCATCTCCCTGGCCCCTATTTTTGTAATTGTTTCTTTTTGGGGGGGGCACCAGGGATTGAACTCAGGCCCTTGTACTTGCCAGGGAAGCACTTATTCTACGGAGCCATTTCCCTGGCCCCTATTTTTGTAATTTTTGAGACAGGATCTTGATAAGTTAAAAATTGCCCAGGCTGGCCTTAAACTTTTGAATCTCTTGCCTTAGCCTCCTAAGTAGCTGGGATTATAGGCATGCATCACTACACTCAACTTTTCAGAAGATTTTTACTTCGGGTGGAAGTTAGAGTAAATGACCTCTAAAACCCTTTGAACTCTATGAATATATTATATTTTACCTATTTATTTATTTATTTATTTATTTATTTATTTTCTTAAACAGAGTCTTGCTATGTAGTTCAGGCTGACCTTGAACTTTAAGTAGTACAGGCTGCCCTCAAACTTATGTCAATCCTTCTGCCTCAGCCTGTAGAGTGCTGTGGTTAAAGGTGTGTGCCATCATACCTGGCCTGATTCCTTAATTTCTAAAAATGTTTTTAAAAGATGAGAAAGGTAAGTTATGGAGATACGTGAGATGTACAGAGAAAAAGAAAAGACAATCTGAGTATCTGTTCTCAACCTAACAAAACCTTCTGAAACTGATCAAGGAGATGGTAAATATGTGTTGGTCCTGGGCAAGGCTATTCCATTCACTGAGAACTGGGCATCTTCACATGTAAACAGAATTTATTTCTTTGTTTTGGAGGGATGGAGTACATGTGGATTTAGCCTACATCTACCATGGGCTTCAGTGTTCAGGAGTAAAGCCTGTCAAGGAAAACAGGCCTCACAGAACCCTGGGTCTGACTTCTTGTCATGGGTAGGGCAAGAGCACTGGCTCATGTTCTGATGACCTAAGTTCTACAGGCCAGCTGTGTCCCCCAAAGTGGCACAACAGGGACAGGGGAGATGGCTCAGTAGAATAAGCGCTTCCCTGGCAAGTACAAGGGCCTGAGTTCAATCCCCAGTTCTGACAAAAAACCAAACAAACAAAAAACCAAAGTGGCACAACCCCAGGCAAACCATTTTTCTGATAATTACTGATCATATTTCTATCATAAGAGGACTGAACAGCAGATGTCTAAGGCACTCTTCAAATGACACTACATAATTTTGTTAAAACTACCCTTCCTACTATGACAGATTATTTAGTATTCCTATAGATGCTTACTTTTTTGAAGTTATTTAGTTTCTACATGCTATTTACTGATTTACAACTACTAGCAGTTACGTCATACTTTCATTCTAGTTGAAGGAGCTCAGAAGCCACTGATTTTGCATAAATGGTAACAAATGGCCATGAGGCACAAATGCAGTTCATCTTCATGGCTAAAATCCCCTGGGAAATTCCCTTGAAGAGTGGAATTTCCAGACTGAGGGAGACAGATCAGGGAGGAAATCTGCTAATCAGCTGTGAAGTCATCGCTGAAGGCCACTAGCTCTTCAGTGTGTGTGCACATGTACATGTGTATGTAAGGGGGCTGTGCTTCTGTGGGGTTAATGAATAGGACATGGTGGGGAGAGGGGCATCATATAGCCCCTGAAGCAAGACAATCAGCATTTGACTTGCTTTGGAAAGACCCACCAGATCACATGCATGTTTTCTTCTGAAGGAGAACAGGTCTAAGAGCAGAGACCTTGTTTTGGTCCCATGAAAACTCTAATGGTAGATATGTTCCCCTACTGAAAAATATCAGAGATCACCTTCTCTATCAAGTATCTTAATGGAGAAAATGCTATGTATGTATGTATGTATGTATGTATGTATGTATTTATGCAGTACCGGGGATCAAACCTTGTGCTTGCCAGGCAGGCATTTAAGCCGCTGAGCTATCTCCCCAGCTGCTCTGTATTTTTAATAACCCCAGAAGCTCCTGCAAGGCACTTACAAACACTATGTTAGGTAAAAAGGGACTGAGAGATCCCTCAGTGTGAGGGATCTGCTGAGATTGGGAAGGGAGCTCACTTGCATAACATGTCACATGGGAATCCCACCACTGGAAACACTGTGTAAGTATCAGGTGGTTCTACTTCTGATGGAGGTATGATGATATGTGAAGGGCTTCTTAATTTTCTTTTTCCTGGGTTTTATGTGAGGGAGAAATGCTATAAGGCAGAGGTCTCTGGGAGTCACTGTAGTGGCTGAGAGGTGGAGACAGATAACATTGGATGGAAGGAGTAAATGAAGTAGCAGATCCCAAAGGTGAAATCAGAGCCTGGTTATAAGCAACAGGAGAGGGGATACTGTTTCAAAAGCAAATCAAAAGGAGAAAGCATAAGGATAGCTGGGAGAAGCCCAGCACTAGAGGCTGATATAGTGGCTAACATCCAGGAAAGCTTCCAAATGGGATGGCGGTCAGGCCTGAGGAAAGAGCCACTGTGGACTAAGTGCAGGCAGGGGGTGAGGGGGTCAGGTCAAGGCCTGGAAGCACTGAAGATCTGAATTTCTTTAAATTCAGAACTGTGTTTCTTCCACCAGATTGATCTGCCAGATAAATCTAAATATGTAACTGCCCCTCTTTGATCACATATGGGAAGAAGGCACGCTTGGTGGAGGGCCCACCTGCTCCTAGGAGGTAAAACGAGAGGGCATGTGCCAGACAGTGATATGCCACCAGGATGCAGAGGAGGGCAGACACAAGGGGAGGTGGGAGGCTGGCGGGGAGCTCTGAGCATCACCTGAATGGAGCTCCTTTACCAGGGATGACATGGTGTTGGTGATGGAGTCAGCGGCCACCAGCAGGTCATTATGGAGGTTTCTCCTTGTACCTGAGGGGAGTCAGAGCAGATGGCAATGCAGGGTGGGGCATGGAGAAGAGAGAGCCAAGCAGATGCCTCAGTCCACCAAGGCTTTGGGCACAGATGCAGGACAGCTAAGAGCAATGGAGCTGTGGCAGCTCCACCTGTGTACCCACACCAGGAGATTGTTTCCATGCCCTCTGTCTTCTCCACATGGAAAGCTCAGCCTGTGAGTCTATGCTTAGTAGCCAACATACAATGTAAAACAAGTTGGGTCCCAGAACAAGCCTCCCACTAAGGTGTTCTCATCTTTTAGGGCCTATTCTTCAAGACCACCACCTCCCACTTTCTTGCCCCCAACCCCCTCAATGCCTCCTCCCCCACTCAACATTGCGGCTCCGTACCTCTTTTTTTTTTTTTTTTTTTTTTAATCTTTAGGGAAGGGTCTACAGGGTGTTCAGGGTCTCACTACTAGCTTGGACTCGTAGTGATCTGCCTGTTTACAGCCTCCCAAGAGCTGGGATTACAGGCGTGCCCGCCACCACGCCCAGTCTCAATTGCTGTCTCAATTTTCCCCTAGGGGTAGGGCTGGCATAGCAGGCCTGGGGATTAAACCTCCAGCCCCTGTGCCCACTTGCAGGCACTTTAATCCACTGAGCTATTTGGCCGGCCCTTCCCTACCTCTTTAGATGGCTGTGGCAATTCTACAATTAGTGGAGTTTTAACTAGGTCCTATTGAGAAAACCACTCTTCCTAATTTGCTTGTTCTAAGGACCTCCTACGCTTGGTATGATTTTAGATTATTCCACCCAAGTCCTCTGGAGGTGGCAAAGCCCCAGTTGGGAAAAGGGCAAGGCTCTTCCCTCCACCTAGAAGAAAGAGCACAAGACCCTTGGAGGCTGTTCTTTGCATACATATGAAGCCTGCACACCTCTGCTGGAGACCAGCCCATTTATTGAGATGGGGTCAGCACTTAACCCATTTATACTACAAATCTGACATTTTAAACCAAGGTATCTGTCATCTAAAGCCAAGAACACATAGGGAAGGAAGTGGAAAAAATTTCAATGGGAATCTTGTATATACTTTCCAGTCCCTTTGGCTCCCTGTTAGACGCAGGCCCAGACACTTACCTTGTGCAAAGGCTTCCTGTACGTCATCCCCAACTCCACTCAGTGAGTCCTGTGGGCAGTGGGTGGGGGTGGAGCCAGCAGATGTGGAGCGGACAGGCATGGGCAGGGGGCGGCCACCTCCATGAGTGGGTGATGTATGTGGTGATGCTGTGGCCTGAGCCTGAAAGATGAGAGAGAAGATCTGTCATTTCAGGTGTCCCACCTTGCTGAGGAAAGGGGAAGCCCTTCTCAGTCAGTCTGTGTTAGACAACAGCTTGCAGATGTATGATTGTGTTTGAAAGGAAGGAGTCAGACTACCCCTGGGACTGGGGAGAGGAAGAAAAGGGAAGAGGAAAGCGGCAGGAGAGGAAAGAAGTGGATAAGGAGACTGGGAATAGGGCAACGAGGAGGCCAGCAGAGAGAGGAGGCCTTCAGATAGGCAGACTGGGCAGAGCAGCAGGGCTGAGGGTCCAGGCCCCACTACAAGTAATAAATACCCATCTCTATGTTTGCATACGTTCATGTATACACTGTCATTGGATCCCCCACAAACCTGTGTGTAGAACAGGCTCATGTCTTTATAGCAATTGTATAGAAAGATGAAAAAATTGTGCAGGAGGTTGTGCATAATAGTGTGTGTGAGGCTGCACGGCTCTCCACATGTGTCTCCAGTGGCCTGTCCTTTGCATGTGGCAGTTTCTGCCCCAGGTGGATGTGCTCCTGAGTTACATGCAGAGAGTGGGAAGTAGGCTGCTTTCCCGGGGCCTGACCTAGAGGCCAGCAAGGCACTTCACCCTGCACTGGCCACACACATAGGGGAGGCCTCTTGTGGGCACTCTGTGGGACCAGTGAGAATGGACACCTATTAAGTAGAAGGTGACCTTTCCTTGTGAAGGAATGTATAATTTCAGAAGCAAGGGGATAAAACAAGTAAAAAACCAAAACAAAACAAATCAACAACAACAACAACAACAACAACAACAAATCAGTCAAAGGTAGCTACTAAGCCTTGGCTGCACTCTGCTGCTCTTTGTAGCCAGGAAACTCATGTGGCACAGATTGGGGTTGGTATAGAAGCAAAACTGTAACATATAAGCCAAAGTATGAGAATTCAAATAAAGAGAGCACTCTTTCTGGGATCCAGCTCAGAACGCCCATGTACAGAGAATGAGCCCTGAGCAAGTGAGAAGGCTGTGTATCTAGCACCTTACCTCAGCACTGCAACCCTGTGGGGATGGGGCCACAAAGGTGGTGGCCTGTGTGGCTCCTGCTCTGAATCATCTGTGTATGTATTTTGAGAACTACAAAAAAAGAACTATTTTCAGAGCTAAAAGGTGTAACATAATAGTCACTCCAAGTGAATAATTAATAGTGCCAAGTTTATTTCAACCTAGAAATAGTGTAAATAAATCTAAAGACTCCTTTTATCACCAGTCCCAGTTCTTTTCTCTTCTCCTGTCAGAGAAAATCTTACCAAAGATCGTGATGTGAAAATTTTTACATCTATATGTATATCTATGACTAAGAATGATATATAGGAGACGACTGAGGGCCGCGGGATCCTGAACAGACCCAGAGTGCAGGCCCGGCAGCGAGTGAGTGACAAGACCCAGGCCGCGGGATCCTGAACAGACCCAGAGCGCAGGCCCAGTGAGTGAGAGGACCCAGGCCGCGGGATCCTGAACAGACCCAGAGCGCAGGCCAGGCGAGTGAGTGAGACGACCCGGGGCCTGCGGGATCCTGAACAGACCTAGAGCGCAGGCCCAGCGAGCTAAAGGCCCAGCACTGAACGCTTCAGCAGAACTCCCTGCAAAGAGGCTAGAGGCAAGACCCACCCAGCTGATTCAGGAGCAGAACATCTTGCCAGAGAGACACAAAGGGTTCA
>NW_004524595.1:7014414-7028490 GCF_000260255.1 Octodon degus | reverse complement strand
AAAAAAAGAAAAGAAAAAGAAAAAGAAAAATAAGGGCCAGGGATATAGCTCAGTGTCACAATACCTGCCTGGTGAGTGGTGCAAGGTCCTGAGTTCAAGTCCTGGTACAAAACAAAACAAAACAAAACAAAACAAAACAAAACCCACAGCCAGAGAGAAATAACTGTTTCTGATAAAGACCTTATGTCTAAAACACATAACGAACTCCTAAAACTCAATGTTAAGATGACAAACGACACAATTACAAAATGAGCCAAGATTTGAAGAGACATTTCACCAAATGAGATGTATAAATAGGCTAATAATAACATAAAAAACATCAACATGCAGAACCATGAGCGAAATGGAAATTGAAAACACAACATAATATGACTTACATTACTACAATAAAATAACTATAATAAAAAAGACTAAGGAAGATATGGGAAACCTGAAGTTGAGACTGCAAAAGTTATGACCATTTTAAAAAACATTTCAACAGTTTTTAGAAGTGTTACATGTAAACTTAATCATGTAACTCAGAAAATTCCACTCCTGAGTTTCTCCAAGGGAAATGAAAACACATGTCCACCCAAAATACACACAAATATTCACTGGCAGCAGTTTAATGTCCAAATAGTGGAAACAACCCCCAAATGCATTAACTCATGAGTGGATTAACAAAAGGTAGTACTATATAATGGGACACTATGGGCTCTCTTTTTTATTGCTGTTATAGTATATATCCAGATGTTCACCCCAAAGCTTTATGAGCTCATTGGAGGGGTTTTGCAAGGAGGTGTGTCACACTAGGAGTGTGGCTTGGAAGGGTTTATTTCCCTCCCTCCTCCTGTGATTAAGCTGCTTCCTGCTGCGATGGCACGAGCAACCTTCTTGGCCATGCCCTCTGCCATGCTGCCCTGCCTTGGAGCCAGCTGACTAAGGGCTGAAACCTCTACAGAGTGTGAGCCAAAATAAACCTCTCCTCCTTTAAGTTGTGGTTGTCCTATAGACAAGAAAGTAACTATGACAGCTTCACAGAGTATTTTATTATTGTTTAACCTTTAGAACAATTTTCCCTTGATGACTAAATATGTTCTATTTTGTGGAATATTCTCTTTTATTTGTCAGTGGTTATAAAACATTTTATTAGTATTTACTTTTACAGAGTTATGTATCTTTTCTTCCCAGTTACTTTATAAATGAACCATGAATCCTGTTTTAGCTAGTTAATATTGCATATTAATCATTGTGTTTTTGAGATTCTATCTACCTTTTATCCTATTTTTAGGACATTTTTATGTGAGGGGGGCAAATTATAATGGACAAAATTGATTTAAAGATGAAACGATGCTGCTTTTAGGATGTATGACAAGAGCTGGAAAGTGCAAATGAGTAGCCAGACCGACTGGTTTCAGACCTAATCCAAACTATATCAGGGAACTGGGGAAAGAGGAGGGAATCTACAGAGTCCAACATGGGAAAAGTCCTACAAGCTAGCAGCAGTTTGTGATGCTAGGGATCACAAAAGTATGGAGATGAGCAGAGCCCAAGGCCTTTCTGGGATTCTGAAGGGACCTGGGAACTCAGATGCCTCAGCCACAGAGCTGGGAGTGCTGTTGTAAGAATTGGGGCTGTCTGTGATGGGATGACCACCCATCGCCCAGGGCTCGTACAAGTGGAGATGAGGACATTCTTCCATGCAAGGTCAGCCTCTGAAACACAGTGTCAACCTCAGGTACAAGAAAAGGGATGAGGGTCTGTGAGGTTCTGGCTCCAGGGCTGGCCTAGAAATGGCTGGGTTAAGTGTACACCTCTGACAGTAAAAACTTAAGATGAAAACTGTATCAACTTAAAGACAAAATGGCCTGTGAAATTCAAAATTATTTCACTATATGATAGTTATGTATGGTCCCTCAGAGGGCCAGCCAGCAAGCTGTACCCAGTGAATCCACATAAATCTCCCTCTGTGAGGACTAAGCAATGTACACCCAAGCCCCAAGGTGAACATATAACTGCCTTATAAGAACATGAAATCAAACCTTTACAAATATTTTAGTATGAAAATGATGATGGGGGATGAAACAAGAGAGACGGGCAGTAAGATGTGGCTAAAAGTGCAGGATCAGGAAGAGGGAAACTAGTTTCCTGGATCACTGCTCAGCAGATGCCTTTTGAGGGACAGAAAAATCAGACTCCTGAAATTACCTTTGTTTAGTGCAGTTGAAATAACAAAGCTAAAGCCGCTAGGATAGTGACGGTCTGTCTACCGGTCTTATATCCTAACCTCTGGCTTTAGTATCTTACTACATTGCAACAGTCCTAGGATGGAGCTCTAGACAGATGGAGCTCTGTAAACTCTGGTTCAGGCAGAACAATGCCAGTCAGCCTCCTGGGCAAGCCAGAGACAAGTTACAGTCTCTCAATATGTACCTGCCTCAGCAAGGCCCAAGGCTAAAGGTTAAGAAGCCTAAAGATTGGTTTGATCTGGATGAGGATACACTGGTGTGAGGGTATCAAATGACTCTGCTTTGGGATGGTTTTGATAAAAAGCAAGAGGTCCAGCAATGATTCTTTTGCTCTCCTCTGAATTCTCTCTGCTGGCCTCTGTCTACTCCTGATGGTCCTCCAGGTGTTAGCCTTGTTGTCTCCCCTGTAGGCTGATGGTTCTGCAGAGGTCTGTGCATCTCCTGTCCCATCACAACATTACTTCTTAAATTCCATCTTTTGCATCATTGTGCTTAGCACAAATAAATGCTTAGTAACTACTTGTTAAGTGACAACCACTGGAATCAAATTTCTGGACTTTTTCCTTCTGTAGTGTAAAATGGGAAAGTAGCCAGAGTAGGCCATGATCTCCAGGGAGTAATAAATCTCTCTATCATCAGTAAATTTTTGTGTGAAATACTGTAACAGCCAGTCCTCTGAGAAGGCTCTCAATGAATGACCTCCTCCATTCATAACTTGGAGTAATCTCCCCTGGTACGTGGGCTTCATCTTGTGACTGGCTTCTAATGAACAGGATGTCTCTTCTGAGTTTAGGTGAGAAAAGATTGTGATTGTCTTGGTCACACTCCTGCCTGCTTGCTCTGATGAAGCAAGCTCCCATCTTGTAAGCTGCCCTGTGCAGAGGGACTAGGGTGGCTTCCAGGTGTCAGCCAGCACTGCATGAAAGCCTTCATCCCACAAATCACACGGAACTGAGCATTGCCAATAACCATGGGAGCTGTTGAGCCTTGAGGTGACTGTATCCTTATGAGAGTGCCTGAGCTGAAGGACCCAGGAACATAGCACCTAGTTCCTGCCTCACAAAAGCTTTCCTAAAATCAGTGTCTGTTCATTTAAGCTTCTAAGGGTTTGAGGCAACTTGCTGTGTAGCAACAGACAACTTATACACAAGGCTGATTTTAAAAAATATATCAGTACATCAACTGCATATGATGAACATTTGATTGATAAGGAGAGGCAGAGGAATTTGGAGATACATAACATTAGGACCAAAGGGCCTTGTGGCAGGACAAAGACCGTGGAAAGAGGGCTATAGATGAGAAGAGAGGGAGGAATACTTTATCAGCAACACATCTTCCCAACTATGAATGTGCTAAGGGTCTGGAATGCATCAGCCTGTCCTGACACAGGTTTCAGCTTCTTTGCCTTGTTGATGATTACCAGCACCCAGCAACATTTTTATGCTTCCTGAAGAAAGGGGTAGTGCAGGCTCTGAGGTGAAATTCCAGCTTTTCTCAGTACCTGGGTGAACTCTAAAGGACCAGATGGGGTCAGCGACATGGCATAGAACATAGGTTGGGGATTTGCTTCTTAGCCATTTTTTAAGCTCAAATACTCAACCATTTCTGGGTCTCTGTGATCTTCACCAGGTAACCTCATCTCAGAAATTCTAAGTGACTGTGGTGTGCCTTTATTTGAACCATTCTATCAGTGAAGAACACACTTCTGAGGGTCATGGTGATCTCACAGTTCCATCACGACATATTCTACTTCCAATTTTCCTTCCTCCCAATGAAGTCAATACTAGAGATGCTGAACATCGAAGCCTTTTGCAGACAAAGTTGATTAAGAGATACAGGGAACAAGCCCTTATGCAGAGAATGGGATCATCTCTAGAAAGACAGAAACAAGGTACTTCCAATTATATAAGCACAAACTATGCACATGATCTGAAACAACACCTGTAATGCAGAGCAGCCCTCATAGCTTGCTAAAATCCATGGTTAACTCTGCCTGCAAGATAGACATAGGTCAAACAGGTATGTGGAAAATCAAGCTGCAGCCCTGCACTGCACAACTTACCTTGTCTCACAAGTACATGAGGGCTTTATGCTGGAGAGGCAGGTTTCTCATGAGACTGCCAAGCACTCCTTTCAACAAAAACCAATCCAGAATAAGAAGAAGGGAAGGTGGTAGGTGGACTTCACAGTGAACATCTTGAGCTTATGGATAACCCGAGAATCTCACATAAGTCTGTCAAGTCTTCCCCAGGGGAAGAGGACAAGCTGCCCAATAATAGGCTTAGACCGCTGTGTACCTCTGGGTTTCAGCTGCCAGTAGAGGGGCAATTAGCCTGGCAAAGCAAGGGAAACTGCAACCTGCTACTCAGTGTTTTAAGATTTCCTGGTGTAAGGACAGTGGGATCTTGTAATATAATCTATGACTAAGGCTTGAATCAGCATAGGCTAATCATCTAACCAGTAACTTAGCACAATAAGAGCCCTGTAACTTAATTTCTCAGAGCACAGAAGTCTTTTGTCGATTGAAACAATTCTGCTGGAATGTAGAGCTAGAGACACAATCTGAGCAGCTTTCTAGACTGCTGGCTCTTCACTTTTCATGCCAGCAAAGACTCTGAGAATCCTGAGGAAGCTATGCATCATGTTTCAAGAAAAGTGATCAGAAATGAGACTTATAATTTCAAAGGATTCATGACCATAGAAAAACAGCCTATTTCAGGCCAACATTCATTCTGTATTTGAGAAGGAATGAGACCTAGAGTGGTTACAATGTCACAAGGCTGGAAGGGCACCTGGGTCTTCTAGTGGCCTCACACTGCTAGGACAAATGTAAGCATGCTAGGATCCTAGCACCATCTTTCTAAGGTCAGAAGGGATACGAATCAGAAAAGACATCTTGCTACAGAATTTAATTATGATTTTCTATAGAAGAGTCAATTCCATTTCCTGTAAGAGTTAGAAATGTGGGAGAGGAGAGTACATGGAGTAATGACTTAGTTCCTTATCGTGAACACAGATCTAATGCTGAAGCCAATACAGGTACAGACAGTAGCAGAGAGGTGAGCTGAGGACACAGTGATCCCTCCCCAGCCCTGCAACTGAACACAGAGAGAGGGACTCACATGGTGAGGCAGAGAATTGCTAGAAGGCCAGTTGCACAGAGAGAAGAGTGCTGTCTTTAGCAGGAAAATAGTACTGCTTTTGGCCATGTTTAGCCCTCCTCAGCATGGTGCCTAGCACATAGTAGGGGCACCATGAAGAGTACTCCCTTGTGGAAGGTAAGAATTGTCTTATCTCTGGTATACAACACAGTCAGGTAACCATATCCCAAGAGGTCAGTGGCAAAAAATCTGCTATGAGAGCTAATGTCCTCTGTGGGCATTATACTAGCACCACTGCCACACCATGCCCAACCTTGAGTAGGGTGCTATCATGACAACAGAGTGGAGGACACTGTAGTCTCCACCCCTCTGACTCATGGCTGCCTGCCAGGCAGCAGATGGCCCGTGTGGACAATTACCTCCATTTTGCTGCAATATAGTTAAATTAAACAAACTGGCCTCTTCACTGCCAATTTTCAGAGTTTTCAGAAAACAATGTTAGGAGAAAGAGCTGTAAGTCTGAAATATAGGCAAGACAACCATGGCTATGTGGAAGCTGGGATGGATAAAGAACTTTGAATGGACTTTGAACCTCTTCTCTAAAAGAAAGCAAAAGGCCTTCGTGCTATTTAAAGCTGGTGCTGGTCACACTATGTTTGGAAAACACAATCGCCTCAAGAAGAGGAGAGACGGGATAGATTTTCTGCAGTTGCACTGTCCGTCCTGCTGCAAGATGTGAAAATAATTGCTTACCTGGCAATAGTTCAAACTACTGCAAATTAGGACAGGGGATGGAAGTCATGGACATCATGGACCATAGCAAAGGAGATGTGAGTGAGAGTCAGCAGCAAGGCAGCAGGCTGTAGTCTCCTCTGGAATGAACCAGATGCCTGGAAAGGACATGCTTAGAGACATTCTGTCTTAGCAATGTGCCCACTTGGAAACTACTCTCAGTACAGCCTTTAAAAGGCTGATGTGACTTCTAAACATGCAGAAAGGGGCTGAGGAGTTTATGATGTCTCTCTGCTCTTTTCACCATTAATACATGTATGTATCCACTGTGGTGGGAGGATAGGGCTACTGACACATCTGTCATGAGGTCTTGGTAACACAGAAGGTTGACACTTGTTTCACATTACATTGGGCACCTCAGGATGCAGACATGATCCACCACTTACTGTGGTGGGTGTGGGATGTTCTGTGATTGCTGATTTTCTATGATGATGGTGTCAGCAGGGGGTAAAAGGTTAAGGTTCTTAATCTTTATGATTCTGTCTCTAGTGAAGTTATGCTAAATTACACAGAAGACAGCTTACTCCAAGACTTAAAGGGATGAATGGTAAGGTGTTTAGTTATCTTTTTTAGTAGAAATAGGAAGGCATATTGAATTTCTAGAACAAAGAACAATCTATTAAAACTCACCAAAAAATAAAAACCTCACCATAAACCCAAAGATCAAAAGAAAGTTGAAATTTAATCTTTCAGCTAAGCTCATAAACCCCATTCTAGAATTACTCTTCTTCTGTTTGTTTCCCTTCATTTACCCAACCCCACGTAAAGCTGGCCTCCCTTGTTAGTCCTCATTTCATGATTTAAAGCCAGTTCTTAGCAAACTGATTAGGGATCTCACAGAGAAAAAATTCTCCATAAAATGAATATCAGGTACTCACATTGTATATTAGCAACAAAAACTAACAGTCTCTCAGATGGTGTGGTCCTTATTCAGACAGAAATCAATTATGAGGCAGGAAGGAGTGATATTTAAAGTCCAATGAAACAAAGTTAACTGTTTATAGCAGATAAAAATTGAAGAAAAGGAAGGGCTGCATGGTTAGCCAACATTTTGGCCCTAGCCTTCCAAGGTCAGTGAAGACTCGGAACATAAGAGAACCTGTACTGTAACAACATGTAACTCAGTTGTGCTCCAAATTTCCTGATCAAGAAGATTATGGAGCCACAGAGAAATGTGTTTGATGATCTAAAGTGAGCCTGGGGAGAGTCACATGGAGAGAAAAAATATTTTCTCAAGCTTTCACAGAGAGTAAATTGGTCAAGCAATGGCCGTGACTCATCCTCATGCCAGACACTGATAAAAGGATGTACAAAAGGCGGTACAGGGCTACAGGATAAATCCTGAGAGTGCTAGGCTGACCTTATCAGATACAA
Source organism: Octodon degus (assembly GCF_000260255.1). NCBI lineage: Eukaryota > Metazoa > Chordata > Mammalia > Rodentia > Octodontidae > Octodon > Octodon degus. The sequence goes on along the minus strand of NW_004524595.1, from coordinate 7,020,995 downwards.
AAGTTACATTTCTTGGTATATAGGTCTTGCTATATCTTGGTCTTAACCATCCAGCAGAAAAGTATAAAGACAAGGTATATAAAGTAAATCCATATTAATACGATGAGCTGTAAAAAGCTCAAATCAATAACTTCTCAGGATAACCCACTAATATTATAGCCTGCTAGACAGTGTTAGATTGTTTAGTTGAATTCAGACACCTATAGTATTTAGATGCCAATAGAATATTCACCTCTGGGGGCTGGTGAGATGGTTCAGTGGTCTAAAGCACCTACTTGGAACAAGCTTATCAAACACAGGGACCGCGGTTCAATCCCCCAGCACCACATGCCAGCCAGCCCTGCCCCCTGGTGGGCTGAGCTGGCCACCCCACCCCACACAAATAAATAAAAAAAAAAATTTAAAAAAAATTTTTAAAAAAGAATATTCACCTCTGACAGGACAAAAAAAAGAATACAAAGGAAAGATCATTTTGTATTTATATATACAAAATAGGATAAATTTACAGCTACTTTCGCTTAATTCAATGAGAAGAAAGAGGTGTACTAACAGTGTTTGGACAGAATATCCTGTCTGCTTCTTGTACTATGGATAACCACTAAGAAGATAACAATGTACAGTGTATTGACTATCAAAACTGTCCTATTAATCAGCTATGAAACTGTCTCATTCATATTTATTTCTCAATAAAAAATAAAAAAAACAAAGTTAACTGTTTATTATTGGTAAGCAAAACATGTGTAAAGTATAGCTCATTTATTTAAATAACACTCTACTTTTTCATCTACCACTTGTGATGGTTAAGCTTAACTGTCAACTTGATTGGCTTTGAAACTGCCAACAGGGTTACTAAGTATACTTCTGGGTGTGTTTGGGTGGGTCATGGAAGTCTATACTGGTTTCTGGCCCCTTCTCTGGTAACATTCCCATGCTCTCCTTCCTGGCCGCCATAATCTAAGCAGCTTTGTGCCATCATGCCCTTCTATCATGACGTTCTTTTCTTGAAGCCACTCTCTACAACGTTTTTTTTTTGTTTGCTTTTTTTTTTTTTTTTTTTTTTTGCAGAACCAGGGATTGAACTCAGACCCTTGTGCTTGCCAGGCAAGCGCTTTTTCTACTGAGCCATCTCCCTGGTCCCAGGCTGTCTCCCCGGCTCCCCTGTATAACCTCTGACACTTTGGGCAACCTCTGAAACTAAAGGCACTGCCTTTAGCAGGAAAATGATACTGCTGTTGGTCATGTTTAAGTCTCCCCAGTGTGGTGTCTGGCACGCAGTGCCATAGTGCCTTTTCTTCTTGCTTGTGGAATAGGTAGGAACTCTTTTACCTCCTTGGTACAAAAAAATAAATAGATAAATAAATAAATAAATCCTTCCTCCTTTAAGCTGTATATGTTAAGTATTTGGTCCCAGCAGTGAAAAGATGTCTAATGGAAAACTGGTACCAGAGAATGGGATCACTGCTATGACTATACCTGCCTATGTGGTTCAGAAGCCTTTGGGCTTCCCAGGGAACAACCCACTTGGGCCTCCCTCCTGTCCCTCTTTTAGACAGGAGCTTTCTTTCCCTCAATAAATATATTCTGCTCATTAAAAAAAAGAAGCCTTTGGAAGTGCTTTGGAGAGGAGTTTGGAAAAGTTCATAAAAGTGACATAGAGAAGCCCTAGAATATTGTAAAGAGAGATTTTTGTTTTTGTTTGAGACAGGGTCTCACTATGTAGTTTAGGCTGGCCTTGAACTATGTAGCCCTTCAACTCAAGACAAGCTTCCTGCCTCAGCCTCCCAAGTATTGGAAATACAGGTATGTATCATTACAACCAGATAAGACGAGCTTTATAGGTGATTATGGAAAGTAACTTTTTTTTTTATGTATTTAGTACAGGGTCTACAGGGTCTTTCTATGTAGATCAGACTCCTAGTGATTTTGTTTTCAGCCTCCCAAGCACTAGGATTAGAGGCACATGCCACCACACCCAGTCTCACCATGCCCTGGGGGTGGAGCTGGCACGGCAGACTGGGGATTGAACCTCTGGCCCCTTCATCTGCCTAAGCAGATGCTTTAATATACTGAGCTATCTGGCCAGCTGTATAGCAGATTATGGTCAGAGCTCAGAAGACTAGAATGTCAATAGGAATGTTAGCCAGAAAAGACCAGGCTTATAAAGATTCAAATTGGAATGAGGACTGTCTTGGGAACTGGACTACAGGTCATGCATACCACTCTCTGGGAAATGACTTGTCTGTATTCTGCCAGGGGCTGAGACTTTGCAGGGGGCTGAACTTAAAAACTGTGAACTAACTGATCTAGTGGAGGAACTTTCAAGGCAGCACAGTGTTCAGATTAGGGCATAGGTACTGCTAGCTGCTTTTAGTCACATATACATTTACTAGTTGTGTGCTCTTAACCTCTCTGTACCTAAGCAGAGCAAAAGCATTTGAAAAACTTAAATGTTGTCCAGAAAAAAACTATGTGTAAAGATGGGGCCAAAGGAGGTACAGCTGCCATTAGAAAGAAACCAAAGAATCACCAAGGCCCCACCTATCTGACAGGTGCAGATGTGTAAACCGTTCTGTTGAGAAAAGATGGGTGGTAATTGCAGGCATCTTGAGGGCATAACTGTAATAGGTAGAAGGGCTTCAATAAGTGATCAAGGTAAGGAAAGGACATGAATGAAGGCTCTGGGGCATGAGTAGGAAAAGTGTTCTTGGGGATGAGAGATGGCAAGAGGCAGTGTACAGAAGCATAAAAGGTGTGTAGAGGTAAAAATGAAATGTGGGCAGCAATAATCCAGAGCCTCCAGTTTATTTCACAGGCCACAGATGGGCAAACTATAGCTCATGGAAAATCTGGATTGCCACCTGCTTTTCTTTTCTTTTTTTTAAGTAGTCATAAGCTAAGAGTGTTTTTTTTTAATTTTTTTTTGTTTTACATTTTAAATGGTTATATTTTAAGGGATTGTAAATACCTAGAATCTTATATTTGACCTCCTAAAACCTATAACATTTATTGTCTAGCCCTTTAAGAAGCTTGCTACCCCCTGCTACAGGCAATGGCAAGAGAGAGCTAACTTGAGGTTTCTGAGGAAAGAAGTCATGTGGCCAGTGTACTCTTGTGTTTAGGAATCCACCTTTGAACAATGTGAAAGATGGACAAGGTACGTATGTATGTGTGGAGAGTTCAAGAGACAGAATACAGAAGCCTTATTATGTACAACAGATTCCCAATTGAACAGGTGGCAGATAATGGAGGCTGGAATGAAGACTGGTATCAGGAACAAAGAGAAAGAGGGAGACGCGAATGACCTCTAGGAGACAGAACTGAACAGACCTTGGTAACTAAAAGAGAAGCACAGAAGCCTGGAAGGTTGTTGGTGTGTGTATGGGATGATCTGGCAATGACAATCAGAGGTGGGACAAGTGGAGAGAGGAGGAGCGATCTGTGTGAAAAAAAGCCTGGAAACCTTTCCTCATCCCTGACAAGTCTATGCTTCAAAATTGGGGACTCAGTGCCTTGGAACACACGGACATCCTAGAGGTCTCTGGGCTATGTGCAGGGCTAACTGGGACAATTTTTTTTTTTTCGTACAGGGTCTCATTATGCACCTTGGACTAATAATGATTCTCCTATTTCAGCCTCCCCAGAACTGGGATTACAGGCATGTGCCACCACACCTAGTCTTGGTGGCTGGCTCAGGGTGTCCAAGGCAGGACTGACAGGCATGGGGTACTAGGGATCTTGTACTTGCCTAGATAGGCACTGAGACCACTGAGATATCTCCATGGGACTGGGACAATTTTATTCACTAGATGGGAGCATTGATTCAACTTTGGTAATTCATCTATCTATATATGAACTGTCAATTTCTTTTGTGTTTTCTATCTTAATTAGAGTAAAGGTTCTCAAAGTAGGTATTGATGATATTCTGGATTTCAGCAGGATCTGTTGCGATTTCATCCTTGATTCCTAATTGCATGAATCTGAGTCTTTTTTTCCTTTTTTTTTTTTTTTAAGATAAGGTTGGCTAAGAGTTTGTCAATTTTATTTAATCTTTCAAAGAACAAACTCTTTGATTCATTGACCTTTGTTTTGTTTTCTTAGTCTCCATTGCATTGATTTCTCAATATTTATTTATTTATTTATTTATTTGTGTGTGTGTGTGTGTGTGTGTGGCCAGCTCAGCCCGCCAGGGGGCGGGGCTGGCTGGCATGTGGTGCTGGGGGATTGAACCGTGGTCCCTGTGCTTTGCTAAGCTTGTTCTAAGTAGGTGCTTTAGACCACTGAGCCATCTCACCAGTCCCTCCATTGCATTGATTTCTGCTCTAATCTTGTATCATTTCCTCCCTTGTATGAGCTTTGGTCTTGATTTATCCTTTTTCAAGAAGTGTGAGGTTAAAAATTAGGTTGTTTGTGTTTGTCCTGGTTCCTTGTTGTCCTCTTAGGACTGCTTTCATTGCATTCATAAGTGCCAGAATGTTGTTTCAGCATTATCATTTAATCGCATCTTCCCAAAAGAATTAAAAGTATCATACCATAGTGATATATGTACACCCATGTTTATAGTGGCACACTTTGTAGTAGCTATATCTTAAAAACAATCCAAATGCCCATCAACCAATGAATGGATAAAAAAATGTGTTTTTAATACAATAGAGCATTACTCAGCTATAAAGAAGAATAAATTTGAGACATTTACAGCTACATAGATGGGCTTTGAGGTCATATTCTTTTTTTAATCTCTTTTTTTTTTGGTAGAACTGGGGACTGAACTCAGCCCCTTGTGCTTGCCAGGGAAGCGCTTATTCTACTGAGCCATCTCCCCAGCCCCAGAGGCCATACTCTGAAGTGAAATAAATGAGACACATATGTGTAAATATTGCATTATCTATTTGGCATGAAAAACTGAAAGTGTAAATAAGAGCCAAAATATATAATACATATTATGAAACAGGAAGTAATTGTTCAAAGGAAAGGGGAGTTGAGAGAAGAACAGAAAGAAAAGGAAAAAAAAATGAGAGAAAAGAGAGACTAAGTCAGGTGTGGTTGCACATGTCTATAACCCCAGCACTTGGGAGGCTGAGGCAAGAGGATCACTGTGAGATTGAGGTCATCCTGGACTACAAAATGAGTTCAAGGCTAGCCTTAACTGCATAATAAAATCCTGTGTCAAAAAGACACATACACACACAGAATAAAATGGAAACAAAGCTTTGTGAATAAGCAGGGGAAAAGGAAAAGGAGTGGAAGAGAGGGGAAGGGAATGGGACAAAAGAGAAGAACTAAGGTATATACAGGAACAAATTCTCTGTGATCAATGTGATCATTATGTACATCTAAATTGTAGCAATAAATTTAATTGCAAAATAAATAAAAGTCATCATAAAGATTTTTTAAAAATAAAAAACAAGAAAACAAAACAAGAAAGTAAAGGCAAATAATATTCCCAAAGTTATTCCTGGAAGACGTATACCCCAATTCCAAAACCAGAGAAGGATCCAACCAAAAAACAGAACTATCAGAGAATAGTTTCACTAATAAGTAGAGATGCAAAAATCTTTTTTTCCTTTAATTTTTTTTTTTGGTCTTTTTTTTTGAGACAGGGTTTCACTATGTGGTTCAGGCTGGTCTGGAGCTCACTTTGTAGCCCAGGCTGGTCTTGAACTTGCAATGATCCTCCTGCCTCAGCCTCCTGAGTGCTGAGAATATAGGCATGCCCCAGCACACCTGGCTGAGATACAAAAATCTTAGTAAGATACTGACATATAGAATGAGGCAAATCATCAAGATTATATACATCTTGACAAAGTAAGATTTATCTCAGAGATTCAGGGATGGGAGAACATATGAAAATCAATAAATGTAATACATGATATTAACATAGCCAATGACACAAATCATATTATCATCTCAACAGATACATAACAAGTATCTGACAAAGTCTAATACCCACTCATGACAAAAATCCTACAGAAAATTGGAATAGATGGTCTTTATATCATCAGATAAAAGCCATCTATGACAAAGCAACAGCAACACCATACTAAATGGATAAGAACTAAAATCAGGAACAAGGGCCAGGGAGATAGCTCAATAGAATAAGCGCTTGCCTGGCAAATGCAAGGTCCTGAGTTCACTCCCCAGTACCAAAAAATAAAATAAAACACAATCAGACACAAGACAAGGATGTCTACCATCACCACTCTTATTCAGTATAGTTTTGCAAACATTAGACAGAGCAATTAGACAAAGGAAAGAGGTAACAATGGAAAAGGAAGAAATTAAATTATCATTACTTGTAGATGATATGATACTTTATATAGAAGACCCCCAAAATATCTACCAATAGATTTCTAGATTAGGAATATAGCTCAGTGTTACAGTGTGTGTGTGTGTGGCAAGCATAAGGTCCTGAGTTCAATTCCAAGCACCAAAAATAAAAATAAATCAAAGAAACAAATTCAGTATTATAGCTGGATCTAAAGTCAACACACAAAAATCAGGGCCAGGGCTTAGTGGCACAGCATCTGACTGGCAAGGGCGAGGTCCTGAGGTCAATTCTGGTACCAAAAAAGACCAAAAAAAAA
>NW_004524595.1:7006201-7013639 GCF_000260255.1 Octodon degus | reverse complement strand
GTGTGGGGAAAAATCTACCTTTCTCCACTGTTGGTGGTAGTGTACAACCTCCACAGAAGTAGTGTGGGGATTCCTCAAAAAACCTAAAACTAGAGGTTCCATTTGACCCAGCTATTCCCTTTCTTAATATCTTCCAAATTAAAAGCATTATACCACAGCAATGTATGTATAGTCATGTTTACAGTGGCAGCCTATAAATGCTAAACCTTGGAAACAGCCCAAATGTCTATCCACCAAGATCAATGGATAGAGATGAGGATTTTTTAAAAAATACAATGGAGTGCTACTGTTATAAGAATAAACTTGAGACACTTCCAGCTGAATGGATGCACCTTGATACTATACTTTTTAAAATTTATTTATTTGGCACAGGGTCTTGCTATGCAGCTCAGACTTGTGATCCTCCTGTTTCAGACTCCCCAACACAGGAATTACAGGCACGCGCCACCATGCCTGGTTTTGGTGGCTGATTCAGTATGGGACCAGCATGGCATGTGGTACCATGGATCTAACCCAGGTCCTTGAGCAGGCACTTAGATTGCTGAGCTATCTCCCCAGCCCCTAAAGACCACAGGCTTAAGGGAAAGAAATTGGACACACATGTGTAAAAACTACATTGCTTCTCTGGTGTGAAAAACTGATAGTGTAAATAAGAACCAAAATATATAAAGGATATTGGGAAATGAGAAGAAATTGCTCAAAAGTGAAGGGTAGGGGGCCTGCCCCTTAGCTCAGTTCTTTAAGTGGCTGCTTCAACAAAGCAGTCAGGCTTAGGTTGCTGTGGTTTGATCCCCACAACACAAGCCAGCCTGTCATGCCCTGAAGGCATTCGGAGCAAAAAAACCCCAAAAAACAAACAAACAAAAAAAGTGAAGGGTAACAAGGGAGAGAAGATGGAAAAAGGAAGGAAAAGACAAGGAAAAAAATGAGAAAATCAGGAAGAAATAAAAACAAAGCTTTTGTAAATAAGGAGGGGAAGAGAAGTTGAAAGGAGGGGACAAAGAAAAAAAAAAAAAAGGAGGGGAGAGGAATAGGAAAAATGAAAAACAAAGACATCATGTCCAGGAACAAATTCCCTATGATGAATGGAATGTTGTCATTATGTTTATCTAAAATGTACAAGAAAACACAGTTGTTGATAACTTCCTTATCAAATCCAAGGGCCTTCTTACTTTTTCCTTCTTGAAGCTTTCTAGGTGTCCAATGAACCTCCCCCCCAAATTTTATGTCCTACTTTCTCTTATTGCCTCCTTTTTTGTTCTTTTTGTTTATTTTGGGTTCTCCCTAAGTATCATGTTTACAGTTTCAACCCTGATTTTATGTTGAATGTTTCTAAATCCACTGTTAGCTTGATACTTTTCGCACTAGAGTTTCATTTGCACCTCTCCTTATCTGTATCAGATCTTTTTTGCTTAATTGCCTGGCTGTTCTATGTAATCAGGGTGTCCCAAATGAGATACTTCTTTTCCTAACCCAGATCATCTTTTTCACTTCTTCAGTCATTAGTATCTCTCAGTTTACCAGGTTCTGACTCCAAACCCAGAAGACATCTTTTGCTGATACTTTTCTGTTAAAATTTTATTGAAATTCAGACTGTAGTATTCTGGATGAGGTAAGTCTGAAGAATTCAATATTCTTCTATGTAAACAGCATTGATCCAGTTTGGTGTGGAGAGAATTTTCCTGGAGACCCTAGAGCATAGTTTTCATGTATGCATTCTACTCAGGAGAGAAAAGGATAGAAATACAGTACAGGAAAGAAATAAACATGTAACTGAGACTGCAGGGGGCCTAGTTTAGTGGCATAGCACTAGGCCTAGCATGCACAAGGTTCTGGGTTCCATTCCCAGTAAGATGGGGGCAAAAGAAGGGAGGGACAGAAGAAGACTAAGGGACAGGGAGCGGAGAGAGAGAGAGGAAAGCGGAGGAGAGGGGAGGAAAAGAGATGGAGAGGAAGAGGAACAGAAGATACTGGGGATGTAGAATGAAAGGCTAGTCTGCTATATATCTTCAGACTTAGAGTTTTTTTTTTTTTTTGCGGGGGTAAAACACAAACACATACTTTTAATATTACAATGATATTCTGTATTTTTTTTTAAATTTTTTTTAACATTTATTGTGTGTGTGTGTGTGTGTGTGTGTGTGTGTGTGTGTGTGGCCAGCTCAGCCCACCAGGGGGCGCGGCTGGCTGGCATGTGGTGCTGGAGGATTGAACCGTGGTCCCTGTGCTTTGCCAAGCTTGTTCCAAGTAGGTGCTTTAGACCACTGAGCCATCTCACCAGCCCCGATATTCTGTATTTTTGAAAAAAACAAAATGAAACTGAAACAGAACATCCAGGGCCCTATAGTGAGCACAGGTGTGGTGGATTGCCATCTGGTAGTCAACTTGTTACACCCAGCTGAACTGAACTAGCGTGGTGCTGGGTGTGGGAGACCTACCTGAGGAGTGTTGCCAGCAGCACAGGAAAGCTTCTGGGAGAAGCTGATGGAGCTGTTGGAAGCTGCTGGGTCTCTTAGGCTATTCCACTGAGGACCTTGTCATGTTGGCTTGTGTGATAAACTTGGTTGTTCTCACTGGAGAAGTTTGGGACATTCTAGTTGCTGAGGATAGCTGCAGTTCATTTTGGGAGAGCTCTGGTCCTCACTTTGAGTATCACTTCCTGGCTCTAGAGAGGAAGATGATGCTCAGCCTCCTCGAGAAACTTGTTCTGTTGTCTTTCCTGATGGGAACTCAGCTTTCTTCATCATCAGAGGAGCCTGGCACCTCACTGTTGCCAAGGATGGCTGTGGTACTTTTTGGGGGAGCTCTGGCTTCTTACCTTGAGTGTTGCTTCCTGGCTCCAGTTCAGATCTCTCAGCCTTCCAAGTACAGATCCTTCATCCTGCTGGCACAGACTTTCTAGTTTTTACCACTGAAGACAGAATGGCCATATTTCCAAAATGAAGATAGAATTGGCCATAGAGTCAGCACAGATCTGTGAAACAGGCCTGCAATGAGATGCTGGCATGGGCTCTAGCCTCCAGTTGGACTTGTGAGAGGCACTGATGTGGGCTCTAGGTCTTCAGCTGTACTCATGCAGGATATCATCGTGAGCTCCAGGTCTTCAGATGGATTCTTGGTCTTTAGTGTGTGAACAGATTTCTTGTACTCTTTGTATATGATTCTTTGGGTGATCCATTACAAAATAATCTTGTAATCAAGTGTCCTATATTGTATTGTTCCCCTTGCAAAATCCAAAACTATGACAATTACACAGTGACACCCCATCTCATAAAACCAAAGTTGTCACTACCACCACCACCACTACTACCCCCAGAAAACCAAACCAAACTAAATCAAAGAAATGGAAAACCATATTCCATGCAGTCAGAACCAAAAAACAGGTAAGAGTAGCTGTTTTATTTTCAAAGTGGTCTATAAGCCAACACTGAACAGAAGAAGCAAAGAAGGTCATTACATATGGTTTGAGAGAACGATTCAATAGGAAGAGATGACCATTATAAGTATGAATACACCAAACTCTGGCACAACAAACTTCATAAAACAATCACTACTGGAAAAAAAATCAGGTAAATATCAACACAACTTTATAATGAGGAACCTCAATTCCCCACATCACCAACAGATTAACTAGATTAAAAAACAAACAAACAAACAGTATCAGAGTTGAACCAAATCTTCAAACAAATGGACTTAACAGATATCTACAGAATATTTTACCCAACAACAGAACAAATATTTTGCTGAGCCACACTTGGTATTTTCTTCAAAACATACCACATGTTTGTTCATAAAGTGTGCTTAAGAAAAATGCAGAACAGCCGGGCACAGTGGTGTGTGCCTGCATTCCCAGCAAGCAAGAGGCTGATGCAGGAGGACTGCTAGGAGTCTGAGGCCAGCCTGAGCTACACAGTGAGTTCAAAGCCAGCCTGAATTGCATAGCAAGATTCTGTTTCAAAAAAATTGCAAAAAGTTCAGACCTTTATCATGTTTCAGATCATAGTGCAATAAAAACAGAAATCAATGGCAAAAGAAATCACAGATATTACTCAAATGCATGGAAATTAAACAATATTCTTTTGAATATTCAAAGGTTATGAAAAAAGAATCAAGAAAGAAATTAGTCCCCAGAACCAAATAATGTCAGAGAACACAAAGGAGAACCTATGAGACACAGTGAAAGCAGTTCCCCCCAAATTTTCTTTCATTTTTATGTATTTGGAACAGCGTCTCACTGCACAACTCAGACTCATAGTGATCTTCTTGTTTTCAGCCTCCCCAGTGTTGGGATTATAGGCATGTGCCACCACACCTGGTCTCAGTGGCTGGTGTGGCATGTGGGACCAGGGATTGAACCCTGGTCCCGGCGCTTGCCAAAGCAGGTGCTTAGTCTGCTGAGCTATCTCGCCAGCCCTTTTTTTCTTTTTTTTTGGTACTGGAATTGAACTCAGGCCCTTGCACTTGCCAGGCAGGCACTGTGCCGCTGCGCTCTTTCACTGGCCTGAACGCAGTCCTAAAAGGGAAATTAAGAGGTGTGAATTCTTACATAAGAAAAATAGAGTAAACTCAAATAAATAACCTAGTGATGCACTACAAGATACTAGAAAAAGAAGAACAATCAAAATCAAAAGCTGGTACAAGTAAGGAAATCATAAAAATCAGAACAAAGATTAATGAAATTGAGACTAAAAAAGAATACAAAACCAATGAATTGAAGAGCTGGCTCTTTAAAGGAATAAACAAACTAGAGAAACCTCTAGCCAATCTTACTGGCAAAAAAAAAAAAAAAAAAAAAAAAAAAAGGCCCAAATCAATGCAATTAGAAATGAAAACAGTAATATCACAGTGATCACAGTGGATACCATTAAAATCCAGAAGATTATTAGTAAGTACTTCACAAAACCGTACTCCAATAAATTAGAGAATTTACTTTTTTTGTACCAGGGATTAAACTCAGGAGCTTGAGCTTGTTAGGCTGGTGCTTATGACATTGAGTTATTTCTGCAGCCTTAAACTGGAGAATTCAGAAAGATAGATTCCTAGATACACATGAATTACCCAAACTAGAGTAATGCAATAACAGTAATGAAACTGAAGTGGTAACAAAACAGAACAATTAACAAAAACTATCACCTAAAAGAAGCCTAGCACCCAATCAATTCACTGCTAAATTCTAAGAAAACTTCAGGGAAGATCTAACATCAATATTCCTCAAATTCTTTAATGAAATTGTAAGGGGAGGAGTACTCCCAAAGTGATTCCTGGAAGCTGGCATTACTCTGATTCCAAAGCAAGGAAAGAATTTCATAAAAAAAAAAAGAGGGAATTATATGCCAATCTCTTTAATGAACATAGATGCAAAATTCTTTATCAAGATATTGGTAAGCAAATATCATTAAAAAGATCATACATCATGATCAAGTAGGATTCATCCCAGGGATCCAGAGATGGTTCAACATAGGCAATCCATACATATATTAAATAAACAGAAATGGACAAAGATCACGTGATCATTTTATTTATTTATTTATTTATTTATTTATTCATGTATTTGGTACAGGGTCTCACTGTGCAGCTCAGACTCACAGTGATCCTCCTGTTTTTGCCTTCCTCAGCATTGGGATTATAGGTGTGCGCCACCATGGCTGGTCTCAGTGGCTGGATCAGTGGTGCTAGAAATCAAACCTTGGTCCCTGCACTTGCCTAGGCAGGTGCTTAGTCCACTGAGCTCTCTCACCAGCCCCATGTGATCACTTAAATTGATGCAAAAAAAGTCTTTCACAAAATCCAACACCATTTACGGTAAAAATTCTGAAAAAAATAGGTACAAAGGATGTTATCTCAAACTGACAGAAGCCACTTATGACAAACAACTCACATAATATGAAATGGAGAAAAATTGTTAAGTTTTCTCCCTAATGTCAGGAATAAGACAAGGACATGCACTCAACATAGTTCTGTTCACCAAAGTCCTTGAAATATTAGCCAGAACAATCAGGAAAGAGAAAAAAGTAAAAAAAAAAAAACTATATGGATAGGAAAGGAAGAAATTAAATTATCATTATTTGCAGACAATGTAATCCTCTACATGTAAGATCTCAAAAACACCAAAAGACTCCTAAACTTAACCAAATTTGGCAATGCAGCAGGATACAAAAATCAAAAGTGTTTCTGTATACTAACAATGAACCCATTAAAAAAATTAGGAAAAAAGGGCTGGAGAGATGGCTCAGTGGTCTAAAGCACCTACTTGGAACAAGCTTGGCAAAGCACAGGGACCGCGGTTCGATCCCCCAGCACCACATGCCAGCCAGCCGCGCCCCCTGGTGGGCTGAGCTGGCCACACACACACACTAAATAAATGTTAAAATAAATAAATAATTAAAAAAAATAAGTTTAAAAAAAAATAAATAAAGCCTACTGACAATTCCATTAATCAAAAAGAGGAGCTGGGGTTATGTGGATGTGCCAGGGAGCACATGCTTAGCACGTGTGAGGCACCGGGCCCAGTCCCTAGCAACAACAGAACAAAACAAAACAAACTGTTCATGTCTACGAGAAATAAAAATGTTAAAAAAAAAAAAAAATTAGGAAAAAAATCACAGTAGCACCAAGAACATTTAAATAGTTAGGAATTAACCTAAGGAAGTAAAAGACCTCTACAGTGAAATCTACAGTACTCCTAAAAAGGGAATCAAAGAGAACATCAGAAAAGCAAAAGAGAGACCCAGTCCTAGCCCAGGTCCGGTGAGTGTGTAGGAGAGCTTCCTGCTACCCTGCGCCGGCGGGACCAGTCCCAGCCCAGGCGCAGCGTGGGCCAGACCCTCTCCCACCCCCCTGGAAAGCCCCCCACCACTCCGCAGCACCTCCCCCACCCCACCCGCCGAGTAGGAATTTCTGCTGCATTCCGGGAACCCCAGACCCAGTCCTAGCCCAGGTCCAGTGAGTGTGTGGGAGAGCTTCCTGCTACCCTGCGCTGGCCGGACCAAATACCAGTCTCAGCCCAGGCGCAGTGTGGGCAAGACCCTCTCCCACTCACTTGGGACGCCCCCCACCACTCCGCAGCACCTCCCCCACCCCGACCACTGAGTAGGAATTTCTGCCGAGTTCTGGGAACCCCCAGAATCAGTCCTAGCCCAGACCCAGTGAGTGTGAGGGAGAGCTTCATCTCCCCTCTACTCCACCTTGCCTGCTACAGGCACAGCTCAGGCCTGGCATACATGCCTGGGGTGTAACCCTGCAGCTGCAATCCCTGCAGAGAGTATAGAGGATAGATCCACCCACCTAGTCCAGGAGTAGAACATCTTGCCACAGGGGCACAACAGGTTCACCCACAAGGGCAGCAGCGGGAAGGAGCTGAGCACAGCAACCAGACACAAGCCAGGCACAGCTGGTTAAGTCCAAACATTGTAGAGCTGCACCTGAACTTCAGTACGTG
>NW_004524595.1:6996306-6998002 GCF_000260255.1 Octodon degus | reverse complement strand
AAAAAATGGGGTATACCTATGAATGTCCATTTTGTATCTGTGTATTCAAATTGGTTAGGATAGATGTATAGTTGCATTCTCTTAATGAATAGAATGATTTGTTCTAGCGGTGTTTGTAAATAGGATCTTAAGTCCGCATCTTGTACAGCAATTAACCACTAAGAAGAATGTGTGCAGTGTGTTAGTTATTGAAACTGTCCTAGCAATTTGATTTGAAACTGTCTCATTGCTATTTGTTTATCAATAAAATTATGAAAAAAAAGCAAAAGATACCCCTCATTCTTAAATAGGCAGAACCAATAAAGTAAAAGTGACCATACTTCAATACACATTTAATACAATCTAGCATCCTTCACAGAACTGGAAAAAAATCCTATATTTCATAGGTAATAAGTAATTCTGGGTAACAATAACAAAGCAGGAGGCACCCAATCCTAGACTTCAAGCTATATTTCAAAACAACTGTCATTAAAAGTGATGTGATACTGGCAAAAAACAAACATGTGGACAGAACAGAGGTTGCTGAAACAACTTCAAAGCACAATTAGCTAAGTGATCTTTGACAAAAAGGCCAAAAGCTTATGGCAGAGATATGACAGCCCTTTTGATAAATGGTGCTGTGAAAAATAGCTAGTCATGTGCAAAAGATTGACTCTAGACTAATATATTTTACCATGTACTAAACTAAAATCAAAATGGGGGCTGGGGAGATAGCTTTGCAGTCTCAAGCACCTGCCTGGCAAGCTCAAGGCCTTGTGTTTGATCCCCAGTACTGCATGTGTGGAGGCACATGTCTGTAATCCCAGTGCTGCGGAGGTTAGGACAGGAGGATCACTGTGAGTCTGAGCTGCACAGTGAGACCCTGTACGAAGTGAGTAACAAATAAAGGTTTAATAAAATAAAAAAGGATCATGTCTGAATATTAAACAATAGAAACAATGTGCTGGAAGATAAAGCTTGAAGTTATATACACAGGGAAGACTTATTGAACAAACTCTCAATTTCATAAGATGTAACATCAAAAATTAACAAATGAGATCACATCAAACTAAAAATCTCCCACACAGAAAAGGAAACAAGCACAAAATGAAGGGAGAACCTACAGAATGAGAAAAAAGAAACTGCCTTTTATTCCCTAGACAGAGGATAATATCTAGAATATAAAAATAATTTTAAAAATTAGAGCCCCCTAGACACAATTTTTAAAAAATGGGAAACTGAAATGAACAGCCACTTCTCAGAAGAAGTAATACAAATGAATGGATGAAAAATAACATGAAATTGAGCCTGGGGAGATGGCTCAGTAGAATACGCACTTGCCTGGCAAGCACAAGGGCTTGAGTTCAATCCCCAGTTCAGCCAAAAGAAAGAAAGAAAGAAAGAAAGAAAGAAAGAAAGAAAGAAAGAAAGAAAGAAAGAAGAATAATGTTCAACATCTCTGACAATTAGAGAAATGGAAATTAAAACAACACTAAGATTCAATTGTACTCCAGAAAGATTGCTACCATCAAGCAATCAACCAATTACAAATGCTGAAGGAACTGTGGGGGAGAAAGGAGTCCTTCTGCATTGTTAGCAGGAATGTAAATAAATACAACCATTATGGAAGCCAATATGGAGATTCTGGGGCTGGTAAGATGGCTCAGTGGTCTAAAGCACCCACTTAGAACAAGCTTAGCAAAGCACAGGGACCGCG
>NW_004524595.1:6985801-6995381 GCF_000260255.1 Octodon degus | reverse complement strand
TATCAAAGCTCTACACCAAAGGTCAGACAGAAGACAGTGGTATACAAAATGACAAAGAGAAGGAACAAAATGCAGTCTCAGGCCCCAAGTCCACCCAGTACAACTGCAGAAGACACTAGCACTGAGGAAACTGGAAATCACATACCAGATATCTCAGGAATAATAGCATTGACAGTACAGAATCAACTGCAGAAATGTATAGAAGAAATCAGATCAGAAATAATTTCAGAACTAAAAAATGTAGTGTAAGTGAAATAAATCAGACACACAAGCTCAAATGTTGCATGGTTTCTCTTACATTAAAAAACCCAAAATATGAATACAGAGCAAAATAAAAGATACAGGGGATTAGGGAGATAGAGCTTTTACAAATGGGAAGGGGACCAAGAGATAGGAGGGCAGAGAGAGGAAAGCATTAGGGGATGAAAATAAGAAAAAAAAATATATGTATATCCCCACGAGCTATGTAATCATTATGTACTCCAAACTTTCTTACCTGATGGCATAATGGGGAAAGCTGAGGCCAAGTTATCTATACTAACTAGCACAATGGGCAATTCCACAAGACCCTGAGTCACTGAGACCAAGTTATCTATACTCTCTAGTGTAACAGGCAATTCCACAAGACTCTGAGACACTTGTTTATGTGTGGGTCTTGGAAACTTCCTGTGGCCAAAGTTCTGAGTATAGGAGTCCTCAGAGTTTTGTTCTTCATTTGGGCAACTTCAAGGGGATGATGACCTCGCACAGAATGAAAGATCATCAAATGAACATGTTACTTTTTTGTTCTTTTGAGACAGGGTCTTGCTATGTAGTTCAGGCTAGTTTCAAATTCAGTGATTCCCCTGCCTTAGCTTCCTCAGTGCTTGGCTTATATGTGTGTGCCACCATACCCAACTCAAGGTTTGTTTTAAATTAACTTGAAGTAAAAGCACAGACGTAGCAATTCCCATTCTTGGATTACATGAGATTCCATAAAATTAAAAAAAAAAAAGTCTTCTGCTACCACTATAATAAGTATCGATAACATCACTCTCTTCTGTAAGAGAGTTCCCAGGTAGAGTAGAGGGTGTTTCTAAATGGTGTGTCACTTTGAGCTGGCACATTCAGAAGGAGATGCTAGTTTTGGAGATTGTTGGAAACAAATTCCCAGTAAATGATTTTAGCTATAAAGTGCTTTTGTGTGGTAGGTACATGGAGGACGAGAAGGAGGGGAGCACTGGTGGTCAGCAAGTATGTGTATTGGTGGACTTGAATCGGCAGGGAGGGCAAGCTGAGATGAGGAATGAAATTGTCAGGGAAGTGGGCAGGGAAGCGAGCGGGATGGATAACTGTCCTTTTCCTCCAATGCAGCCTCTCATTCTCCTATTTTTATGAGCATTACCAACATTTGCTCTTCTGCTACTTCTAAGCAAACTGCAAAATTATACTTCCCCACCTATTTAAAGTATGGTCATATAACTTGCTGTGGCCACTGAAATGCAGTAGAAGTGACATAGGTGACCTCTTCTTAGAAGCATTTAAAGGTCCCATCCTGCTCTCTTCTGCTTTACCCTAGTAAATGTACCTATTCATGGATAAGTGGCATAGGATCAAAAAGAGATAAACTTTTTATGAATCAGAGACAAATCAAACCAAACCAGAACAAAACAAAACCAACTGTTATTACATTAAAGCCATTGAGATTTCTCTTGATCCTGATGTCCTATCCCATCTTTTCCCCTACCTTCCAGTAGCCTCTTCTTATCCCTTTTTCTTGCACCTTCCTCTTGATAACTATCTCTTTTTTCCCTTTCTTGTCCTTGTATTCTATGATTTTACCGCAATCCTAACTGTAAGTCCTAAATACCATGTTTTATATTCTTATCCTCAATCTAAAACATGGATATATTTATGTTTTCATTTGAAAATGGTAATTTTTGATAAATATTTTTAAATTTTTCTCCTAAATTCAAGTTTACCTGAGATAAACTAAAATAAATCTTTAACTTATATAAAAACATATGCTTTGAAAACTGTACTATGTTACCTAAACAAATGAGATTGCTGTTGTGAATAGGTCCTCAATTTATTTTCTTCTGTGGGCTAATGGGTACCAAGAAAAAATAAAAACACGCACAAACCTCCCTTAAACTTCATGCAATAACAGCCATGCAGTTCAGAAACCCCTGAGCTCCCTCTGGAGCAACCTGTGCAGTTAACCACATCAGGTGTAGTTGGTCTTTCAGCTATCACCAATAATTTTGTTGTGAAGGCTGGTGGAGCCATAGAGTCTTGATGTTTATTCGAGATGGAAGACGTGTAAGGTTATCCAAAGAGCCACTCATTTTCATGCCCACTCATTCATGGCATAATTTTTAGACCTGAGGTCATCCCACCACCCTGAAAGTTGTTTTAAGCAATTCAAAGTCACTGCAGACACAAAGCAGCAGAAAGTAAAAGAGCAGGAAAATGCAATGGTGGCTTGGCTAATCATGCATATTTAAATAAGCACAACAGATGTGTACTTAAAAAAAAAAAACACAGCTCTGGTTTCAAGTAAAAACATGCTCCACTAGGTAAACAGGATCATGGAGGGAACTCCTGAGGGTTTTAAACACAATCAGTTCCTCAGAGCTGATGTGGTGCAGGGAAGAGAGCAGAAGAAATATTAACATTCACACAGGAAACAAAAGATCATGCAAAAGGAACAAGGGTCCAGTGCAGAATTCTGAAGTCCACTTACTGCCTGCTTTTGTTCTTCCTCCTAGAAGTGTTGAAGATGAATAAAGGCAGAGGAGAAAAGGAGATATATTAATGGCCATCACTGTAAACATTGGGAAAAAAATGATATGAGAAATGAGGCAAATGGGCCTGGCTCATGTGTCCTGAGCTCAAAGGCCCTGTCCACCAGATAAACAAAATGGTAGGCCTCTGCCCTAATCAGTTAATTCAATGCACTAACTTCTAGAGTTGAAAGAAAAAGGGAACAAAACAAAACACAATACAACCTTAGAAAGCACTTGAGATTTCTTCACTTACAAATGTAAGAAGTCTTGAGAGTTGGGCTTATCTAAGGTCAGTAAGTAACTATTTAAGGTAAATTTAAAGAGGAAGTTCAACCATAGCTACTTCATCATTTACAATATCTCTATGTATCTAGAGATAGGTCCTAGGCCAGTGGTCCTCAAGGTGTGGATCACAGACCTCCATCAGATTCACTTGGAAGCTCATCAAAGATTCAAATTCTGGGCCCCACCCCATATTGGCTGACTGGAAGCTCCAGGAGTGGAAAACAGTCATGTGTTCCTACAGCCCTTCAGCCTAGCTTGAGAACTGTTGCTCCAAATTCTTAACTAGCAATTCCACCTGACCTCAGGTTGTTTGGTTCTTTTCTTCTTTCCTAGTCCCCTCTCCCCACTACATATATTGGACCTGCATTCTCTCCACTTGCTTGCAGGCTGCTTCAGCACTCTGTAAGGGCT
Organism: Octodon degus; assembly: GCF_000260255.1. Lineage (NCBI taxonomy): Eukaryota > Metazoa > Chordata > Mammalia > Rodentia > Octodontidae > Octodon > Octodon degus. The sequence goes on along the minus strand of NW_004524595.1, from coordinate 6,991,917 downwards.
TTCAAAAAATAATTCTTGATCTCAGTTTTTCATTAATTCACCACAGGTTTATTTAGCAATTCTTATACATATCACTGAAATAAAGGTAAGTTCTCTGTCTTTTAGAACTTTATAGTGATGTGTACATAGAGCAGGCACTTGCTAACTATGTTTGCCTGACCAGATACATGTATCCATTAGACATTGCAGAAAGAAGGAAAAAAAAAAAAAAAAAAAAAAAGAGGAAATAAATACTTTTGAGTTTCTCACTTTTTGCTTCTTAGTTACTGTCTTTTAATGAATCGTTCTGGTTCCTCCTTCTGTGCCTCATCATGAGTAACAGAATGAGGCCTCTGCTCTTTAGTATGTGAGTCATAGTGGTCGCAGTGGCTCTACCTGAACTACATCCATGTGTGCAGGCAGTTTCCACTGACCACAGGTCTAGGGAGTTTTAGGAGGGATATGTGTTCCTGCTCTCTGAGAGTCTGAGTCTAGGTGTGTGGGCAGAGTACTTTTAGTAAAGCAAAGAAACTGCAAAAGGGACAGGGTAAGCAAAAACTTGGAGAACACAATTTTTATTCCTGCAAGGACAGACATGGACTAGAAATTAAACGAACACAAGAAATCCTACAAGCAAACTCTGGCTCTTCCCAGAAGTGCTTTTCACAATGAAAGTCAGCTGCCAGCACCCAGGCAGAGGGTCCTAAGCATCACCTCAGCCTAAAGAAGGAGGAGAGGCTTTCTGCCTTTGCACCTAGCAAGCATGACTGGGCTGTGGTCAGAAAGGGATAGTTTTGCAGTGGGAAAGTGCTCTCCCTTCCAGTAGACTTCCCTCTAGAGAAGGACACTGCTTACATTCACTAGGCAAGGCAAACAGCCATGGGAGATGATTAAACAATTTAAAAATGGACTTTTATTGCTGGAACTAGGTGTTGAAATGGAAATTGAGTTGGGGAAAGGATGGAGCAATTTCATAGGCTCAAATCCTATCTGGGGGTCAAAAGACCAGTACATATGTCATTTCTTAGGACTCTTTCTAAGATACTTTCATGTTTTCATTAGCTTTGGTATTAGAGGTAACACTGGTTTAGTTTATAGAATAGGGAAATTTGAGAAAGCAATGTTTCTGCTCTCATATTCAGTAACTCTGAACTCTAATTTTGTTCAAAGACATGAACACATTATGCTCTGTAGTACAAATACTTATCAAGTTAGGACAGGATGGTGGACAGGGTAGTCTTCTCAGGACACAGAGGCTTCCGTTGTCAATGGTGGTGAGAGAAGGTGGACTTTAACAAAGTGTTACCTAGGATTGTGTTGTATAACTTAAACTCACAAAATTAACCAGATAAGGCTATTAAAGCTCTGTCAACACACTAAACAGGTCACACATAAGGTCTTAAATGTGTTATAAATTAATCAGCTGGGGTCTATAAACACTAATGACAAGGAGCAGTGCCAACTTATTTCAGGGAGTCATAGTACCTTCATTATAAAGCACAAATCTAGAAGTGCTTATGTTACCTGAACACAATCTCTTCCAAATGGAGGCAGTCTGGCTAGGTAATGGCATAGCTACTGTAGTCATCTATATAAAAATTTACATTTTAACTGGATAAACATTTTCAAATGAAGTTGAAATCTAAAACTGCAAAAATCAGCTGGTAAATATTTCAAAAGCAGTATGAGAAACATGAAAATGAAGTAGAAAATGTTGGGAGTATGAGTTAAAAACTAAAATACTAACATATAACCATTCTATATCAAGTAAATGTGAAGTAGGGGTTATCTTTAAACTCATTAACTAGGGGGAAAACTGTAAGGAAAAGATATATACAGATATGTAGATACTGGAGTATTAGTCTACATTGTATCACTAAAACAGAAAAAACAAATGAGAAGTCCCTGATACTCCTTGGGCATAGAAACTGAGTCCACTTACAATTGTTCATCAAATACCTAACATGACACTTAGGAACACAATACATCTTTGTTATATAAACATACAGTTAGGGTTTTTCTTGCCTTTTTCCAGAAATGGGAGACCTTTGTTGAATGAATTACTACACAATAGTCCCACTTTAATATAGTTAAATTACTGGTTTTCAGATACAAAGATAGAGTGCGAAGTATTTTACTGAAGTGGTGGAATGCAAGAACTCCCTGTGAAATGGAAATGCACTGTTGATGTATTTTAATCTGTGAGCCTTCCAGACCATGGGGCTTGATTGTCCATTTGAAAAATTGCTTACAGCTGTTTTATGCGCGCATGAAATGCTAGCAAACTGAACATCAGTGAAAGGACAGTTCTTTGAAATTAAAATTAGATTTCAAAGTATATGTTCATTATGGATTGGTGAAATTTGCTTTTTGTATTTTAGTACAGGGTCTATAGGGTCTCATTATGTAGATCAGACTTGTAGTAATCTGCCTGTGTTCAGCCTCCTATGAGCTTGGATTACAAGTACGCTATCACGCCCACTCTCAATCACTGTCTCAGCGTGCTCCCCCCCCCCCCGTGGGGGGGCAGCACAGCAGGCCGGGGATTAAATCCCTGGCCACTGCACCTGCCTAAGCAGGAACTTTAATGTGCTGAGCTATTGGGCCAGCCTGTGATTTTTTTTTTTTCCAGAACGGGGAATTGAACTCAGACCCTTGTGCTTGCCAGGCAAGTGCTTATTCTACTGAGCCATCTCCCTGGCCCAAGCCCGTGAATTTTTAATAGTAGGAAAACATCTTTGAGATTTTAACAGAAGTCACTGATTTTTATGTATGTTGTTTAAGAATACATGTACTACACAAATTAAGATTGTGTTATAATTCTTTTAGGAAGCTGGATATCATATATATCATGTTTTCAATTGTGAATTCAGTTTGATAAATAAAAGGTCAACATCTTTAGGTTTGTGTTTGCAAATTCCTCCTGCCAGTCTGGATGGCCTCAGCCTGGATAAATGAAAAGGCATTTAAGAACCTGGCAGGGGTCCTACAAAATGGGTTGGCAGGATCTTGCTTATTTTACTGAAATTACATGATAACAGCTAAAAATATAAAGAAAGTTAAGGTTTGGGGTCAGTGTGTGCCGGCTACTAACTCATTCTGCTTAGCACTTGAATTACAGATGTCAGTGGCTACAGCAAATTTGCAGTGGTTATATCTAGGGCTCAAGGCAGTAGCTCTAAGAAAGATGAAAGACAACTGAACAGAAAGGAAAGTGCACCACGTTATTAAGGTGAAATGCACTCTGACTTCCCTTTAGTTTCAGAAACCTTTTACCTATAAGATGAAACAAAATCACAGTGGGACCGCTTCTTACATATGTGTGGGTTATGTTTGAGAACATCCTTCTGAAAGGAAGGTTTAAAAGGGAGAGGGTAAGATGGGCTTTAGTATTTTCTGTCCCACAGGTATACTCACTCCACTCAAGGGCATACAGTGCCCCACATGGTCCAGGAATTACACAGGCCAGATATGTGAATGTGTACATATTGGCTGTTTTGAGTGGGTGACTGAGTGGCTTGGCTGTGTATCTGATAATTGCTAGAGGATACGGACCAAGAATTTTGATAAGATTTTCTTCCAACCAGGCTCATTTAGACATAAAATATTTCTGAAGGGAAATCCTGCTAACAGGGTTAGTGTAGAGAACATCCACACAAAACAACTCTAATACCCAGGACCATGCCAGGACAATAAAAAACAGACAGCTCAAATCTAAAAGAAGCAATTGTCTTAGTGATCCTCCTGTTTTCAGCCTCCCCAGCACTGAGATTACAGGTGTGTGCCACCACACCAGGTCTTGGTGGCTGACTCAGCATACCCGGGGACGGGATTGGTGCAGCACATGAAGCCAGGGATCGAACACCACTTCCTGTGCTTGCCTAAGCAGGCACTTAGTCCAATGAGCTGTCTCACCAGCCCAGCAATTGTCTTGAGGAAATCAAAAGTCTGCTAAAAAGCACAAATGCAACATTTGTTCAAGTTGCCAGAACCTACCTGCTTTTGTTACCAAGGGATTTCTTTAAAATGCAGAGGCTAAAAAGAAATCTCCAAGATGCTACTTTCTTGGATTCCCATTCCTAGTTAGACTCTTGACACCCTGAGTCAGATGAATACATAAATCTCTTACTATACCTTAGTGTCTCCCTCTTTTAACTTGTAGCAAGTATCCTCCTAAACTTACTTTTGGTTGTTGTCTTGAGACAGGTTCTCACTATATAGCTCAGACTGACCTTGAACTCATGGTGATCCTTCTGCCTCAGCATCCTTAATGCTAAGATTATAGGTGTGCATGACCGTGCCCAGTTTCTAAACTTGTATTTTACATGCTAGTTTCTCTTCAGATTATATAAATCTTTTGCATTTTTTAAACTGGTATTTTAATACATTCAATGACCCCTTTATTGGCCGTGGGGGATGGCTCAGTGGCTTAAGCACCTGCCTGGCAAGTACAAGGTCCTGAGTTAGATTCCTGGTACCAAAACAAAACAAAAAAGGCTGAGTCCAGTGACCTGCTTATCATAGTGTTTAGTTCATTGTCTTTGGCCTGGCCTCACATGAGGTCTTCCACATGTGATTTTTTTGCTCTGGCTGCTACGTCAGTTCTTCCTACAAAATATGTTGAAGGAAGGCAGGTCCTTAGAAACTCACAGCACGATACTAGGAAAATATTTTTATTTAGTGTCAATAAATTATATAGGCGAGGCCATTTCAATGATAACTATGCCTTTCCCCCAGTCTAGGATAAGGGACTGCCATATGCCCTTCAATAAACATAGAAAAACATGATTATATGCCAGGCTTTTCTGGATCTCCAAGTAGCAGAGAGTATATCATGGGGCTTCTCTGCCTCCATAACCGAACGAGACAGCTCAATCATTTCTCTTTTCTACAGCTACATATATCCTATTGATTCTGTATCCCTATGAACATTCTAATACAATTTTCCTCTTTATACCATTAGAATTTTCCTCTTCACAGCATTTGATGTTTGTGAAGTATTTGGAGGCAATATCTGAAAATATAACTTTGAGTAGTAGTCAGGAAATGTTTATTTTTTTTTAAGCTCTCTCTCTTTTTTTCTTTTTTCTTTTTTGCTGAACCGGGGATTGAACTCAGCTCTTGCACTTGCCAGCGAAGCGCTTATTCCACTGAGGCATCTCCCGGGCCCAGTAAATGTTTATATATATTACATTTATGTATAGTTAATACCCTCTCTATAAGCATCCATATCTATTTATCAAAGCAACTACTCATGAATATTGCTTTATTTCCATTTACTAATTTTTTCATAATCAGAATTTATACTAATTTCAGTAACTTTTATAACTGAATGAGGCCACAATTATGGAGGATTACCTGAAAACTACTTGTAGGCCTGACAGCCAAGGATGTAGAGCCAGGCAATGGTGGAAACTGTCAGGCAGAGACCCAGGTGGGAAAAGGAGGCCAGAGAGGCCCTGGCTCTTACCTTCAGCAGCTTCATTAGCCCCTCCAGCTGGACCATCAGCTCCCGCCTGCTCTCCTGCAGGGCAGACATTCTGTGCTCCAGCTCATCTTTCCTCTGCCTGTCCAAGAGGAAAACTTCATCAGAAATAAAATTTTGGTGTTTTATGCTAGGTGGGTATTGGCAGTTGCTGGTTTCATATTAAAGAAATACTTTAATTCATATGCACTTCTTTTTGCAAAACAATTTGGTTAACTGTCTTTTGCAGTATTTGGCAAATTTTGCAAACTCTATACTGGGTGACAAACATAACCATGGCTATCTTCCCTACACAAACACAAATGCAACTATCTTCCACCAATCATAAAGTTAGTTCATAAATGTATATATCTTCTGTATGATTCAGAAAGTTGTTGAATACCTACAAGTGAATCCTGCCCTTTATGTGCTTTTTGGTAAACCAACATTAATATTTTAAAAACAAACTTTTACTAGTGTATGTTTGCATATATAATGTTTACATTCTGTGTAGGGAGTTGGTACATTCACATAACACCAAATTTTTCATCCATTTTGTCTCTGTTCTCTTCCAAAAGTTAGTCTTAATGTAGAGGAATTTACCAATTACATAGTAAAACATTCTAGAAATTATTTTCTATTCCTAAATTATAAAGAAATTGTTTGCTTGCTT
>NW_004524595.1:6977921-6985434 GCF_000260255.1 Octodon degus | reverse complement strand
GTCTTTTTGAGACAGGGTTTCCTTATGCAGTTCAGGCTGGCCTTGAGCTCACTCTGTAGCCTAGGCTGGTCTCTAACTTAATGATTCTCCTGCCTCAGCCTCCTGAGTGCTGGGATTACAGAGATGTACCACCACTCCTGGCTTCTTGCATTTTTAAAATGTCTTTCCTTATATATAAAACCTCCTTTTGAGATTAACTGTTCTCTGATTTCTCAAGCTTTATTTTTTATTTTTTAAAATGATATTCACACTTTTTTGTTTTGTTTTTTAATTTTATGTATTGGTACAAGATCTTGCCACACAGCTTGGACCCATAGTCATCCTCCTGTCTCAGCCTCCCCAGCACTGGGATTACAGGTGTGCGCCACCACATGAGGTCTTGGTGACTGGCTCAGAACACCTGGAACAGGGCAGGCATGGCATTCGGTACCAAGGACTGAACCTGGGTCCCTGCACTTGCCTAGGCAGGTGCTTAGACTGCGGAGCTATTGTCACAGCCCTAATTTCTCAAGATTTATATACCCCTTAGGCTTGGATTAAATTTCTATTTTTGCTGCCTGGACTCAGCCCTATCCCTGTTAAAGCTGTGAGACTTTTCAGATCCTTCCAGCTTAATTGGTACCTTAGGCAACCTCTGTTCCAGCAACAGTTAAGAGTCCTGGATGACAGTTTTTTGCTTTTTTAGGTATAAAAGCAATCATGTGTGTCTGAGCTGAGGTAGGAAACATGTATCTTGTGCTGACAGCTCAGTTATCCTCTGCCTGAATCAGCATGTGTTTCTCTATCCTTCTTAGTGTGATACCAAAACACTAACATTCCAAAATGTATGACAGTGAGCCACAGAGCAGCCAGATTTTTCAGTTCAACTAAATTTAGAAACTAAAATGAATTTTTAGAAGAGGAAGCTCTGTATTTCTAGTGATCTTCACCTGCATAGTTAAACTCTAACCACTAAGATACGTATGGATAAAAGCAATAATCTTCATTTTCTAGGATGGTGGTGGTGAATCTATGGCACACTTGCTACAGTTGGTGTTTGTTATCATCAAAAGCTCTAAAATGTTTGCCATTACTGCTCTAGGAAAAGAAATTATGGTTGAGAGGCCAATGACCTAAGCCAAAGGAAGAAAGAGAAAAAAAATTCTGTTATGGAGAATTCTAGATGACAGCTCATTAAAAATCAACTGTGGAATGTCAAATTGTCAAATACTACAACCTCAAGAACCATCATTTGGGAATCCAGAGTCTGTCTTTACTTACAGAAGGCTACATATACAATATTCTAAGGTAGACAGGAAATAAGGCCCTAAAAACAGATCAGATCATTCTTGTCTTGCTCTTCTAGGAAGATGTCTCCATTCTCTTATTTAAAAAAAATTTTTTTTATTATTTAAGATTCTGGCCGACCGGCTGGCTGGTGCTGAGGAAGCCATGGTGCGGTTCAAGCACAAGTACCTTCTGTGTAAATTGGTGTCAGAAGAACCTCGCTCCCATCTAACTCTGGATGACTGAGTGCTGGGCAACCTTGTACGGGACACAATCACCCGAGTGCATGGGACTTTTGGCACCGCCACCTGCTCGATTGGCTTCATGGTTCAATACCTCAACGTCTACACTGGAATAGTGCTACTTCGATGCTGGAAGGAGTTTTATCAACTTGTGTGGTCAGCTCTTCCTTTCATCACATACTTGGAGAACAAAGGACACCACTATCCTTGTTTTTTCAACACATTACACATGGGAGGTACAATTAGAACATGTCAGAAGTTCCTGATTTAGAACAGCAGGAGACAGCTGTTGATCCTGTTGCAGAACTGTAGTGATGAAAGAGAACGGGTCTTGGAACAACCAAGATGCTCATCACCTGAAGAATGGATGAAAAAGATGTGGTATTTTTATACAATGGAGTATTACTCAGCTATAAAGAATGATAAACTTGAAGCATTTATATTTAAGTGGATGCCACTTGACAATATACTCGTAAGTAAAATAAACCAGACACACATGTGTAAATATCATATAGTTTCCCTAGTATAAGAACTCAAAAGAAGAAATATAAATAGAAAGGTATAATACAACTAAAAGGAAAGCAAGAACTTGAGGACTAAATAATTAAGACAGGGAAAGGAGAAGAGCTAGGAAACATGACAGTGGCAAGCCGTACAGTTATATGTAGAAGATGGGCAAGGCAATGATCCTGAGAATCTTCAGATTTTTGAATCTAGCAGTTAATTGGAAGGATTCTCACCCTGACTAACTATATATACTGACACCTGTGAACTAAGCAACTGCACTGAAGATGGCAATTTGTAATAGCAGGTTCATGCTTGGAGTGCCTGTCATTCTGGTCTTTTGAATACGGGCTGCTTGTCATGACATGCCAGTTGCTGCTGTGCTGTCTCTTGGGTAGAAGATTGTTCAAAAAGAAGGGGGTGGTGAATGAAGGCAGGAGACAGGAAAAGGAATGTTGTGGGACTGTCTTGCTACAAGGTTATATACGGTTAGATTTCTGGACTTAGGTGTAAACATAAGAATTATATAATTCTTTATGCCTACTTTTAAAATATATTCTAATTTTTAAATATTTTTTCATCATATTCTGTAGGGACTTAAAGTTTAACATATCAATACTAGATGAAAAATACCTATTCCATGTTATGCCTAAGGTGTTTGATATTCAGACAGATAGTGAGGTTAAGTTTAACAGACTAGGTTATATGGCAATAACAATAAGCTTCTCTTCTGGAGGGTTAAAAATCTAAGTTTGCAGACCAAAAATTAGAAAAAAAGGAGGGCCTCAAGGAAAGCCAACATTTTGGCCCTAGCCTTCCAAGGTCAATTAAGAGTCAGGACATGAGAACTTGTATTGTAACGTCATATAACTCAGTAGTGTCCCAAATTTTCTGATCAAGGAGATTATGAGGCCAAAGAGGAAAGTGATTGGTGATGTACAGTGTGCCTAAGGAGAGTCACATGGAGAGAAAACATTCTCTCAGGCTTTCACAGAGAGCACACTGGCCAAGCAATGGCCGTGACTCATCCACATGGCTGACACTGACAAAGGATCTACAATCTGAGGTACAGGATCACAGGATAAATATGAGGGGATTTGACTGACCTTATAAGATCCAAAAGCTACAACTCTTGTTGCATAGGTCTTAACCATCCAGCAGAAAAGTATAAAAACAAAGTATAAGAAGTAAAGCCATGCTGTTATGTTGAGCTGTAGGGTACTCAGGTCAACAATTTCTGACATCGCCAGTCCAGCGGAAGACCCAATACTATTATGGGCTACTGGACTCTTTTAGACTATTTTGATGAGTTTACACACCTATAATATTCAAATGATGGAACTAAACAAAAAAGGGTACACAGATGAATGTCCATTTTGTGTCTGTGTATTCAAATGGTTAGGACAGATACATAGTTACATTCTCTTAATGAATAGAGGGATTTGTTCTAATAGTTTTTGTAAATAGGATATCATGTCTGCATCTTGTACAGCAAATAACCATTAGGAAGAGAGTATGCAATGTATTAATTATTGAAACTGTTTTACCAATTTGATTTGAAACTGTCTCATTGCTATTTGTTTCTCAATAAAATTATGGAAAAAAAAAAGAACAGGAAGCTATCCAGAAATTGTCACCAGAAGCTATTTACTAGAGGAGGAGTCTGGTGAGGAGCTTTCAGACAGTGCTGGTGAGGAGGCCACAGAAGTAATGCAGTGAACCAGCCATACACAGACTGCACTATGCCCAAGCCCACTTATAGAACTGAACTACAGTTCTCCAAATTGGAGGGCTCCCAACCAGAGGACCAATGGCCAGCTTTATTAGCATTCCCTGGGTGAACGGTTATATAGGCTGTGAAGGCTGTATAGACAACTTCTGTATATAAATGCTTGGACAAGCATAGGCTGAATAAATGTACTTAGCTTCTATAACCGTTAGCATGTTACAGAAGGGTATTATGGCTTGTAACCAGATGTTCCCATACCTCAAGTGCTCACAGGTTGCTTTTGGGAGGTGATTATGGGTGGTAAGTAGATTAGCCCACTGATGCATTTATGGCTAGGTGGGACATTGTGGTCAGAGGGAAGTCACTGGGGTGTGTGAAAAGGGTAACTATCCATCTCCTTTCTTGATCTCCACTTCATGTCCATGCCACCCTAGGCCTTGAAGCCTATGGACCAAAACCTCTATAAACTGAGCCAAAATAAACCTCAGTTGTAGCTCAGCAACAAAGCTTACAGAATTTATGTTTGACCAAGTAAGTCTCTTCCCCTGTCTACAGCCCTAGCCTTGGAGAGAAGATTGGCTACTTTGTGATGAGTTTCAAATATTCAGTAGTACACTTGAGGCTTTGTCTTTCCAATCCCCAATTCAAGACATTTATAATAAGAGATATTAGTAAGAAATACCGATAAAATGTTAATTATCTATTTGCAAAAAAAAAGACCTTTATTAACAGATGCTTGCAGTTTGTTGACTTTTTTGAAAAAAATCAAGTCGTAAATTTTTATTACAAATTAAAAATGAAGTTCTTAAAAAATTCAACTTGACCAGATGAAATAATTTAAAAACCTTTAAAGCTATATTGAGAAAAACCAGGGTTTAAAAAAAAAAACACATTTGTCATTACCAAAAAGAGACGTCTTTAGGTAAAAATAGTAAAAAACCCATGCTGCATAGATAATGAAGATAGTTCTAGTTACCTGGTAAATGGGCAAAGAGCAAGCACTAATGTCTTCAGTTCCAATCTTCTGTTCATTTCTTATTGCTGGACTTTCCTATTCGTTTCTTGCTGGATGACTAAACCGGATGATGGTAGAGATGTTAAACCGGCGCTTACTCAACCCCACCCTGCTCAGCCTCTGGAGCAGAGCGGAGGAATTCTCAGCTGGTGGATCGGGTGCTTTTGTCTCTTTGTCATCTTGTGGTTTAGGGTTTTTGAGGCGTCTGCGTAGGTAACTGAAGTTGCGAATGTACGGATGATGTTGAGGTGGCTGCTGACCTTGGGTCTCATCTCCTTGATTTTCCTTATCTTCTTTATTGCCCTCCTCTCTAGGCTGTCTTTGGCAAGGAGGGCCCCTGTGGAATTGTGGTCTATAACTTTGATACATATTCTGTCTCACTTGTCTACCTTGTTCTCCTGCACCCTGGCTGTCAGCACCCTCTATCACTTCTCCTTCCTTGCACAGGAGGGTTGGAATACTGTGGTGGTCGCTCATAGGGTCTCTGCATGTAGTAAGGTGGGAAACTTTGCCTGCAGTAGGGCTGGCATTGTTGAGCCTGGCCTTCAGGAACGCTTTCTGATCCCTCATTCTTTCCTCACTCTCACTGTTCTGGTAATTCTGCTGATAATTGCGTGGTAGACTCCTATGACACGGATAGTGTCTATAATGGTTAGAGTCTGCTGCATATTTACTGCCTTGAACTGGAACTCGACCAGGGTCTGTAACATTTGCAACCCTTTTTTCCCTTAATAACATCAAACTCCACAGTCTCTCCATCTCCTACACTGCAAAGGTACTGGGGTTATGCTTCTTTATGGAAGTCTGGTGTACAAATACATCTTCCTTGGTATCATTCCTGTTGATGAGGCCATATCTGTTTCTTACATTGAACCATTTTACTGATCCTAAAATCTTCGTTGAGATGACCTTCTTGTCCCCTGGTGCCCAGCTTGGTGTCAGCAGCGCTACGGAGGGGGAAGAGCGGGGACAGGGCTGCTGGGTCTTAGCCTTGCTGCTCATGGCTGCGGCTCTTGCCGGTGTGTGATGGTAACTAGGCCGATGGCAGCAATGGGGCTGCTCAGGGCTCTCTCCATTCCCTTTTAAACAGCATGAAACTGGGAGATGACATTGCTCCCTACTCCCACAGTGATCCTGTCCTTGGTTTCTTCTTTGAGATAGGGGCTCTCTGCAGTTCAGGCTGGCCTCGAACTCACCATGTACCCTAGGTTGGCGATCCTTTTCCTTAAGTTTCCTGAATGCTTGGATTACAGATGAGTACTCTCACACCCAGCTGTCCTTAGTTTCTTCATCTCTGAGACATTATATTTGTGTGAAAGCAGGAAAGCAGCACAGTCATGGTGTGATTCCACCTTGGCTTTTTGTCTTGCAGGTAGTGCAGAGGAAACACACTTTTTGGCAGAGTCCTGGTCTGACTGTGAAGTACCAGGAAAATATACTCATAGGAAATGAAAAGTATTATTCCTGACAAGAGTTGGAGACAGACTTTGTAGAAGAACAGGAACTGCGGCATGATGTGTTCTTAAACCAATGATAGAAGTACAAACACTGACCATCTGCCCTGGGTTTCAAGGGAGACATATTTATCTAGCTCTGTACAAAGGCTTCAGTTCTCAAAGTGACTAATAATGGAACTCAGCAGTTTGTCCTAATAGAACTGGTTAAAGACAAGCAGATTCTATTTGACTAGTTTGGCTTCCTGAGGTATAAATTTCCATCATAAATTATAGAGGTGTAACTTTGCCGCTTACCTCAGCAATCGTAGCTCTGCCAGCAACGTGGGGTTCTGTTGGGCCTTCTCGGGAGTGGGCTGGGAGGCCTGCTCATGCTCCAGGCGGAGGCGCTGGATCTCCTGCAGGATCTCTCTAGCAGGAGATGAAAGAAAGATGGTTGCCTATATTTCCCAGCTCCTGTTCTCTTTCTGTTACAAACTTTTACCCTTACAGTGCCTTCTGTACAAATCTCAGTGACTGCTTCCAAAAAAGACAAAGATCAAGATTTGGAGTGCATGCTTTCTAAATAGCAGCTCACCTGACATTTCCTCAATGAAATAATCCTGACAGAAAAACTTCAAAATACTTCTCAAGAATTTGAAAAATCTCCTGAAAAGGAAAATGACACTCTGAATGCTTTATTTACTCTGTTCCTCTCTGAGGGAAAGGAAAAGAGAACTTTTAGCCTCTACTGCAGGTCCAAGACCAATTTTCTGAGGCTTTCCTTGTCCCCATCAGGCTTATCTTATCCCTGACAACTGACTGAAGGTTAGGTGTCATTTCTTCTCCTGCATGCTATACTAGGTCTCCATGCCTTGAAATGGCTTGTTAAATTAGAAGCCAGTCATATATAGTATAGTGAACAAGGGTAAGCTCACTACACAGAACAAAACACTGTTAGAAGTAGTAGGGAAAGGAAGAATCTGCCAAGGGCAGAAGAAAGGCTCTCTGGACAACTAGCATTAGCAGCATGTATATATATGCATCAGTTAGAGTCCAGTACATTTCTTGAACTTGTGGGATCTTACAGCTAGCTACAAGAAAAACAAGAACCAGATACTCATGATAATTCTGAACTTGAAAATTGGGCTCAACTTCCGCATTCTTACCTGTTTTTGTTTTCCAATTCTGCAATGAGCTGTCTCTGCTGTTTGTTGGCATCAAAATTAAAGCTCACATCAGTGGGAGGACGAGTCTAAAGGAGAGAGATGAGATAGAGAGAGACAGAGACAGAGAGAGACAGAGAGACAGAGAGAGAGAGAGA
>NW_004524595.1:6977314-6977821 GCF_000260255.1 Octodon degus | reverse complement strand
GCAGGTTAGCAGGAAGCTCTCCACACACTCACCGGACCTGGGCTAGGACTGGGTCTCAAGAAGCTTCTTGATCAGCCTTGAAGTAATAAACAAATGTTTATCAGGACCATAACAAATTTGTATCAATTCAAAGTCAGTTGTTTTCAATCAATAAAACCTGAACCATAAAGAAGAAATGGACATCTTTTCTACAAAGACAATTGGGCAGCACAAGCATTACTTCAACCACCACAGGCAGTGATTTCTAAACTGTGAAAACAAAAGCAAGAAATGTTAGAAAAGTTAGTATAGAGGTTTTTCAATCCATAATTTGGCTAGAAAGGTGATGGTTTTGGCTAGAAAGCTGATGGTGTTGGCTAGAAAGGTTCCACTGTGGCCCTACAGGTTTTTCCCCCCATCAACCTATTCCAGATGAACCAAGTACAAGAAATCAAGTAAACATCAAAATCAGGTAACCATCAAGGTTTGATGTTTTGGTTTTTTTTTTTTTTTTTTTTTTTTTTTTTT
>NW_004524595.1:6973842-6977214 GCF_000260255.1 Octodon degus | reverse complement strand
AGAGAGAGAGAGAGAGAGAGAGAGAGAGAGAGAGAGAGAGAGAGAGAGAGAGAGAATGTTTTCTGATTTAAATATATCCAGAGTTTAAAACTGCTGAGTCTTGAGGTGTAATTTACGTACTATAAAATCCACCCATTTTAGTGTACAACTCAATGGGTCTTAGTCAATTTTAACAACTGTGCCATTACTCACCATAATCCGTATTTAGAATATCTTCCATCACCACAACATGCTCATTTGTTGTCAACTGCCCCCACCCCAACTCAGCAACCACTGACAAGGTTTTAGTTTGTATTCTCTAGAAACTTCATAGAAATAGAATAATAGAAAATAGAGGTTTTGCTTTTGGCTTCCACTCAAAATGAGATTTTTGAAGCTCATCCATGAAATCAGTAGTTTCTTTTTATTCTTTTTGTTTTTCAGTAGTATTTCACTGTTTCCAGTATTCAGCCATTATAAATGAAGCTATGAACTTTTCTCTCTCAGCTGTATGTCAATGTTTTTACTTCTCTTGGGTAAACACACTGGCATGGGACTGATGAGTTATATGGTAACACTGAATTTAAAAACATTTGAGGAACTGCCAAACTGCTCCAAAGTGTCTGTACCATTTTACAATGCCACTGATAGAATGAAAGTTCCAATTCCATACCCTTATCAATATTTGTTATTAGTCTTTGGTTTTTAATTATCCCAGTGGGGATGATATTCCTAATGGTGAGTTTTAAAAAGCTGTATAATTTACATACCATAAAATCTACTCCTTTAAAGTACAGAATGTATGGGTTTTAGTGTAATTATGAGGCTGTAAAATCACCAATTCCAGAGTATTCTCATTATCCCCAAAGGAAATCCCACATTCATTAGTAAGTCATTCTTCATTCCCCATTCCACTATTCTGTCTATGGATTTATCTATTCTATGTATTTCATATAAATGGAATCATACAATATGTGGTCTTTTATGTCTGTCTGACTTTTATTCTGCAGAAGCTTTTCGAGGTTCATTCATGCTTTTTACTGCTGAATAATATTCTGTAATATAGGTATGCCATATTTTATTTATTTATTCAATATTGGAGGACATTTAGGCCATTTCTACCCTTGGGCTATCTTGGGTAATGCTATGAACATTTACTTAGAGAAGGTTTTTTTGTGTGTGTGTTTTGAGACAGGGTTTCGATTCTAGACAGGCCTCAAACTTGTACCAATCCTTCTGCTTTAGCATCTCAAGGGCTGGGATTATAGGCATACACTACCATACCCAGCTACAGTTATGATTTTATATCTCTTGAGTTTATATCTAGAAGTGGAATTGCTGGGCCATATGGTAACTACTTTTTTGTTTTGCTGTTTTTCTTTCGATGTACTTCTTACAGGGTCTCATTATGTAGCTTGGACTTGTAGTGATCCTCCTGTTTTTAGTCTCCCCGGTATTGGGATTATAATGGATTTGGTGGCTGGCTCAGCGGGTCTGGGGGCAGGGCCAGCTCAGCATAAGGTATAGGGGATTGAACCCCAGTCCCTGTGCTTGCCTAAGCAGGTGCTTAGTCCCCGAGTTAACTTGATGGCCTGTTTTGTTTTCGAGACAGGATCTTGCTACATACAGTTCAGGCCACCCCTCAACTTACTATGTAGCCCAGGCTGGCCTCAAACTTGCAATCGTGCTGCCTCAGCCTAGTGAGTGCTGGGATTACAAATGTGAACCACCACATATGAAATCCCAGAGAAGTAATTGCCTCTTGAGAAACAGTCACCAAACTGGCTGCATTGTTTTATATTCCCACAGCAGTATGTGAAGAATTCACTTTTCCCATATTCTTGCTAATACTTGTACTGTTCACCTTCTTGATCTTCACATATAGATGGTAAACCTTTTACGAGATTTCAATGATAAGAAACAGTTGGCTTTGGCATGCATGCCAAAGGTTTGCCACTAATGTCCTAGTGGGTGTTAGGTTGTGTCTTATTATGGATTCATTTTATATTTCCTTAATATAAATATGCTATTTATTTGCCCACTTGTGGGTCTTCCTGGAAGAAAGCATGTAGCTGTGATGTGCACATCTGCTGATATTTCTGACTCTCATTTAAGAATACTGTAGCTGTGCCATGGGGCAACTTACTGCAACCCAATCTCAAAATACCAAAAAAGAACTGAGGCTATAGCTTAGTGTGAAGGCCTTGGGTCCAATCTCCCTACTACTAAGGGGAAAAATATGATAGCCCATTGACACAAAATAGGGAAAGGGATGACACCAGTTTCCCTTTCATTAAACAAACAGAACAGAAACTCTGTGGGGCTCTGCAATGATTGCTTCACTCTGTACACTATTGGTCCTGCCTGAAACATATGAAACAGAAACCTTGCATTCAGCCTAGAGCCTGAAGAGTCAATAAGTAACTCTTTTTATAAGGTGTTTTCTAAATAAACAGGGGTAAAACAGCTTAGCAAGTCTAGGTGGGCGGATCTTTACTAAAGTACAAATTCTTCCCCCCCCCTCCCCCCCAAAAAAAACTAAGCTGATTTTCTTCATCTATAGAAGCACAGACCAGGAGCCAGGTGAGTAAATTTTCTATACTAGCCAGAACTATGCCAAACCGATCAGTGGACTGATCCTAGCACCACATAATCTAGATCTAGTCACCTCTGAAAAGCAGCCCCTCCCCTGACACTGCAAGGGCTTTTAGGGGAGCATTTAGATAAAAGCAATAATAGCTGTACATTTACTTTTCCATTTATGGCACTCCTACTATGTGCCAGGTACTGTTCCAGCCCCAGGGATGCACCGGTGAGTCAGATAGTCCCCACTTACTGTATGTATATATTCTACACTCAAAAAGATGAAACTTAACTCCCCATTTCTGTAAGATCTGTGTGAACTTGCTTCCTTCCAAAGAGTATAGTGTGGAAAGGGGGAAAACGGTAACTTTATGTTAGAGACACCTGAGAGACACTACTGAGGTGGTTAAGGTCAACATTAACAGTGACAAATTATGTCAACAGTATGCATCCTTGCTACACTGTGGTGAAAATGGCATCTTATTTCTTCCTGCTCAAACCTATAGCCTCAATCTTTTTTTAAAAAATTAATTAATTTTTGACAACTCATACAGAATTTTACTTCACAAAGTAATATGAATTTCACAGTATTTGTTGTAATACATGGTATTGTCTTACAACCAGCTATTCACATTACCAGATATATACACATAAAATTGGAAGAAGAAAAAACTGGAGCAATGTATAAGAAATTAAGAAAAAAAAAGTACAAACAATTGAAAAAAAAGGAGACAAAGCTAATTAGAGCACTGACTGCTTCTTTCCATTTCCATTTTTTAAAAAATTTTTATTTATTTATTTTTTTGTCCT
>NW_004524595.1:6960492-6965467 GCF_000260255.1 Octodon degus | reverse complement strand
GGTGGAAACAGGGATTGTGCTTGCCAGGGAAGCGCTTATTCCACTGAGCCATCTCCCCGGCCCCTCTTTTTTGACTTTTTGAGACAGGGTCTCGCTATATAGTTTAGGCTGGGCTGGAACTTACTTTGTAACCTATGCTATCTTTAAGCTTGAAGCAATCCTTCTGCCTCAACCTCCTGAGTGCTGGAATTACAGCCATGTGCCACCATACCCAGCTGGTACATTTTTCAACTCTTAAATAAAGCTAGAGATTTATTTGGTAACATTTAGTCTTTTCTAGTCCAAGGTGAGATAATGAAGGTTCTACTAAAGGGTAAAACATGGCCTCAAACAGTAAAAGTACTTTATCAGTACTTTATCAATGGACAGATTCTGGAGAGGAATTTGAGGGACTAGCAAAGAAACTGAAATTACTGCATTTTGCCTCTAAAACTGATCTCTATTAAAGGGCACGTGTAATAGGCCAAGTGATTCAGATATATTGCTCTATACACACTATAATCACCTGGAGTTTAAACATCTCCTGCATAAGCTTTATTATTATTATTTTTTTCAATACTGGGGATTGAACTCAGGACCTGGTGCTTCCCAGGCAAGTGCTTATTCTACTGAGCTATCTTCTCAGCCCCATTATTTTTATTTTTTAAAAATGTATTTGATGTAGGGTCTTGCTATGCTGTTCAAACTCATAGTGAGGCTCCTGTCTCAGTCTCCTCAGCACTAGGATTATAGGCGTGTGGTACCACGCCCAGTTTCAGGCCAGCAGGATCAGATTTGGGTCCTTCTGCTTTGCCAGGTAAGTGCTTACACTGCTGAGCCATCTCCCCAGCCCTAGGCTCTATTATTTTTTTATTTTTTATTTTATTTTTTTTGGTGGAACCGGGGATTGAACTCAGGCCCTTGTACTTGCCAGGCAAGTGCTCATTCTACTGAGCTATCTCCCCGGTCCCTGTAATTTTTATTTATTTTTTTCTTTTTGAATGAATTTGTGTTTTGGGCCTTGGGGATCAAACTCAAGACCTTGCACTTGGTAGGCAGGCACTTAAGCCACTGAGCTATCTCCCCAGCCCTTTTTTATTTTTCAATATACTTGGTACAGGGTCTCACTACACAGCTCAGACTAGTAGTGATCCTGTTTTCAGCCTTCATAGCACTGTGATTACAAATGTACACAACTATGCCCAGTCTTGGTGGCCGGCTCAGTGTGCCCAGGAGCAGACTGAACAGGAATGCCTAGGTTCAATTATTGAAGACCAATTACAATCTCCAGAAGTGGCCTCAGACATCAGTTGTTTTAGAAACTTCTCTGTGGTGATTTCAGTACACAGTCATGTTTTATAGCACTGCTGTAAGCAACAAGAACTTTTTACATTGGAAAAGACAAAACTGAGGCATTGTAGAACACATAACAAATAGATTTATTTAGCACCAAGCCTCAAAAACCTTGATTATGTGTAAGTCAAAAACAGTGATTGTGTATACCTAATTGTAAACATGAAAAACAGTGTCTGAGAAGTAAAAGATACCACATTCATACATGAAGTCATATAGCCCTGTATTTAAATCTCAAGTCCAACAAGGAGGACTTGGGTTAGATGATTTAATTTTTTTATGCCTTAGGTTTTTCATCTTTAAAATCATTTTAGAAATCATATCTATCTTCCAGAGTTGCTCTGAGGACCAGAGGTAATATTTCTAAAACATCCATTCTATTACTATAGATACAAAAGGCTCTCACAGTGATAGCTATTATTTCTATAACTAGGCCAAAGAAATTATGCAAGGTAACATCTAAAGCAAAAAGACTTCTTATGGGGCTGGGGAGATGGCTCAGTGAATAAGTGCTTCCCTGACAAGCTCAACAGTCTGAGTTCAAACTCTGGTTCTGAAAAAAAAAAAACACAAAACCCAAAAAACAAACAAAAAAAACTTCTTAAATATTGTAGAATGTAATATGAATGAATATAGGAGACAAACCATGAGATCATTTAAATAACTAAATATCTAATAATGAATACAACTATTATGTAGAATGGATGATACATCAAGGCCAGTGAAATAAAAAACGACCAGAGGAGCATAAGGATTTAAGTTTTAATATTTGAGAATAAAGGGTCCAGAGTATTTATTTATTTAGTTGGAGTCTCTTTAAACCTAGGAAGGACAAATTGCTTCTCTCTTCCTCTGATGGAGACATTAGTATTCTCTTACATAGGCTCACAGAGCTCCATCACCATTAATGAGATGGAGAAATGAAAAATAGAGGATGAGAAACAAGACCTCTGGTCAAGTGCTAAAAAACCAAGGAAAGCTGTCACAACTAGCAAACTAATTCACTGGAGTGCACTACTACAGTCTCCTAAAAAGAGATCTGAGGCTCTTATCTTTATGAACTTGGCAGAATGATGTGACTGACATTTTTTTCTGGTGTTTTCTTTTTTTTTCTATTCTAGATTGCCTTTATATTCCAGGGCAGTCCATTCACCCTCCAGCCTCACAGAGACTGAAGGCTATGGATTATTAACCTTTTTCAAAAATCCCATAACACTGTTAAAGGCACTGATTTCCAAGCCAGCAGTAAATCAGAGACTGGGACTTTACTGTTCTTCCTTTTTTTTAGTGAAGATCGATGGGCATTAAACCCAGAGGTTCTCACTCAGTAGGTCTGAGGCGAAGCCAAGGATCTGTATATTTTAAAAATGCTTCACAAATGATAATATATATTCAGCTCTGACAATGACTATTATAGGGGCTTAGAGTCTTAAATGTGTGTAAAAAACTGCATGGACACTGTTAATCTCTAACTGTAAGAAGTTGCAAGAATGGTGCTGAGGTGAGGCTGTGTGCCCAGAGAAACTAGGGTGATGGCTAGATAATGCAAGAAGTCTTTCCCAAGTGTTTACGTGACAGGCATTGTGACAGTGGGTGATGGTTTTCCCTTCCTTTCACCTTTCCAAAACAAGTTGTCATGAATAATTAGCCCAACCAACCCACTGAACTAGGAGGTATAGTGGCATACATCTATCATCCCAGCTACTCAAGTGGCTGAGGGAGGAGGACTGCAAACTTGAGGCTAACGTGGGAATTTAGCAAGACCTTGTTTTCATTTTTTTTTTTTTTTAATGGGGCGGTGGCTAGGAATGCAGCTCAGTGCTCCTTGGATTCAATCTCCACTAGTGCCATAAACAAAACAAACACCTTAAAGGTAAAAATCTTTATTACATCCAATGCTGATATTTGTGGTGAAACTTTGAGCATTTGCTTTCACTGCTGTGATTTACCACATGTTACAGCTTTCTGTTTTGTTAGAAAGAATGAACGAACAAACGAAAGAAAGAAAGAAAGAAAGAAAGAAAGAAAGAAAGAAAGAAAGAAAGAAAACAAACTCAGGCACCTTAGGAAAACAAATTAGCTCTTCAAGCTCATCCAAGGAACTGAAAGAGTCTTCAAGGATCAGCCTGAAGAAGCGTCAGGGGACATGCACTATACAGGGTACACTGCAGGTTGCCCAGATGATTTAATAGTCTTTGTGGGAGAAGGTCTTTGAAAAAAATCAATATCAAGCATATCTGGCATGCTACTAATAAATTCTTTTGAACACTATACCCACTTTATGCAAAAGCACTTATATTGGTGTGTGATTAGAGGATTATGAGTTTTCTGTTTAACAGAAATCCAGCCAAGAAAAATTCTCCCTAAGAGACTCAATATTTGTAAGATAATTATGTGTTGTAAAATAAACTGAAGATGAAAGGGCCCATATCAGTATTCAGTCTCAAGACCATCTTAACAATCTGATCAGGTGTAAACAGCCTTATCTTGGCTTGTAGTTAGGGAAGACCAGTATTTCAGGGTCAAATGACTTACAGCTTTTATT
Source organism: Octodon degus (assembly GCF_000260255.1). Lineage (NCBI taxonomy): Eukaryota > Metazoa > Chordata > Mammalia > Rodentia > Octodontidae > Octodon > Octodon degus. The sequence continues at coordinate 6,961,590 of NW_004524595.1, read as the reverse complement.
TACGGTATTTAAAAAGCACTATGTAAGGTCAGCAAGGCTTTAAGCACAGTTATTAAAATTCAATGAGTGTGAAGCCCAATCACAATAAAGCCATGAATTTTAATATCTAAAATAATGAACAGTTAGGACTGAGGGCACTCATCAAATTTAACTGATTCTATAGTAACTGCATCCCATACACACTTGTTTCTAATCTGTTCCATTTCACTAATCTTTAGAGTTGTAATGTTGGAGCCAGATATGCAACCTGATGTTAAGAGTCTCAAGAAAAGACTTTAAAATTCAAACAAATGCAAAAGGATAAATTGCTTTTTGAAGGAGAAACAACTCAAGAATCTCCATTTTCAGCTTTTATAATTATTTCCCTAAGACATAAATACAACTGGTATGTACTGGTAAGGCTGATACATTTATGTGTCTTTCATAAACTGGCCCACCTGACTCCAGTATTGCTCTTGTCTTATAATCTGCAATGCCAGGGCCTTGACTTATGCTGAACACCCCTGTGCACATGCTCCATTCTCCTCATTGTTAATTTTTACCCATTCTCTAATTTTGGCTTCAGATCCTTCTTTTCATCTCATTCTTAAGCTTCCAAGGTTTAATTCTCTTCCTCTAGAACTATAACTTTCAGCAGTAAATGTCAGTAGTTGAGAGAAAAATATCCCTAATACAGCTTGATCCCTAATCCAGTTTGCACACCAAACTGAGTCATTTCTTTCTCTCTCCCAGGCTTGTTTCTTTGCAGGACTGTTCTAAATATCAATTAGCTAAAACACACAAATTATTTAGAATAATAGCTAGCACAAAATAAGCATTTAATAAACATTAGTTATTTCTTTTTTTCTTTTGCAAAACCAGGGATCAAACTCAGGACCTTGTGCTTGCCAGACAGGTGCTTATGCCACTGAGTTGTCTCCCTGGCCCTCACTAGCTATCTCTAATTCTTTTTTTTTTTTTTCAAAATTTTATTGATAAACAGATAGCAATGAGACAGTTTCAAATCAAATCGGAAGTACAGATTCAACAAATAATACACTGCATATATTCTTCTTAGTGGTTAATTGCTGTACAAGATGCAGACTTGTGATCCTATTT
>NW_004524595.1:6958755-6960392 GCF_000260255.1 Octodon degus | reverse complement strand
GAAAGCTTGAGAAAATGTTTTTTCTCTCCATGTGACTCTCCCCAATAGCCTCATTCTTATTAAAGAAAAACATCGACCCTTTATTCTCAATTAAGGGCTGTGTCTAACCAATAATTCCTCAGACCTGTCCAAGTCATCAAAAACAAGGAAAGTCAGAGAAATTGTCATAGGTAAGAGGAATTTAAGGGAATTGGGAATGTAATTCATTGTTACTGTATCACTATTGTTTCATTAACTGCAACAGATGTGCAATACTAAGGTAAAATGTTAATGATTAGGGACACTAGACATGGAACATAGTGAACTCTGTACATCTTTGGAATTTTCCTGTAAACTTAAAACAATTCTAAAATAAAGTTATGAAAGTAGGTACATGTACAATATTGCTTTAGCGTCTAAGTGGATATTTGCTATAGTGGGATAGGAATGGAAGCAGGGTGACTAATTAGGAGTCCTAGCTCTGCTATTTATTGGCCATTTGACAGGGAGTTATTTTACTCACTTTTTTTTCTTTTCTTTCTTTTTTCTTTTCTTTCTTTCTTTTTTTTTTTTCAGTACCAGGGATTGAACTCAGGACCTTGTGCTTGCCAGGCAAGCGCTTATTCTACTGAGCTATCTTCCTGGTCCCTTTGCTCACTTTCATTTTCTTGTCTGTAAAATGGGAGTAATTACTGAAAGTGATATGGTAGGGCTTTAATGATACAATACAAGGAGTAGATCTACAAATTTATTATAACTCAAGTTTTATTTTAAAATGTATTACATATGCTGTATGTACAAATTTAGCTAGCAGCAGTGGCAGAAAACTACAATGACCTCCAGAACAGTAAGTACTATGATGCTTTGGGCATTGTAAAATCCTAGAATCTGCAGTCAAGGCAATATGCTCATCACTAAAACTCAAGAAAGATTCCAGGTCCAGGGAAAGATTCTGAGCCTGCAGCATTTGGAACAGAAGAGGCCCAGAAAAGGTCAATGCCCCTTAAGTGACCTCTACTTGGTAATCACAGTAACACCGTCACAGATCCTGCTCCCACTTGTTGGGAGAATAGTGGCCATACCTTTGCTCACAGTCTACATTCTAGTATTCCCTATACACTGCCACTTCTATCAATTGGGTTGTGTGCTTAGTAAGACTGCTTATTCATACCTGTACTTGTTATTTCATTCATAAGATTACTATAATCTATGAAACCCAAGTTAAATCAGCTACAGACCCAAAAGAGATGAACTTTTGGAATAAACTGCCACTGAATTATTGATGGTGAGACAACTATAAAGATTTGGAAAAAATATGAATTCTGTATTCTAGTATCACAAGAGGTTTGTTTGTTTGTTCTTATTTTTTGCATACCTGGGATCAAACTCCAAACTTTGTGTTTGCCTGGAAGGTGCTTATGCTACTGAGCTATCTCCGTGGACCACAAGAGTTTTAAAGTCTCCATTACATTGCAAAAAACTAAAAGGGGAAGTGGGACTCACATCAGGTGGGAGTGTTTTCTGCCAGAGATAACCTGGAGCTCCATGAGAACTGCATTCAATGCAAGTATGTGGTCTTACACAGAAATATATACAAGTGTATATAAAGAATATTGGGGCCAGTGAGATAGCTCAGTAGTCAAAAGCGCCTGCTTAGG
>NW_004524595.1:6957757-6958332 GCF_000260255.1 Octodon degus | reverse complement strand
TAATTCTTTAGCAAGAATCTCATTGTGACTTTTTTCATTCCTTTTTTCTCCTTTTGACAATTTAGCTAGTTCCTTTCACTCCTTTTTTCTGTCATAAATAAAACTGTTCAATTATCTTTTTTTCATAAGAAAAATTCTTAATGCATTTCAGAAACAGCAGCCCTGATATAATCAGTTGTTTTATTTTTAAATAAATTTATCTTCCTTTATGAATAAATTGTCCTATTGTTCCTATGGGGAAAACTAACTGCCAATTGTTTGCAGATAATGTGACGTTTTCTCTGGTTGCCCTCTGAGGATCTTGTCTTTGTATTCTGCAGTGATGCTATGATATGTCTAGGACGCAATTATTTTTCTTTATCCATTTTGGGACTGACTGTAATATTTCAATCTGAGGACTCCTGTCTTAAATATTTGGAAATTGTTCAGCCATTGATTCTTCATCCTAATTCTATTCTCTTTCATGGGGGGGAGGGAGTTCCAATTAAATGATATTGATTCTTCATCCTCTATCTCTGAAATCTTTGCTACAGATTTTTCATCTCTGTTATTTTGGAAAGATTTCATATATATAT
>NW_004524595.1:6956326-6957657 GCF_000260255.1 Octodon degus | reverse complement strand
CAGCTACTCTGTTTATGGTTCCTTATTTTTACTTAAAAAAATAACATATTTCCTTTCACTCACACTAGATTTAACATCTATTAAGATTTTGTCTTATTTTTTTTTTATTCTGTATGCTCTCTCTTTGCTGAAATACAATATAGCAGTAGTAGAAAATGTAGCATTAATTACAGGTATCACAGGAGAATTTACTTGATTATAGATCCTTTGATTTTCTTAATTTTTAAATTCAACAACACTAAAATTTATGTATTTTTACACCCCTCCCCCACTTCAATGGGAGTCTTACATTGTACAGGTTGGCCCTTAACTCTGGATTCAAGTGATCTGCCTACTTCAGCCTCCCAAGTAACTGGGACTCTAGGTCACTGCCAATTTGCTAGGTAACTTATTATAATTTTCTTTTTAAATTAAAAAAAAATCTTTTATTTATTTACTTGGCACAGGGTCTCACTACACAGCTTGGATTCAGTAATCCTCCTGTCTCAGCCTCCACAGCACTGGGATTACAGGCATGCATCACCATACCCGGTTTCAGGGGCCACCTCAGCACTGGGGCCAGCACAGCATGTGGTAGTGGGGACTGAACCCAGATCCTTGTGTGGGCCCAGGCAGGCACTTTGACCCTGAGCTATCTCTCTAACCACTTACTGCAATTTTCTTTTCTTTTCCTTTTTTTTTTTTTTTTTGTATTTTAGTACAGGGTCTCACTACACAGATTAGACTCGTAGTGATTCTCCTCTTGTTTTCAGTCTCCCAAGTGCTGCGATAACAGGCTCGTGCCACCATTCCCAGCCTCAATCACCGTCTCAGCTTGCCCCAGGGATGGGGCCAGCACAGCACACCAGGGATCGAACCCCAGTCCTTGCATCTGCCTAAGCAGGAACTTTAATCCGCTGAGCTATTACTCAGCACTTTAATCCGCTGAGTAATTTTCTAATGTCACATTTCTAAATATTCTTTCATACCAGAAGCTTTGTCTTTTTTTTTTGAGATAAGGTCTTATTTTGTACTGCAAGTTCGCTGCATAATCCAGGATGGCCTTCAACTCATGGGGATCATTCAATCTCAACCTCCTGAGTGCTGGGCTTACAGATGTGTGCCACCATGCCCAGTGTCATCATTGGTCAAATTACTCTGACAGCTTTAAGAAATCAACATCACATTATAAAAGACTGGTGACAAATGTGGATGCTGGCAACTCAACATCATATAGTTAGGGCAGAGGACAATAAAGATGTCTTATAGTAATCAACTCCTTGCTATCATTAAGTAGAATCTGTTCTTTCAAGAAGCTTCTTTTTTTTTCTTTTCAAAGTTTTATTGATAAA
>NW_004524595.1:6945672-6947152 GCF_000260255.1 Octodon degus | reverse complement strand
TCTCCTTCCTTCCTTACTTCCTTTTTTGCCTTTTTGAGACACAGTCTTATTATGCAATTCAGGCTGAACTTGAACTCACTTTGTTGGCCTCAAGCTCCCAATGATTCTCCTGCCTCAGCCTCCTGAGTGCTGGGATTATAGGTGTGCACCACCATATTCAGCCTTCAGTATTTTAAAGAAGTCTATCAGATGTAGTATCATGCACACTTGTAATCCCAGCTATTTGAGAGGATGAGGTAGGAAGATCACTTTCACGCAGACTTTTGAGACCAGCCTGGGCAACACAGGAAGACTGACTCAAAACAATAATCAACCACAAAAATAAAACAAAACAAACAAGACACCCAACCCCCCCACCAAAAAAAATGCCCCTAAATTTATGATTTTACTGGATTTATTTTCAACTCCGGTCTTTTGAAAATCTTTGGTCATATTTCAAAATTCCTTTTAGGTCTCTAGAAACATTAGACAATTATTTTATTTTATTTAATTTTTTTGTATATTTTTTTTTTAGGGAAGGGTCTACAGGGCATTCAGGGTCTCACTACTAGATTAGACTCATAGTAATCTGCCTGTTTACAGCCTCCCAAGAGCTGGGAATACAGGGGCACCACCACGCCCAGTCTCAATTGCCATCTCAGTGCGCCCCGGGGGTGGGGCTGGCACACCAGGCCAGGGGATGGAACCCCTGGCCCCTGTGCCTGCTTACAGGCATTTCAATTCGCTGAGTTATTTGGCCATCCCTCACAGTTATTTTATGACAAGTAACTCTAATACCTGAAGTCATGAGGGTCTAATTTTTTGTTGTTGTATTTAGTACAGGGTCTCACTACACCAGACTTGTAGTAATCCTCCTGTTTTGAGCCTCTCAAGCACTGGGATAATAGGAATGTACCACCATGCCATTTCAACTGCTGTCTCAGTGTGCCCCAGGGGCAGGGCTGGCAAGGCATGCTAGGGGATCAAACCCAGGTTCCTGCTCCCTGTGTCTGCCTAAGCAAGTGCTTTAATCCGCTGAGCTATCTGGCCAGCCCATGAGGGTCTAATTTTATAAAGGTTAGCACAAGAATCTCATGAATCCATATTTAGTTGAACTCTTTATTGATAACACTGCTAGGTCTCAATGAAGAATGCAAACTTTAGAAGATTTGGATTCTGCTTCTGCCACATGCCCTGGAGTTTTTTGTTAAATTATTTGGTTTTTCTTTTCTTTACCCTATATTTTTTTTTTTTTTTAATTTTATGTATTTGGTACAGGATCTCCCTATGCATTTTGGACTTGTAGTGATCCTTCTGTTCCAGCCTTCTCAATGCCGGGATTACAGGCATGCACCACTACACCTGGTCTTGGTGGCTGGCACAGTGTGTGGTACCAGAGTTCAAACCCAGGTCCTTGTGCTTGCCTAGGCAGACGCTTAGATGACTGAGCTATCTCTGTGGTCCTACTCTGGGTTTTCTTTTCAGTTTTGTTTTTTTTTTT
>NW_004524595.1:6941140-6945403 GCF_000260255.1 Octodon degus | reverse complement strand
GGGTTAGTTTGCTGATTTCAAGAACCTACAATCTTTGTTCTGGTATCAAGTATGAAAAGGTCCTTTAAAGACTTCTCCAGGGCTGGGGAAATGGCTCAGTGGAATAAGCGCTTCCCTGGCAAGTACAAGGGCCTGAGTTCAATCCCTGGTTCTGAGAAAAAAAAAAAAGACTTCTCCAAATATAGCTTCTCTAACTGCAGTGGAATACGTACCTCTAACAAAACAAAACAAGAAAAGGGGGATATAAATAAAGGACCATTAGGATAGATATACAGCTGTTTTCTCTTAGTTCATTCATTGAGAGGATTTGTACTGTTATTTTAGACAAGATATTATGTCTGCATCTTGTCCTCTGAATAACTACAAAGACAACAATATGCAATGTATCAATTATTGTAACTAATTATTGTCCTACTAAATTGTTTCATTGCTATTTTTTCTCATTAAAATGAGGGGCTGGGGAGATAGCTCAGTAGAATAACTGCTTGCCTGGCAAGCACAAGGGCCTGAGTTCAATTCCCAGTTCTTAATAAAAGAAAGCAATTCAACTGTGGTGCTTTTTAAAAGTTTCAAATCAAGCAAAAAAAAAAAAAAAAAGAATTAAAAAAGAAAAATAGATAAAATTAAATTTCATGAAATACTTCTTCTCCAATAGGAGGAGGATAGTTTTTTAATCTCTGCTGGTGCATAGCTGTGTTCTACACCACACCTTTACTCAGGGCACAGTGCTTTGAGAGGCCTGGCTGACTGTGGATCTGATTTTCAACTTTACTTTGCACAAAATCATAGTTCTGCCCATAGAACTTCAGCTGAGGTCCAAGCACAAGGCAGGAGTAGCAGTGGCAGCAAAAGTCACTGGATTACTTTGCTTCTGGTTTCTTTTTACTTCTCAGGAAGTTAATTTTCCTCATTTTCAGATCTTAAAGACAAGTAGCACTTTCTTAAAGAAGTGACTCTTACCTTACTACTCTCCAGAACAGACCAAGGACTGTTTCATGGCCCTTCCATTTTTCCTCCATTACACACAATAGTTTGCAATTACGTTTAATAGTATAATCATTGGTTTAAAATTTGTGCCTGCCAATGCTGTCAGTTCCAAGAGGAGAGGAATCATTTGTCCACCAGAGTATTCAACCAAGCATAACACAGAAACAAAATAAAACTTTGCTAAATGAATCAAAAGAATGTGTATGGGCTGAAGCAGGGAATGAGTATTAATATGTATGCAACTTCTCAAAGAAAATAAAGGGAGAAAGAAAAGAGGAAAGAAACATTTTATTACCCTTATTTTAGAATAATAAGAAACTGCAACTACCTGAGTAATCACTGACCATTTCTTTTTTCTTTTTTAACTGACCATTTCAATCCAAATCTTACATAAGCATGGTTCTTAGTTCTCTTCACTGAGATAAAATATTTGTATCTTAAGTATATCACTCAATCACTTTCAACAAATGGGCACAGTCACACCACGCTACTATATGGTAGAGCATTTCTCTCAACCTATGCTTTCTCTTCTCCTTTCAATATCCCTAATCTTACAAACAACTCCTGATCTGATTTCCACTGTCATAAATTAGCTTTCCTCATTTGAAATTTTAGGTAAATGCAATAAAATAGCATGTATTTTTTTTGGGAGGGGTTGGCTTTTATTACTAATGCTATTTTTAAAAATTTACCCATATTGTCTCATATTACCACAATCTAATAAAAGCCATCTATGGGATCAGTGAGATAGCTCAGTGGACTAAGTACCTGCTTAGGCAAGCTCAGGGACTGGGGTTTGATCCCAAGCACCAGGCGTGCTGAGCGGGCCACTGAGTCTGGGTGTGGTGATACACCCCTGTAATCCAAGCCCAGGGGTGGCTGAAAACGAAGATCACTGTGAGTCCAAGCTGCACTGTGAGACCCTGTACAAAATACATTAAAAAAAAACACCCAAAAAACAAAAAACAAAAGCCATCTATGACAAAACAACAGTCAGCATCACTTAATAAACAAAAACTTAATCCTTTCCCTCTGAAATCAGGAAAAAGATAAAGATGGCCAAGGTATCCACTCTTATTCACCATAGTCCTGGAAACTTTAGCCAGAGCAATTAGACAAGAGAAAGAAATAAAAGAGGTAATGATAGGAATAGAAGTTTCATTATCATTATTTGTGGATAACATGATACTCTATATAGAAGACCCCCAAAAAGTTCACCAAAAGACTTCTAGAATTAATAATCAAATTCACTAGTATATCGGGATACAAAGTCAACACTCAAAAATCAATAGGCTAAAAAAGAATCAAGTCTTCTTGTACAAAAATAACAAACTCAATGTGAAATCAGAGAAACACCCACTACTTTTCATAATAGCACCACCCCCCAAGAAAGAAACACCTAGTAATCAATCTCACAAAGTGAAAGATTTCTCCGTTGACAACTACAGTACTCTGAGAAAGGACATTGAAGAGGATATCAGACAATGGAAAGGTAACTCTTGCTCTTGGATAGGAAGAACCAATACAGTAATAGCATATCTCACAAAATTAGAGAAAACAATCCTAAAATCATTTGGAAACAGAAGAGACCTAGAATAGCAAAGGCAATTTAGGGAAACAAAGGCAAGTCAGGAGGCATGACAATGCCTGACTTGAAATAATACTACAAAGCTACTTTGACAAAAAAGCACAGTACTGGCAAAAAAACTGAACTGAGGATATGTTCTTTTGTTGTTGGATAATATTCCACTGTATAAATATACCATTTTTGCTTGTTTATATCTTTTTTTTGTATTTTTAGGGACGGGTCTATAGGGTGTTCAGGGTCTCACTACGTAGATCAGACTCGTAGTGATCCTCCTGTTTACAGCCTCCCAAAGAGCTGGGATTACAGGCGTATGCCACCACACCCAGTCTCAATCCCCATCTCAGCACAGCCTGGGGGGCAGGGCCGGCACGGTAGGCCCGGTGATCCAACCTCAAGCTCCTGTGCCACTTGTTTATATCTTGAAAAAATCTGGGACTAAAAGGAAAAAAAAAATGCAAAGTTTTTGTAAATGGCGGGGTGGTTAAAGGGAGGGGAGGAAAATGGGAAAAAAAAGAAGAATCAATATATATCATGTACAGGCACAAATACCCTATGATGAATGGGATCATGTATATCAAGGAGTCCCAATAAAATTAATTTTTAAAAAAGCAAAGAAAAATAATATTAGAATTTCTAGGAAGATTTTATTTCTTTAATGTATTTTGGTACAGGGTCTCACTACACAGCTCAGACTTGTAGTGATCCTCCTGTTTTCAGCCTCCCAAGCACTGGGATTACAGGCACATGCCACCACACCTAGTCTCACTGTCTCAGTGTGCCCCGGGGGTGGGGCCAGCATGGCACACCAGGGATCAAACCCTAGTCCCCGCATCTGCCTAAGCAGGGGCTTTAATCTGGTGAGCTATCTGACTGGCCCTTTATTATGGTTTTCATTAACATTTTTTGGATACTTAATAATAATAAGCTCTTTTTTTTTTTCTTTTTGAGACAAGGTGTCACTAAGTAGTTCAAGCTGGCCTTGAGCTCACTGTGTAGCCCAGGCTGGTCTCAAACTCCCAATGATGCTCCTGTCTCAGCATCCTGAGTGCTGGGATTACAGGTGTGCACCACCATGCCTGACACCATCAAGCACTTTTTCATGTGCTTAATGACCTTTTGTATATCTCTCTGAAGTGTCCAAGTCTTTGGCCCATTTTAAAGAGTTGACTTTTTATTACCGAGCTACAAGAATCCATTAAATATTCTGTCCTTTGTTAATCCTGGATTGAGAATATTTTCTTTGTGATTCTGATTTGTCTATTTATTTATTTATTTTAACATAGGGGCTCATTACACAGCTCAGACTTATACTGGTTCTCCTGTCTCAGCCTCCCTAGTGCTAGGGTTACAGGTGTGTGTCACCATGTTCTGAAGCGCACATGGCACGCCGGGGTTCCAGGGCAGCCTGGAATACAGTAACAGGGATTGAGCTCAGGACTTTGCACTTGCTAAGCAAGTGCTTATGCCACTGAGCTATCGTCCCAGGCTCTACTTATTTCTTATTTCTTTTTTTTCCTACTTATTTCTTTTTTTTTTCCTTTTTCTTCTTTTTTTCCCCCATAATTTTATTCAGAAACAAATAGCAATGAGACAATTTCAAATCAAATTGGTAGGACAGTTTCAATTATTAACACATTGCATACATTCTTCCTAGTGGTTAATTGCTGTACAAGATGCGGACATCATAT
>NW_004524595.1:6918964-6935425 GCF_000260255.1 Octodon degus | reverse complement strand
ACTTGGCGTTCTGTATGCTTCAGTTACCTGAATGTCAGATTGTTTCCTCATATTTGGGAAGTTTTCTGCTATTACTTCTGCCCATATTTTTTTAATCTCATTTGTATTAACTCCTTCTTTCTCATTGATGTCTATTAGTCTCACGGTGTTCATCTTTGCATCATCTTGCAGGTGATGGATTAGTTTTTCCTGCATCCTTGTTGTTTTTTTAAGCGATCCTTTCCTACCTTTTCCCTAGCTGCACCAGCATCTTCAAGATCTGAAACTCTGTGTTCACTTTCACTTAAACCATTTTGCAAGCTTGTGATTGAGATTTTAATTTCCTCTATAGCTTTTTGACTCTGCTTCATGCAATCTATTTCTTTCCTGTATTGCTCATTCAAGGAATCCATCATTCTGCTAATCTCTATTTTTTTGTCAATGTCTTCTTTAGAAGCAGTTATAAATTCTTTAATGCAGTGTTTTTTTCAGATTGGGTTTCCTCCCTATGTTTCTGTAGTTGCTTCTTTACTTCAGATGCTATGAGTTCTGAGAGTTCTTTTTTTATTTCAGAAAAGAATTACGCTCTGAGTTCCTCTATAACTTTGTGCTGTTGCTTATTTACTATCGACGGTATTAATTCATGCATTTGAGTCGAGTTAGCGTCCTCCGCACTTGTTCTGGGTGGGCAATGGGTTTCCTCCATATGTTTCTGCATTTGATTCTTTATTGCAGATGTTATTAATTCAGGGATTTCTTTTTTTTAATTTCCAATCTGAGTTCCTGTATACCTTTCTGCAGCTGTTTATTTCAGAAGCCGTTGATTCATTGCTTTCAGATGTGTGATTCCCAATTTGTTTTGTGTTAGTGTCCTCTGCACTTGTTACTGGTGGGCTTGGGTTCTGAGATTGCATTTTGTTCCTTCTCATCATTTTGTGTAGCACTGTCTTCTGATCTTTACTGTAGATCTTTGTTGCAATTATACCCTTAGCACGTACTGAAGTTCAAGTTCAGATCTACAAAGTTTGAATTTATCCAGCTGTGCCTGGCTTGGGTCTGGCTGCTGTGCTCAGCTCCTTCTTGCTGCTGCCCTTGGGGTGAACCTGTTGTGCCCCTCTGGCAAGATTTTCCACTCCTGGACTAGCTGGGTGGTTCTATCCTCTACATTTTCTGTAGGGATTGCAGCTGCAGGGTTTGACCCCAGGCCCGTATGCCAGGCCTGAGCGGAGCCTGGAGGGCACAAGGTGGAGTGGAAGGAGAGACAGCTCTCCCACACACTCACCAAGCCTGGGCTAGGACTGGGTCTGGGGGTTCCTGGAACGCGGCAGGAATTTCTACTTGGTGGGTGGGGTGGGGGAGGTGCTGCAGTGTGGTGGGGGGCATCCCAATGAGGTGTAAGAGGGCCTCACCCACACTGCAACTGGGCTGGGACCAGTAGTAGGTCCCGCTGGCGCAGGGTAGCTGGAATCTCTCCCACACACTCACCGGGCCTGGGCTAAGGACTGGGTCTGGGGGTTCCTGGAACGCGGCAGAAATTCCTCCTCGGCGGGCGGGGTGGGGGAGGTGCTGAGGAGTGGTGGGGGGCGTCCCAAGCAGGTGGAAGAGGGTCTCACCCATGCTGCACCTGGGCTGGGACTAGTAGTAGGTCCTGCCAGTGCAAGGTAGCGGGAAGCTCTCCCACACACTCACCGGGATTGGGCTAGGGCTCTCCTACTTATTTCTTAAAAGACAAAAGAATTATACAATCTCCAGAGAATCAAGTACTTATTTATTGTTTCTTTTCTTAATTTTTATTTTTAGGCAGCATCTCACTATTTAGTCCAAGCTTGGCTTAAACTCATAATTTTATAGCCTTAGCTTCTCAAATGCTGGAGTTATAGGCATGTACCAGATTAACAGTATCTTTCGATGGGTAAAAAATTTTATATCTTATAAGAACCAACTTATGTTTTCTCTTTCTAATAGCTTGTGAAACTCTCCAAGTTCAGTAAATTCTCCTGTAATTTTTTTTCTGCAAGCTTTCTGTTGTTAGCTTTATGTGTAAGTTTATAGTATAGTACATTTCAAACTGATTTCTCTATTCAGTTTGAAACAGGAGCAGAGGTTCGTTTTTGTCCACAGAGATACCCAGGTATGCCAGCAGCAGCATTTCTTAAAATGATTTTCCTTTCCAGGTTGAACTGCCTTTGTCCTAAGTCATTTGACTGCACTCATGTGAGTCTATTTTATGGCTACTCTGAAATCAGATTTCTTTGGTTTATTTGCTTATCCTTTTGCTAATGCATTCTTTCTTTATTACTATAGCTTTAAAGTGAGTCTTCATACCAAGTAGGGACAAGTTTGCCAAATTTCTATCTTAACAGCAATGAACTTTTCAATTTGTAAATATGACATTTTTCTCCCTTCATACACATTTTCCTAAATTTCTCTTAACAATGTTTTGCAGTTTTCAAACATACTATTATTTTCATTTCTTTCTCTTCATGTATTTGGTACAGGATCTCACTATATAGCTTGGACTTGTAGTGATCCTCCTGTTTTCAGCCTCCCCAGCACTGGGATTACAGGTGTGTACCACCCAGCCAGACTCAGTAACAGCTCAGCACCCAAGGCCAGGGCCGGTGTGGCATGCGGGACTGAGGCATCCTGGTCCTTGCGCTTACCAAAGCAGGTGCTTAGTCCACCGAGCTAACTCGCCAGCCCTTCAAACTTAATTTTGTTGTTTGATACAAGTCACTCTGATACAAGTCATGCTAGTCAAGTACTTCAACTGGTTAGTGCTTCTAAATTTTCTGAAAAATTCTGACTAGAGGTATATCTGTTTCTTTTGTTTCCAATAATAAGGGGAAGTGGTTTTAATATTAATTTTTAAGTGATACAATATGAAACATTTTTTGCTAGGTTCTTTTCATCACAGTAAGGAAATCTACTATATTAGTGAAGAAGTTTTATCATAAATAGGTGCTGTGTTTTGCCTAATGGTTTTTCTGCATCTATGGAAAGGATCTTAAACTTTTCTTCTACAAACTATGAACATGGTGAATTATACTGGCTCATTTTCATGTACTAAATTTAAATAAATTTGTGTTCCTAGGGTAAATCCCACTTGATCATGGAATATTATTCTTTTTATGTATTGCTGGAATTTATTTGCTAAATATTTTTGCATCTATGTTCATGAGAAATTTTGGTAAGCAATTTTTCTTGTAATGCCCTTATATTGCTTTGGTATGAGGCCATAGTAGCCTCATAAAAATTACCTGGGGAGTGTTTCTTCTTGAATTTTCTGAAATAGTTTGCAGCAGACTGATTCTTTCCTTCCTTTCTTCTTTCTTTTTTTGTATTTAGTACAGGGTCTACAGGGTCTCACTACACAGATCTGACTCGTGAGACTCCTGTTTTCAGCCTCCCATGAGCTGGGATTATAGGCATGTGCACAATGTCCAGTCTCAATCGTGGCTCAGTATGCCCCAGGGGTGGGGCTGGCACTGCACCCCAGGGATTGAACCCAATCCTTGTATCTGCACTATTTCTTTCTTAAGCATGATAGTATTTCAACAGTGAAGCCACTGGGGCTTGGCATTTTCCTGTGGATGGATATAAATATATATATATATTGGCACAAGCCTGCAACTCCAGCACTCAGGAGGCTAAGATAGGAGGAGAGAGAGAAAATATTAAAGGAGAGAATATTAAAGGTAAACTGAAGTCTCCTTCATCCCTAAATCTATTCCCTTTTTTCTGTCCCTGAGGTATCCTCTCCTTTGAGTATTACTCATTTACATAATTATTGTACTGAAATAATAACTAATTTCTGTGCTCTCCTGGATCTCCTCTTCACTTACCATGTTTCCTGCTTCTGCAGCCAACCGGGCAGCATAGCGCGCTATAAGCCGGTGTTCCTCATCCAGTCGGGTAGGACTGTCCAGGACACTGCCAAGAAGATAAAAATATTCAACAGGTGTCTATTAAACATTCCCAACTCTTGTTCCATTCTTGCAAAGAACAGATAGGAAAAAAAGCTTATAAATAAGGAGAGTAACAAAAGAAATGAAGACTTGGGTCATAGACACTCATGGTTTTCTGAGAAAAAGAGGAATTTAGAGAAAAAGACAAGGGTTGAATGTGTCATTCTTCCTCAGCAGTACATCTCCCTGCTCTCACACTACTGAAGGGGCACTTTGTTTTAAATGAAGGACTGAGGAAAAAAATATAGCACCTACAGTCTATTATAGAGATTTCTAAACAAATGTTTGGGGAAATTAATGACATAGTAGGCCTAGATCTTAATCTCAAAAAGACCAGAAGAAAATTACAGCATCATGAAAAACAAAAGGGCAAGAAAAAGTAGAATTAACACTAGCTGAACAAAAGTGGAAAACCCTGACCATGGATGGACACATAAGCTAGAGAAAATTTCTCTTTTACTATGTTTGTTTTACAACTATGGTCTTCTCTTAGAGTGAATTAGTTTTGCCTGTTATTCTTTAACAAGAAGAGTCAGCATCCTACAAATGCAAAGTCCTGTTCACTTCTGAGTGAAAGATGGGTTCTTGAGTAGCAAGCTCATTCCATCTATACATATGACTTCTTTAATCTAGCACTTTATGTCAACTACTATATACCCATATCAAGGCAGCCCTCAATCAACAGGGACTGCTGTGGCTAATAATTCTCTTTAAGTCTGGCAGAAATTTTAGAGCAACAGTGATGACAAGACTGACCAGAGAAGGCTGTTGTGGCATGGCTCTACTTTGGCCCTAGGGTTCCTGAAGTTTCCCAAAATTCTTAATTAGAATTTTGCAGTATGATAAGTAATATGTAAGAATTAAGTCCAGTACTCACCAAATCTTGTTTTATAATGACTGAGGGGAATCTGGGAAGACTGAAGTCAAGTCAGTGAAGATCTTTTTTTTTTCTAGAACCATATTTTTTTCTTTAATATAAAAATAAAACTTCGTCTGCCCCTTAGCTGGGGCCAGGAAGATGACTCAGTAGAATAAGCGCTTCCCTGGCAAGCGCAAGGGTCTGAGTTCTATCCCTGGTTCCATAAAAAACAAAACAAAACAAAACAAAACACCAAACTTCCTGTATTTTTATCTCTGTGACCAATTCTTCTAAGCTTAACTTTTCTGTAGGACGGATTTTTTTTTTTAAATGAGCTTTAAGTCAGCTAGCTACAAAATCTATTAACATTCTACAGTTGTAGCTGTGAAAACATGGGCTTCCAGCATGTTATAATTGTCCCTTTTAAAGATGATGGCATACTGAGATTAGACTATCATCAGTTGGCTTTAATGCTTTAGGTTAAAGACCCTATGATCAAGAATACATTGTAAGATTTGAGCTGTAAAGTGTTGGCTTTAAACAAGATAAAAATTATCTTTTAAATGAAAATAACAAAAATGAATGCTTAGTAGGTATATAATATTATAGAGGAATTAGCAGCCTAAAAAGTGGGATGTAAAGAAGCTGACTTCTGTAAAGGCAAAGGATACAGTGAGTTCCTTTGTACAAAAGAACTCCTTCCTTTCCTAACACATCCTATCTCTCCTATATGCCTGTTACACATGTGTGGATGACATGGTTGCTTTATTACCCAACTCCCTAGTCAGAAACTTGAGTCTTGTATTAGTGAGAGGTTTTACGGCCAATGAAAATTATCTGAAGGCAACTAGAAAGAATCCTTATTGTTCTGTTTCATTATTGTTTCATTATTGTTCTGTTTGAATTGACTTATATTTTCAGATTTAGCCAGCAAATTTCTAATTTTTTAAAGGCAATATAGTGCTCAGTTCCTTAAACTATAAATCAAGACATGCAGTACTCACCCACTCATGTTCTCCTGGGCCTGCTGGCCATCAGTTTCTGATCAGGGAGCACCTAGGCATTAAGACTTGAGGACCTTGGCTAAATCTACTATAAACCATTGTAAGCTAAAATATCAGGCAGTAATTCTTGCCAAGATTCTCCTGCTATTTTTACTGTAGTAGCTTCATATCACCTTAGACAACTGCTCTTATTGTTAAAAAGTAATCTGCCCTGCCTAGGCTAAAACAACTCTACTTCCAGAGATTAATCTGGAAGGCTGGGATAAGCATGCAGAACCACCTGGTGGATGGAGATGATGCCCTCTGTGGCCTTTCTTCCCTCCTATATAACAGTCCATTAAGCCCACCTGGGAATCTGAAAGGTTAGCACTCCTCCAGGAACTACAGGAGATAGTATGAAATAAAGTATTAAAAAGGTCCCCCCCCCACATATATGATTTCCCCACTGACTGTTCGTCTTCTATCACAGGGAGTAGGAATGAGCTCAAATGATTTTCCCAAGGGCATGCTATGAGCAAAACTAAGATCAAAATCTAAGGCTTTGGCTGTGTTTTTACATATATAATAGCTTATAAATTATGTTTTTCTCCCTCAAGAGTCTCAAAGCAGAGCTTTACAAGCAGTTTGGCACTGTTACTCCTCTTTGCAACTTTGCAGAAAGAAGTGATGAAGTTAGGCTATCTAAACCTTATCTGTCATTGCTCTTGGAATGGTGGTGATATAAACATGAAGTGGATAGGAGCTTTTGGATATGCCTGAATATAATGTCACTTTGTTTAGTACTAACTTGCTATTCGTTTTGGATTTCTTTGTTGGTTGTCTTTTTGAGACAGAGTTTCATTATGCAGTTCAAGCTGGTCTTGAACTCACTTTGTAGCCCAGGCTGGCCTCGAATTCACAGAGATCCTCCTCCCTCAGCCTCCTGAATGCTGGGATCACAAGAGTGCACCACTACATCCAGCTGATTGGTATTAACTTTAAAAAAATGATTATCTTTCCTCTAGTTAGTGTTTATTGAATATTTTTTCCACTCCAACCCATGAAGGGATCATTTACATACCCATATTAATAGCAAGTCATTATCTTAGATTTCAAGGTGAGAGAGATGGGACCATTGTAATACACATGATTATAATATACGACGTATATGTAGTTTGTTAAAAAGTCTCTGAGGTGATAATGATCCAACCCACTGTTGAAAGTCAATTGTTTAAAGAATAAACAATGTTAGGTTTTTGCTAACAGATTAAGTGTGGTACAAATGTAATACGGTAATTGTATTGAAGTCCCCTTATTAGACAATGGAGATATCTATGGATTGATTAGCCTTAAACTTTGAACATTAATGGAAACATTTTATTATTTAGGTAAGAATGAACAGGAAGAGAATGCATATGATACCTCTGTGAATGCTAGATCTTTTGAACTCTCTATCTCAGAGGTGTATGCACTCTTCCAGTATAATCTATAGAGGCCAAACCTCACTTTAGTGGAGATTTTCTAGCTACATGTGTAGGTAAGTGCTAGGCATGGCAAGGATCCCTCTCTCTTGGAAGCTAATGCTTCAGTAATTATTTTAACACCTCCATTTATAGCTGGTGGCTATACAAAGATGACCCCACTTGCAGAGCTTCTCCCACTGGCAACTGCAGAAACCACCACCCGTTTCCCCAAATTAGCCCTAGCCACCCGCCTAGTGTTGCTGCACTACCACTGACCGTGCACAGTGCTGCAGACGGGCCACATAGGAGGCTATCAGCGCATGCTCATCGGCCAAAGGACTGGACATGTCCTGGCTAAACTGTAACCTGGGAATGATGGAAGCAGAGACAGCAAGCATGACATAAACACATATAGAGAGATGAACATGGATTAAAATGAGAAAACTTAAAAATACAGACAATAATATCATGATAACAATAAGAAAACTATAATGTATGGTGAAATACAGTCAGACCATTAGGAATCTATCCCACAGACCCTTTAAATAAAAGCAGGCTCTAGCTGACTGACACCACAGCCCTCAAGGAGAGAAAGCTGTCTTTTAAAATTATTAAGTGACTCCCATGTAACATACTTCTGTAGCTTTTTCTACATTTAAAGATTGTCAGTGTTGCCTCATACTACCAGTAAATATTCTCATTTCTATGGCTACTATTTTTAGCATCAGTTTCTCTCCTAAACTGGTACTTGAACCTAAATTATTAGAATTGTTCCTAATTATAAGACAGTACTGTGAGGCTCTCTCTTAAGTGCATGGTCTTTATTATTCTAAAACATATTTTTACTATAGGGACATGAAATCGAGTAATATAATGACTGACACTAATGTACCTATCACCAAACTTGAACAAATACAAAATCTTTCAAAAATTTTGTTTGTTCTTCTCCCTATAGCTTTATTTGTGCAGAAAGAGGTGTTAACACAAATTCAAGGTAATTATTTCACTCAGGAATCATTGACCCTGTATATCTGTCAGACAGTAAGAACACTTCACACCAAAAAAATTAACAAGTGTTTTAAATATCTCAGTTCACCTAAAAAATACAAATTACAAAAAATCTCTTTTTCCAGTTAAAATCAAGATTCAAATAAATGGTTGCTATGTTCCTTTTACATTTGTATTTGATTAATACATTTCTAATTTTAATCCAAAGAGTTTTCTCCTTTCCCTGTCCATCTTCTGACACTTATTTGTGAAGTAATAATGTTATGTTGTAGAATATCTTACATCCTGGATTTGACAGGATCCTCTATGGTATCCTTTAAGTTGCTTTTCCATCCTGAGATTAGATCTAGTTGCTTCACTAAAGCTTTGTTTTTGAGAAGTAGTAAGAATCAGTTGTAGTAAGAATCAGAAGTAGTAAGAATCTCAAATGTTACACTAACAATTGAGAAAAGGAGGCACATAATTGAATGGATTATAGATACTGATTAGTGGGTTCAGGAGTTATTGGTCCTATTTCTCCATCAGAAGTCCCCATCAACTTTCTACCTAATGGTTTTAGCATTTTTTGATGAGTCTTGCTTAGATCCATTATTTTATTAGGGATTGGAAAACATCAATTTTTCTGATTTTATCCTCCTTTCTGCAAGTGTCCATTTCCTTTGTTTCTCTTGAAGATACTACTCACTCAAAGGAAAAACAAAAGTTGATATCCTCTATTATTTAACAAATCTCAACAAAATGAGTTAGTAGCCTTCAGTGGTTAAAAAGAAATTTCTTTTTTAGTAACACTATGAACTCAGACTTTTATGCATCTGAGGTGCCTTGATCCATTTCAATCTTCTTCTTTTTAAATTTAGGACATGGTACACAGGGTCTCACTGCATAGATTGAACTTGTAGTGATCCTCCTGTTTTACAGCCTCCCAAGTGCTGGGATTACAGGAGTGCACCACCATGCCCAGGCTCAATTGGTGTCTCAGTGTGCCCTGGGGGTGGGGCTGGCATGGCAGGCCTGGGGATTGAACCCCTGGCCCCTGCCTCTGCCTAAGCAGGCGCTTTAATCCGCTGAGCTATTTGGTCGACTCCATTTCAATCTTCTTTTTTTTTTTTTTTTTCATTTCAATCTTCTTGAGAGAGTCTCACTATGTTAATTGATCTAGTCTTAAATTTGTGGGATCAGGTATCCTCTTGCCTTAGCCTCCCAAATGGTCAGGAGTACTGAAATATACTATTGTGGCTAGTGATCTCTCTCTCTCTCTCTCTCTCTCTCTCTCTCTCTCTCTCTCTCTCTCTCTCTCTCGGGCCTTGTTATATAGTCAGCGCTGACCTTCAATTTGTGATCCTTCTGTTCTTAATCATCATCTGGCTCTCAACCATTGTCTTCATGCTCAAAGTATTCTACCTTTGGCCAGAGGGAGCCCTCATAAGGAAGCTTCTATGTTCTTTGAAATATCCATTAGGGCTTACTAGTTTCCTTGCTTTATCGCATAAACTATTCCTATTTCATCTTGTATATATTCTGTAGCAGATCTGAAATCAACCATTTTTCCAAGAGGAAACCCATGATTTCCTTTACTGGAAAAAAAGTACTTAGAAACCACAATCAGGGTATTGGGTGCTTATTGTTCCTGCCCCATCACTGCTTATAGGTTTAGTGGATAAAGGTAAGAAATGTGTATATTTTAGAAAAAAGGTTGGGCATGCTAATCTCAGCACTCGGAAGGCTATGGCAGGAAGACTGCCACGAGTTTAAGGCCAGCTTGAGTTACATGGCAAGTTCAAGGCCAGCCTGAACTACAGAGACCTCAGTCTCTAAAACCAAACCTCTCCTAACCAAACCAAAACAGAACAAAGTTCTCTAAGCACTTTTTTTTGTTTATTATTATTTTTTATTTATTTATTATTTTTCAACAAATAATACACTGCATATATTCTTCTTAGTGGTTAATTGCTGTACAAGATGCGGACTTGTGATCCTATTTACAAACTCCATTAGAACAAATCATTCTATTCATTAACAGAATGTAACTATATATCTATCCCAACCACTTTGAATACACAGATACAAAATGGACATTCATCTGTATACCCCATTTTTTCTAAGTTCCGTTATTGAATATTATAGGTGTGTAAACTCAGCAAAATATTCTAAAAGAGTCCAGTAGCCCATAATAGCATTGGGTCTTCTGTTTAACTGGCAATGTCAGAAATTATTGACCTGAGTCCCCCACAGCTCAACTTAACAGCATGGCTTTATTTCTTCTCTCTAAGCACTTTTAAGGCACTATTCCATTTTCTTTTGGCTTCCATGATTTTCTTTCTTTTTTGGTGGAACTGGGGATTGAACTCTGGCCCTTGTGTTTGCCAGGCAAGCACTTATTCTACTGAGCTATCTTCCCAGCCCCTGGCTCCCACTGTTTTCAATGACAGGCATTGAAATGACAGGCATTCAATGACATTAATGTTCTTCTCATTGTTATTCCCCTGTATATAACATGCTGTGGTCCTGCCCACTCCCAACCACCCCAACCCCTGCACAGGAGGCCAAGAAGGAATAGAAGGGAAACTAGGAGAGCATAATATGTACAAAATAAGGGCAAAATTGTTTCAAGAATAAAGGAGAGATCATTTATGACAAATGGCCAATGATAGATCAAGTAAGACAAGCACTGAGCATGAACTACTGCTGTACAAGTCAACGAGGTTTCTTTGACAAAGATAATTCTATCAGAATAGTAAAAGGTAGAAGTCTGGAGTGTGTATGATTTGTAGAGAAATTTATTCGTAGAGAAATTTGTAGAGAAACTGAAATAGCCACTTACTGTTTCAATAAGTTCTTCTGAAATGAGAAGAAGAGATACACAGATGTAGCTGGGAAGAAAAGAGGCCAAACCCAGGACTTTTTATTCAGGAGATAGGAGGGGAGGGAAAGAGACATAAAAAAATTTGAGATGTGTTATGTGTACGAACTCCCCATGATGAACGTAATCGTCATACATTGTAAACATGTACTAATAATAAAAAATTTAAAAGGAGAAATAGCAGATTTATGAGTTGATAGAGAACATCTAGTTGAGATACATGTAAAAAGATGGTAGAGGAAGTAGAAGAGAAAAATTCTTATCAGAAATCCTTACTTGGTGAGGGACGATGAATGAGGTCCAGTGCAACGTGCAGGCCCATCTACCAGGACATATAACCACGTGTGCAGGTACAGGCACAGGTGGGGAGGTGAATAAAGCAGAAGCTTACAGAATTTTTCTTTTTTTTATTAGTGAAACAGGAAGCAATAAGCCACTAAACACTAGTTTAGGTTTACAGGAAGACTGCTATTCAAAACTAGTGTTATTTGCCAGTTAACTAACAACACAGACCAAAATGAGAAGTATTATAGTATAGCTACATGTAGTAGTAAGGGACATAAGTGTCCATGAATTTTCTAATACTTTTCTTTGGGATGATGTGACATCCTGCTTATAATCCAAGCTGCATCTATTTTCTCAGTCATTTTAATTTTGATTCTTTCTTTTCTGATAAAATATACATGTTACAGTTTAAATCTACAGTGTCTACCAAAAGTCTCATGTGTTTGGAAAGTAACTGGATAATGGAGAGCACTGTGTTCATCAGTGGATTCCTTTTATTCTCTATTCCCACATCCCAGTTTCTCTTCTTTTCTGAAGTTTCCTCCCATTTTACAATATCTACTATACAATCTTGATTTTATTCACTCTTTCCACTTCTCACATTAGGGAGACAAAACGATGTTTACAAATGTGAGTCTGATTTAATCCATTTATGAGGATGGTCTAGAATTCTATCCATTTACCTATAAAAATCTCCAGTTCATCCTTCTTTATGGCTGAGTAGTACTCCATTGTATAAAAACTCACATCTTGTCTTGTTCCTGATTTTTTTTTTTTTTTTGGTGGAACCAGGGATTGAACTCTTGTTCCTGATTTTAAAGAGAAAGTTTTCAGCTTCTGTCTATTTAGTATATTCACTGCTGGTTTGTCATACATGGCTTTTGACACATTGAGGTGAATATCATCTATTTCAACTTTCTGTAAGCTTTTTCACCTGAATGAGTGTTACTCTTTGACAAGAGCTTTTTCTCCATCAATTGAGACAATCATATGGTTTCTGTCCTTGGCTCTGTTAATAAGATATATTACATTTATTGAACTACATACACTAAAAGACCCCTGCATCTCTGGAATGAATCCAACTTGGTCGTAGTGTATAATCTTCTTGATTTGCTGCATTCTGTTTGCTAGTATCTTACTGAGGATTTTGCATCTATGTTGATGAGGGAAATTGGCGTGTAATTCTCTTTCTTACTTGGATGCTTCTCTGGTTTAGGTATCAGGGTAATGCTTGCTTCTAGGAATGAATTTGGGAGTACTGCTTCCCTTTCAATTTTACTAAAGATTTTGAGATGTAGTAGGACTAGGTCTTCTCTAAATTTTTTTGTGGAATTTAGCAGTGAATTCATCAGGGCCTGGGCTTTTTTTGTTGGTAGATTTTTAATTTATCTTTGATCTCACTGATTGATAGTTTTTAAAAAATATTTTATTTAGTTACTTATTTATTTATTTGGTACAGGGTCTCACTATGCAGCGCAGTCTTGCAGTGATTCCCGTCTCAACCTCCTCAGCACTGGGATTACAGGTGCGGGCCACCACACCCCAATTCAGGGCTGGCACAGTACACTCTGGGTTCAGAGGCCAGCATGGCATGTAACACTGGGGAGAGAAATCAGGTCTTTGTGCTTGCCAGGCAGGCACTTAGACTACCGAGCTATCTTCCTAGCCCTATTGATACTGTTTTATTTAGGATTTTTATATCTTGATTCAGCTTTGGAAATTCATGTATAGCTAGGAACCTGTGCATCTGCTCTGCATTTTCCATCTCATTAGAATATATTATGGGTGATGATTTGTGTCAACTTGAGGACTCTAGAAGCTTAAGTATATCGCTAGCAGTTTTACATCCTCAAGTGAAAAGGACATGCCTTTATATCTCTAGGATGTTGTTCACTGTGTCAACTTGAGAAGTTTAGAAGTTCAAATAAGTGATTCAGTAGGGAGCCAGGGTCCTTACTTTATAAAAATCCTCAGCTGTGGAAGAGGAGAGCACAGAGATGGTGTGGGCATTGGCAGATATCAGATATACACTCTAAGGGAAGAAGAGGTTTGTTCTCCTCCTTTTGCTGTCTTCTTCTGCCTTCTTCTGTCTTCTGGCTACCTTGGAGCCAGTTGATTATAGACTGAAACTGCCACAAACTGTGAGCTCAATAAACCTTTCTTCCCTTGTAATTTCACCCTTTTCATTCCTAATTGCTTCTAGGAATGAATTTGGGAGTACTGCTAAACTTGAATCTTTCCTTCCCTTTTTTGATAAGGTTGGATAATAGTGTGTCAATTTTATTTAACCTTTCAAAGAACCAACTCTGATTCACTAATCCTCTGCATCGTTTTCTTCAGCCTCCAATGCATTAATTTCTGGTGTGCTCTTTATATAATTTCCTCCTTCCTGCAAGCTTTTGGCTTAGCCCGTTCTTCTTTTTCTAGAAGACTAAGGTTCATCACTAAGTTGTTTTAATTGTACTTGCTGTGTTTTCCTGACATGGGTATTCATTGCAATAAATTTCCATGTTAGGACTGCTTTAAATGTGTCCCATAAGTGCTGGTATGTTTTGTCATTTAAGTGTAAGAACTATCTATTTTCTTCTTTCATTTTATCTGTGACCTACTAGTTGTTTAGGAGGGTGTTAATTTCCATGTGTTTATGAAGTTCTTGTGGGTTTTTTTTTGCCACTGATTTCCAATCCCATTGCACTATGGCCCAATAATGTGCATGGGATAATTTCAATTTCTTTGCATTTACTTAACTATGTTTTTTTTCTTTTTTTGTGGAACTGAGGATTGAACTCAGGCCCTTGTGCTTGCCAGGTAAACACTTATTCTACTGAGCTATCTCTCCGGCCCCTTAACCATGTTCTATGAGCTAGTGTGTGGCCTGTTTTGGAGAATGTCCTATCTGCAGCTGAGAGGAATGTGTATTCTGATGTTGTGGAGTGGAACACTTTGGAGATAACTACTAAGCCCATTTGTTCAAAAGTCTGGCTCAGTTCTAATATTTCATTGTTGGTTTTATGTCTACTTGATGTCTTTTTGTGACAGTGAGGTATGGAGGTCCTCCAGTACAATTGCATTAGCACTTCTTTGCTTTTTCATGTCTGTTAATA
The DNA here is from genome assembly GCF_000260255.1 of Octodon degus. Taxonomy (NCBI): domain Eukaryota; kingdom Metazoa; phylum Chordata; class Mammalia; order Rodentia; family Octodontidae; genus Octodon; species Octodon degus. Next base: position 6,920,916 of record NW_004524595.1, on the reverse strand, counting down.
TTTGTTTCATATAGTTGAGTGCACTGGTAAAGGGTGCATATATATTTATGATTATCTCTTCCTCTTGGATTGTTCCCTTTACAAGGATGGAGCGCCCTTCCTTGTCTCTCATATTCAATCTTGGTTTCAAGTTCACTTTGTCTGCAAATAGAATAGCTACCCCTGATTTTTTTCTGGGTTCCTGTTGAATGTGGTATTGTTCTCCATCCTCTGACTTTTAGTTTATGAACTTCTTTTTCAATAAAATGTGTGTCTTATATGCAGTATACTGTTGGATCATGCTTCTTGATGCATTCTGCCAGTCTATGTGTTTTGATTGGTGAACTGAGACCATTAACATAATGGTTATTATTGATATGTATTGACTTGTTCTTTGTCATTTTAATTTCCTGTTGTTGGCATTTTTATTCTGCCTGAATATGCCTTATGGATTCCATTTCTTTCTTATACTGAGCATTCATTGATTACATAATATTCTGAAGCTCTTCCATTTTTTTGTTTGTATCTGCTCTATCACTAAGCATGGTTTTCATTTGGATACCATTTCTGCAGTTATCTTACTCCTGATTTCATTTTTTTTTCCCTAGAGTCTTATTCAATTGCTTTGTTGTACTCATTCTCACTAGTGTCTTCCTTCATGTTCACTGCTTCCCTCCACTGTTGCATCTGTACATGGAGGCCTCTGGGGTCGCCAGCAGTTATTGTGTGCTGCAGGTTTGAATTGCTCCTTCTTGTGCAGTCACTCCCAATTCAGGGAGATGGTCCTATCAGCTCTCTCCTCCTTCATCACTGAAGTTTTTCTCTTCACTCTCTTCGTGTGCTTCAGATCCTTTCTGGGTCCAGGGGACCCAGTTCCCTACTTGCCTCCTTCCTGTTGCTATATTCCAGCATTTGGATGGCAACTCTGAAAGGCTTTTTCTCCGCTGCTTATCACTCTGCCATCTTGGTGCATTTTCTCAAATGGTATATTCTTATCCTGAGTTCCTTCCTTCTGCTTCTTGTTTGCCATGGGGTTTAGCACCTCTTCCTCCACCATGATCTTCTGCTATCCTGTTGTGTCTCAAAACTAGAATGAAACTCTGAGCCAAAATTAAGCCTCCCTCCCGCTTGTGGCTATCAGGTATCTTATCCTAGTAACATATAACATATAACATATAACCCTCAACTTACAACTGTTTTGTTTCAGAAAGTTGATTTTCTGAAATAGTAAACAGTTTCTAATTCAGAATGTATTTTCTGGGCCAGGGAGATAGATCAGCAGGCTAAGTGCCTATGTGACAAGTGCAAGGAGCTGGGTTTGATTCCCCATACCACACACTGTCATGCCGAGCCAGCCACTGAAACCAGGCATGTTGGCATATGCCTGTAATCGCAGTGCTGAGGCTGAGACAGGAGGATCAGTATGAGTCCAAGCTGTGTAGCGAGACCCTATACAAAACACACACACACACACACACACACTCAACCCCCCAACCCCTAACAAACCTAATAAGAATATATTTTCCTATAAAACAGGAATTGTTCTAAGATGTCAAATGTGGATTCAATCCATAAAAGTAAGCAATTCTGATACCTAAGTACAGCAGTTTTAATAGCACTTGTGATAGAAACTGGACATTTAAAATAATACATAGAGCACCTAAGAGGTGTCAAGTACTGTGCCTGAGATAAGGACACTATGGAAGAAAAACCCAAGGGCCAGCCAGATAGCTCAGTGGACTAAAGTGCTTGCTTATGCAGAACACAGTGGCCGAGTTTGACACCCAGTGTGCTGTGCTGGCCCTGCCTCCATGGCGTACTGAGATGGTAATGAAGACTGGGTGTAGTGGCATGTGCCTATAATCCCAGTGCTTACGGGGCTGAAAACAGGAGGATCACTATAAGTTTGATCTATGTAGTGAGACTCTGTAGATCCTGTCCTAAAACAAAACAAAACATAATGAAGAAGAAGA
>NW_004524595.1:6908931-6918764 GCF_000260255.1 Octodon degus | reverse complement strand
GGCAGTGGCAGTGGCAGCGGCAGCAGCAGCAAGACCCATGCACAGTTGCTGCCCTCTTCGTGCTAAACAATCTAGTAGGAAAAGATGTGACAGATCAAATAAATGCAAAATTGCAAATGTAGTAAGTGCTGTAATGAAAGGGACAACATCCTTCCAGGAGGCCTCATAGACTTTTATGCCATCAGGGAGATGAGTAAAAGCAAGGATCAGGAAAAGACTACAGATTTAAAAGAAGAGTGACAGTAGCATGAGCATGCTCTCCCCCTTGGAGTCTACAAGGTACTCTTGGCTCCAAACCATCAGTATGAACATTAAAGCTGGGGAGAGAGGGTCATGATGCCCCATCTGTGAAAAACAGCTCTTCTTTTCTCCTCCTCTTCCTCCTCTTCTTCTCCTTCTATCCTCCTCCTCCCCATCCTCCCCCTCCTCCTTCTTCTTGGTACTGGGGATCAAACTCATGACCTTGTGCTTGCCAGGCAGGCACTTATGCTGCTGAGCTATCTCCCTGACTCAAACAAGCTTCTTCAGACTACCTCCTAAGGAATTCTTTGGTCTCCTTAGATTCAAACTGTCTGGGAATTAGGCCTGAGGACCTGTATTTCAAAATAGTCTGCATGTGCTGTAGGTATACCTGGACATGTAAGAATGTTTCCCCAAAGATCTAGGTGATAATATCTTAATACTTTCAACAGAATTCCTCATGTGGGTGGGCAATAGCTAAGTGCCACACCTGTGGAAACAGGTAAAAAGGAAAGGATTTTCATGGGAAAAGAAGGAATAAAGGACACACAATGGGGTTGGTAAGAATCAGTATACATGCTAAGGCTGGGTGTGAGTGCCACTTTGTACCAACTAATTATAGAATTCTTTACCAAGTGGGAGGCAGTAGACCATAGCAACTGAGAGCAGGGGCTTGAGTTTTAACTCTTTGACAATTTACCCTGAGCATTACTGAGGCAGCAATTTGTCTGTTTGTTTAGGTACTAACTATTCTGAATGTTGCTTGGGCAGGTGTTATTTTAACCATTGGATTCTTGTATTGAATAAATTTGATAAAATTGTTGTTGCTGTATTTCCTGTTATATTAGCATATAAAACTTAATGAAAAATATGCAATTTTTAGTCATCTTGTATTTAAATAATGAGACTGATAAAGTGCTAATCCACATTCTGGTATTTACTGGCTGTGTGTTTCTGACAATAGCTTCTCTATGCCTTAACATCTATAAAGTAAAATAATACCAGAAAACCTACTCCTTGTGATATTTACTTTATAGAGTATTGGGAAATTAAACTAATGCCAATAAAGTATCTGGCATATACACTGTAGTAGTCATTATCAATGAGATGCCTGAGATCAATCAGGTATTCTTGATTCTCCCACCCTATTGCCTCATTTGCTGTTTCAGAGACTGACCAAGTTCAAGTTAATGGCTTCACTGTTCACTCAGTCATCAGGCCAAACCCAGAATTCTCATATCCAATCTATTAGCTAGTCTCTTTGGCTCTATTTTCTTACCACTTTTACAATTCCCATAATTTATGACAAAATTTCTTACTACATCTCAGACAACTCCATCAGACCCTTGATTGTTCTTTTACTTTCCTCTCTACTTCACAGTTTATTCTCCAAAATGCACTGAGTGATCTTTTAGTAATAAATCAGTGTTGGTGTGATAAAATGTTCTAAAATTGATTGTGGTTATGACTGTATAACTGCATATACTAAACCACTGAGCTGTGTACTTTGAATGGATGAATTATACAATGTATGAATCAAATCTCAAATCAAAGAGTCCTGACTAATAATTTTGAAATTGCCATATACTCTCCCGGGACTTAACGAGTATATAAATGGATGTTGGATGACAGGAGTCAGGTTCTTACTACTGGAGAGAAATTTACATATAATCCAGGGAGAAGGGTATGAGGGAACTGTGTGATCCTGGATCAGAGCCAGATACTTCAGTATAATAACTAATGGATAGCTTAAACACAGATGAGTAAATAATTTGAGAAATGCATGTATAGAAATAGTGTTTTCTTTTTTATTTTAAAGAGAGAAAAAATATAGAATTTGAAAACAAGATAACAGAATATTATATCACACACTGTTCTCTTCAAAGTAGTTGCTCAGATTTCCAGATACAGGCATGAAAGATCAATCAAACAATAGAAATATTGCTTTCTATCACTATTTTGCAATAAAAGGAACCAGGGATACTTAGAGATTCGCTTCATTCTAGCAGTGGGGTATGGTATATGTAAGAGCCTCCTACTCTCTTGACCCTGAATACCTTTCCTCAGCTCTTGCATGCTTCTTTTTTCCTCCTAACATTCAGGCTCCTGATTGAGTATCACCTGGAGTCCTTTGGTCATTGAATCTGAATTCTAAAAGTCTATACACTTTTCACTCTATTTTTCTGTGCAGTTTATCACTATCCCTTATTATATTATAAAACCGTTTTCTGTCTACTAGAATGGGAGCTTCATAAAAGCAAGGACTTTTCTTTACACAGACAAATTACTACCTCCCAAAACAGTGTCTGGCATGTATTAGGTACTCAATAAATACTTACTGAATACTGTAGAGTAAGCAGTATTATCTTTAAGATACAGTAATTAATTACTCCTGAAAAGGTCTTTGTGCATATAAAGAGTTGACATGTGATAGGGCTGGGTCCTGAACCCAGGCCTACTTGATGTTAGTGCCCATTCTCATTTTACTGCACTGAGTTTTCTTCTGTTGAAGTTGAAAATTAAGTTAGCAATAGTGGCAGGAATAAATGGATATAGCTGTGGCAGACAGAGGAGGGGAGCTCCTAATCTGAGTCATATAGACAGATGTGTCCTAGGTTGGGCAGCTGTGAGTATAAGAGTACAGCTAGTACTTTATGGTTAGAACACAGAACTGATAGACATTTGGGTAAGATGTTATTTGGAGCAGAAGTTTGGATTGAATTAACAAGTAAAGATGAGTTTTTCTCATGATAGCTCAACTTTTACATTTGTAAAATAAATGAAAACATGGTATTTGGGGATTATTACAAAGCACTGCTAAAACAGAATGTAAGAATGTTTTCCAGCACTCTCATTTCTATTCAAACAATGAGAGTAATCCTAGGAAACATTGTTTTAAAGTATTAATTCTTTAGGGACTCACCTCTGAAGAAGGTTAAAAGTATCAAAATGGCTTTTAATATGAGTCTGGAGCCTTAGGAGGACAAATATTTGTTAATATTGTCTTTCATGGTAGAAGTAGTCCTTTTCCCAATTACTAATTATCAGCTGCTCTCTGAATAAAAGTATCTATTATACTCTTAAATTTCTTAGGAATTCAAACATTTAGCCACACTAATTTTCCCGTTATCAGACCCAAGGGCAGCTGAAGTGAGATAATATAGACTCACCTCCATATTTGATATTCTAAATTTCACAGTGGCCAAAGACTCTTTGATTTTTTTTTTTGCCACTGTAATAATCAGAATGAGACACTACTAATTAAATAGATGTAATAAAGGTCTATTAAACCTGCTATCATCAGGTTTTATTATCTTCTATGTTGAGTCCAATAATGAACCATAACATGCTAATTTCTAATGTATTTTTATTGACTCTGAGAGTCTATGAGTCTAATAAGAAGTCTCTATAGAGCTACTTCTCATCTTTTTAATATACTTATCTGAAACCCAAGAATAGTTGAAACGCTTGTTTTTCTCAAAGGACAAGACAGTAAGTATTTTAGACTTTGTAGGTCATAGGATTTTTGATGCAAGTACTCATTTGCAAGTATTGGGAAAGTGGCTATGTTCAATGTTAGGGTTTATATCTAGATATCCTCCCAAAGCCTTACATATTCAGAAGTGGGGCTTTTGAAAAGAGATTGAATTACGAAGGCCTAGAGCTGACTTGTCAGCAGGTGAGGGCTTATTGGAAGAAGTTGGTCTCTGGGTATGTGGCTTGAAAGGACTTATCTCCCTTCTGGATCTTCCCTTTGCACCTTGCTTCCTGGATGCCATGAGGTGAACAACTATCCTTGGTCTAGGTCCTTCCACCATGCCACTTCTGCCTGGAGTCAGCTAACCATGTAAGGACTGAAACCTCTACAAACGGCAAGCCAAAATAAACCTCTCCTTCTTTTACTTGTGGATATCAGGAACTATGTCTCAGTGACCAGAAAAGTGACTAGTCAGTCAATATATAAACAAATGGAAATAGCTGTTTTCCCATAAAACTACATATACAGGTTGCAGCTTGCCAACCACTGCTCTAGTGTAGACCATGTGTAGGTGGAATGGGTTCTGAGGCGAAGCACATATCTGTGTACCATGTCAATAAATGAGCAAAGTTCAGAAGTCATTGTCATATATTCTGAATTTGGATTAATGTTAGGAACTCAATAAGCTTAGAGTCACATCAATAAATCTACTTTAATTCCAAATTTGCTTCAGAACCCTTCTATGCCTTAGGTGAGTTTAAGGTGGTCCTACAGATTGTAACACTGGTGAGAAATTAATAACAATACACACACTCTTCCAAAGTGAAGGAAGATAAGGATAAGAAGCACTGGAATTAGCACCCTCTTTTCCCTGGTAAACCACCTAGCCCAAAATCAGCTCTGGCATGCTCCTACTCTAATGGGACTATTCCAGACTGCAACATGCCAGACTGTATCATCCCTACCAGACTTATAGTTGCAATCAAGGCCACATAGTTCTCATCTACTCATCAGTTTGGTTCTATATTGTATGGTCTACAAAGATAGGATGATCTACAAAGGTCCACAAAATACCTGAGGGTCTAAGCTAAATTACAGGAATTCAAAAGGAACCACAAGTAACTAACCAGACGGTCAAAATAAGATCAATAAAGCTAAGGTGTAGAAAAACAGACAGTGGTGACAAGCTTAGTCAAGGATCAAATGCAAAGCAAAATAGCTTCAGGGTGTGAACACTGCCTCACTACCTGGATGTTCTATAGTCACCTGAAATGATGCTTTTGTTTGGTCTATCTTTGGATATCTTTTAAAAAATTATCTATCTATCTATCTATCTATCTATTTATTTATTTATTTGGTACAGGGTCTCGCTATGCAGCTTAGTCTCATAATGATCCTACTGTCATAGCCTCCCCAGCTCTGGGATTACAGGCATGTGCCACCATGTCTGGCACAGCACACCCAGCTTCGCATGAGGTACTGAAGCTCAAATCCTCATTGAGCTTGCCAGGCAGGTGTTTACACACAAAGCTATCTCCCCAGTCCTATCTTTGGATCTCTTGAAAGTGCTTTTTGTTCTTGGTCAATACCACAATCCCTAAAAGTAGTTCTATGAGGCCAGTAAATAGAATAAAGAATTATTACTTAATGATACACTATGAACACATCAAATGTAGTTACAATTAGACTTCTGGTTGAGAGACAAATTGAATTGCTTTACACAGAAAAGCCACATAATACATATTTAGTTGTTCTGAATTTTCAGTATAGTGAGGCTCTGGTAGGTGCCAGATACTATACTGGGTGATGGAATTGCTGATACAGACAAATGTGGCTTCATTCTTGTGGAGTGTACAATCTTTATGAGAACATAAATACTAATCACATATTAGTTAAGTGTGGATATGTTTCAAAAGGGTGTTCAGAGATATCATCATCAAAAGAAGATAGCCTCATCTAGAAAATCAGAAAAGTCATCCCTCAAAAGTGAAACTGAAGTTGAAGGCTTATCATGATCAGGGTTTAGTCAGGTAAAAATGTGGTTGAAAAGCTCCTTAACAGAGGACACAGCATGTACAAAACCTCAGGTTCAAATACTGAAAGAGGTCCAGTGTAGTTGCATCATGAGGAATATGAAAAGTGTCAGAAAGTTAGGCTGGACACAGGCAGGAAGTTCTCAAAGACTTAACATGCCATAGTAAAGACATTTTAAAGAAATGTCCATTCTTAGACACAGTGAGATGTGTCTGAGTTTTAAGCATGTGGCTGTTATGATCTGACGTGTGTGTGGTTTTTGTTTTTTTTAAGTACTGGAGATTGAACCCAGGGCCTTGTGCATGCTGAGTAAGCATTGTCAATGAGCTACATGTGATTTTAAGGGTGACTCACAGTAAAAAGTAAATTAGAATCAAGCAAAAGAGAAGGCAAAAACTCCATGAGGAGGCTCTGCAGTAATTCAGATGCAAGGTGATTTTGGTGCCCTGTACTAGAGCACAGAAAAAAGTGATTTCATATAGGAGATATTCATAGCCAAAAAAGAGAATAGTAACTTACCAATTTGTAAACATGTCAAAACTCATAAAATTGTTAATTGAATTTTATGATATGCAAATTACAACTTAATAAAAATGAAAAAAAAAAAGACACAGTAATTGAGTGGAGTGGGAGCATGGTAGAGAAGAACAGCTAAATAGATTCCCAAGTTTCTGCTAGTACAAGGTGGCTAGCACAGCTCTTTACTGAGAAGAAATGATGTAGGAGTGGGAAGGAAGTCCAGGTGTACGTGTATTGCATTTAAGAGCTCTGTGACACATCTAATAAGTGGAAATGTCAGATAAGAATCTGATAAATGTTCTGGAACTCAGGTGATTGATTTAGAGTAGAGATTAAATGAGATCACTAAAAGAAAGTCCAAGAATCTCAAAACAGAGTCCTGAAGAATATCAATATACAATGGATGGGAAAGCTACAAGAATTTATAGTGGAGTCCCATGTCCTTAAGAAAAAACCAAACCAATAAAACAGTTCCTCCCTATATAGAATTTGGTTGTTGTTTTCCTTTAAAATCTACTAAAATGAAGGAATAGAAGGAGAAAAGATTTGGTTGAACAGACTGAAATATGGCCAAACAAACTGAAATATCTTAAGAAAGCCGTGTTACTGATGTTCTATTAAAAATGTTACATGATGAGAGAGCTTTTCCATACCTTCCACAACAAATGTGCAAAGCCAGCTGTGTCTCTGGTAGTAAATTTTAAGACTCTAGAAAGTGCTGGAGGTGAGGAGACAACTCAGTGGTCTAAGCACCTGCCTGACAAGTGAAAGGACCTGAGTTCGATCCCCAGTACTGCATGCTGTGCTGGCCTTGGGTGTACCATGCCAGCCACCAAAACCAGGTATGGTGGCTGTTTCAGGTACTCTTCTTTTGTGTCTGGGACAAATACCTGATACTCAAATTAGGGAAGGAAAGTTTTATTTAGCTCACAGTTACTGGAGCTTTCAGTTCATACTCTTCGGGTTCCAAGGCTGAGGGCAGGTGGCAGACAGCAACCTTTCAGGGCAGCCACAAAGAACAAAAGGGAACAAAGGGAGGGGCTGCAGCTCAGGTAGCTAGCTAGCAAGCCTCTTTTCCCTATGCACATTGTAATGCAAATTACCTGCCCCAGGGCAAATCCACAGCCACAATAATCAATCACAAAATCCTGTAGTCGCCCCATCACTGCATGAGGCTTGGGGGGGGGGGCACCTAGACATAAACAATAAGCTGGGGAGGCTGAGACAGGAGGATCACTACTAGTCTTGAGTTACACAGTGAGACCTTGTACTAAGTAAATAAATGGAAGATTTAAAAAAAAAAATACAAAACAGAAAGTCCTGGGATTTAAAAAAAAGTATTATTTATGTAATAGTGGGAGAAATGCATGGTGGGCCAAACAAAGGAGCAGAAAGATATCTAGTTGAAATCTCACTAGCTAAAATACTCAATGACTTCAGCAGGAAAGCCCTTTTGGAGTGAGGACAGGACAGGACAAGGAAGAGCCCTGAAAGCAGTGGGGTAGAGTTGCTATGTGGGGTAGAAAATGACACCTTTGTACTAACCAATGTCACACTGTATCACCATAATAACATGGATAAACACAGTCATTAATGTGCACTACACATAGTAACTGCTTCTGAATGCTTGTGACTCTCAGATCTATAGAGCAAGAAGTGTTACTCTTTTCTAATGTGTGATCCTTTACCGAACAATAAATAATTCTGAGAGCAAATCAAGTTCCTTTTTTCCTCTGTCACTAAAACAAACACAATGTCAAGGCCTTACAATGTGTGGGAAAAATGTGTTTATAGGATGTTCAGACCTTCCCCGTTTAGATTCCTTTTCCCTCCTGCAGGGGGAAAGGAGTGGGGGAAAGATACATTTCTAACAGCCTCTGGACCCTCATATTACAGACTAAAGAGAAAAAAATGACATGTTCAAACAGAACTTCTGAAAGAGATAACCAAGCCTAATTACGTGCAAAGTTCTCTGCAGTCTCCGGTTCAGACAGATTACAGAGCAGAAGGAGAAGCTGAAGCAACATCTGAGCCCTCTGAGGCTTGTTCAACTCTCTTCACCTTTACTGATGAAAGGTTAAGTAATGGTTTGTATTTGAGTTTGCTAAATGATCTCTTTCTCAATATTAATGCATCAAAAATGTTGACAAATGAAAATCATAATAAAAGAGAAAATGTACCTCAATCCCTAACCTGCACTGTTCTGTACTAACACCAGCCATAGGTAGCTGTTTAAATTTCAACTTACTCCAATTAAATAAAATTAAAAATTCATTTTCTTTGTCATATTACTCACATTTCAAGTCCACTTGTGGCTAGTGGCTATTATATTGATTAACACAAAACACAGATTAGTCTGAAAATATTATGAGAGCTATAAAAAAGAAGAGCTACTAGAAAGTTTTAATTAGGATAATTTCATCAAATTTTCATTTCAGAAAAATTTCATGCTGCAAGGAAATAACTGAATTTTTTGGGTGAAATGGGGAGCACGAGGTACATGAAAAAGAAAGATGTGTACCACAGTATTGATCTTGACGTTTGCTTCTGAATTAAAGTAGAAGCAAACCTGGAAGCCAGGTATGGTGGCACAAACCTGTAATCCTAGCACTCAGGGAGGCTGGTCCAGGAAAAACCACAACTTAAGGCCCAGCCTGGGAAATTCAGCAACTCAGCAAGACTGTCTCAAAAATTAAAAAAGGGTTGGGGATGTAGTTCAAGGTTAAAGCCCTACATTCAATAGGTACTGAAAATAAAGAAGATGAAATGTTTTTCATAGTTTGTCACTAAAGAGTGAAAAATATTTCTGGTTAAATATAAAAGGTCCAATGTGGATGACCATAGGAGCCTTCCTTACATGTGCAAGGTTGTGGCACAGCACCATCACCTGTAGGCAGCAGCAGGAATGGGCCAGCTCCTTGGAAGGAGCTAAGGAAAGGTAATTAAAAGCCTTCAAAGTACATGAAGAACTGTTCCGAAGGCACCTCTAACTAGACATGATCTTGCAATCTTCCTACCCAAATCCTCCTGAGTTTGACCAATGCATTAATGTAAACTAGGAAGGAACCTGGAACATTATCCTGCCTCTTCCTCACCTGCCAACACCTAGTGTCTTTCTCCTGGACCTGCTCCTTACAGCATGCTCTGCCATCAAGCTACATGGATGTGACTGGCTTCCACTCAGACCCCAGCCTTGCTGTGCCCAATGAGAGGAGGGAATGATCTCTTATTACCCTGTGGTCAGCTTCAGTGTCTTAGACTTAGGTTTCAAATTTTGACTTTAAATATTCAAAAGTTTTCTATCTGAAACAACTTGAGTTATAACTGGGAAACAGGTTTACCTGGAATGTTTAAATGGAAGTACAATCTAACCCCAACCCAGAACTTATGGAAACCTGGCAGTCTGCCCAGACCCAGAGTGGCTTTGGGAATCTGCCAATACCAAGGACTTTGTAGTTTCATGTGATTATGTGTTAATTTTCAGTTTTTTTTTGTCTTTCAAAGAAAGATTGGAGGAAAACCAACCAACCAACCAACCAACCAACCAAGAAAAACAAAAAAA
>NW_004524595.1:6900202-6901063 GCF_000260255.1 Octodon degus | reverse complement strand
CATGGATGTGGACTCATGACAAAGGATAAACTCAGTTTTCTCTGGCAACTACCCTTTACCTTTGTGATGAGGTAATGCAGCACAAAGGCTTTGCCGGATGCTGGTACTATGCTCTTTGACTTCCTCACTTCCAGATCCATCAATCACCTAAACTTCTGTTGTTTATAAATTATCCACTCTCAGGTATTCTGCTATACCAAAACAAAATAGATTAAAACACTATTATAACCAAACCACTCCAATTCATTCTGGTAGATGCTCTGGAATATCTACTAATTTGAAATGAAAATGTCTACAAGATCTCTCCTAAGGTCTTAAAATTTATCTGTATGTAAGAACAGATGATAAATATCTTATAAGTACCTTTAAAAATCTTCCAGGATGTAATTCTATATTTTTATTTATCAAATACTTATTAGATCTCTATGAAATGGGAGGTACTGTGCTAGTTTCTGGTAGTAAAAATTTAAAAGTTTAAAAATGAAGTTTTAAAAAATGAAGTCTTATAAAGAAAAATTCAGAAAAAAATGTAATGCAGCAAGTGTTTACTATTACTACATAATAAAACACTACAAAATAAAACAATTTAATACCTACATACAGCTTGTTCTCAATTACGTAATATAAGTAATAAAACATTCAAGGAAAAATATGTCACATGTTAAGATAAATGGAATTATGGGTAGTTTTTCCTGCTTGTTTAATACTTCTCTCTTCTTGTGCGGTTCTTCACCATCCCCCCACACTGGGCACCAAACCCAAACTCTTTACAAATGAGTCGCACTCCCAGACTTTTTTGAGACAGGGTCTTCCTAAGTTGCTAAATAGCCCATGCTGTGCTCAAACTTGAGATTCTCCTGA
>NW_004524595.1:6883795-6900102 GCF_000260255.1 Octodon degus | reverse complement strand
GCCATCTCCCCAGCCCAATTCTTGCTTTTCAACCCAACTATTACTTTCACTTCATAGGTAGGAAGAGAGTCAGTGGCTTTAGTGCATGTATAGATAGTTCTGGCTGGATCAATTTCATTTTGCTGCTTTTCTCAGCCCTCATCATCTCCTATGGTGGTACACTCCTAAAAAGCTATCAAGTGGCAGTTTTTATCATTCTCCTCCACTCTGTAGATAACTTGATAAACTCTCCTGCACTCCCAGTCAGAAACCCATCTTACTGCTGTCATAATACAACCCAGCTCTTAATTTGGTCACATTTCTACAATGCATAAATAATATGCATATTGTGGTATCTTCTGACCTTTAAAAACTGCTTTTTGAGCTCTATGTGCTGGTGCATGCCTATAATCCCAGCACTCTTGAACTTGCCTAGGACTGCTGCAAGTTCAAGGTTAATCTGGTCTACACAGTCAGTTTGAGGCTAGCCTGGACTACATGGCAGGTCCCTGTCCCAAACCTCCCCCAGCAAAATGAGATTCAACATAGCTAAACAGAGGAGGAGCCACATGAAAACTACTCAGAGAAAAATCAACTAAAAAGTAATTGATCAGGCATGGTGGTACACTCCTGTAATTCCAGCACTCGGGAGGCAGAGGCAGGAGGATCCTTGCAAGTTTGGAACCAGCCTGGGCTACAAAGTGAATTCAAGGTCACTCGAACTGCATAGTTAGATTCTGTCTCAAACAGACAAACAAATAAACAAACCAAGTAATTGGAAAGGAGGGACATACATCCTGATCCAAAAATCAATCTGACACAAGAGACTGGCAGATCAAACAAAACATAAACATAGGATTTAATAGAATGGTGATCTAGTTCACAGAATTGTTACTAAGACTTTGTCCTGTGTGCACAGAAAGATCACTATTGTGGAAAGTTTCCAAAAAAATGAGACTGAAATAGTGTGGCTAACTCAGGCCACACAGTTTAGGTCTGGGATATGAGGCCCCTTTCTACTTTTGCCTTCTGCCAAACAGAGGATGCTGCAGTTTGGCAGCAAATTTCACTGGCACACACAGGGGCAAGTGAGCAGTAAACTGTTACTGTTACCTCCTTGATGGGCTGTCACGGTTTTTTTTTTTTTTTTTTTTTTGCGGGACCAGGGATTGAACTCAGGCCCTTGTGCTTGCCGGGGAAGCACTTATTCCACTGAGCTATCTCCCTGGCCCCTGCCACGTTTTTTTTTTTAAATCAGTCTATCTTTCTTTTTTTTCTCTGTCTCTGTCTCTTTCTTTGGTACGGAGTCTTGCTACACAGCTCAGCCTTGTAGTGATCCTCCTGTCTTAGCCTCCCCAGCGCTGGGGTTACAGGTGTGCACCGTCATGCCCAGTTTTGGTGGCCAGCACAGCATGTGGTGCCAGGGATCAAACCCAAGTCCTTGTTCTTGCCACGCAGTTGCTTAGACTGCTGAGCTATCTCCAATCCCCCCCCACCAAACACCTTTTTAAAAAAAAATGTCATTGGTCAAAGCAACTAACTGGAACCTCTGGGGACAATAAGGTTAGGGACTACAGTAGCAGCTGCAATGAAGTTAATGAGTAGAACAGCAGGACTCCTCCTGCCCTTGACCAATGACTTGAGAGAGGCACACAACACATAGGACTTAAGCATCCTTTAGCTTGGCACTCCTCCCTTGGGAGGGAAAACAAGTGGGACTGAGCAGCCTTGGGCTGTCTCTGCTGAGAAGCAGTGAGGCAGCCCATGGCTCCCACTCTACCCTGCAACAAGCAGCTCCAGAGGACAAAGAAGTGCCAGTGGAAATAGAGAGGAAGCGCTATGTAAGGACTGGAGAAGCCAACTGTACTCAGGCCTGGAAGCAGCCTTGGGTTGTCTGTCTGAGGCACCACAGCACTGGGAGAATGATGCAAAGACACACAGGGTGAGGAATGGGCAGGCTGCTGAGGGACATACAGAGGATTACTGAAGACCAGCTTGTGCCCACATCTGGAGGCCAAGATCAGCTTCGCACACAGTACTAGTCCTACTGCAGGCTTGGTTAGGTTATCCAGTACAGATCTGGGTTCTGACTTGGACACTAGCATAGAACTGTAGACTCTAGAAGAACTTTTTTTTTTTTCTTTTTCTCTGCTTTGTTTTCAGTTTTTTTTTGTTTGGTTATTTTTGTTGTTGTTGTTGTTTGTTTGTTTAGGTTTTTACTTCTATTGTTTATTCTGCTTACCTCTGCTCTCCCCTCATCTTTCTTAATTTTTTTTATATTGTTGGGTTAACACTACCACTAGTCTTTCTCATTCACTTCAATATTCTACGTTTTCCTTCATTCTTTCTCTCCTGTCCTCTTCTTCAGTTTCTCAAAGCTTGGGTGATCATCTTTTGTCTTGTAGTCTTGCTTCTGATATATTTCTCTTCATTTATCTCTGCTTTGTCCCCATCTCTCTCTTTTTTTAAAAAATGTATTTGGTACAGGGCCAGGGAGATAGCTCAGTAGAATAAGTGCTTGCCTGGCAAGTGCAGGATCCTGAGTTCAATCCCCGGTACTGCAAAAAAAGGTAAATGTATTTGGCACAGGTTCTCACTACACAGCTTGGATCATAGTGATTTTCCTGTTTTCAGCCCTCCCAGTGCTGGGATTACAGGCATGTGTCACCACACCTGGTCTTGGTGGCCAGCACCAGAGCGGTATATGGTGCCAAGGATCAAATCCCGGTCCCTGTGCTTGCCTAAGAAGGTGCTTAGTGTGCTGAGCTATCTTGATGGCCACCATCCCCCTTAACATCCCCCTACAACTAAGGTAAAATCACTCAACTAAGGAGAAACTCATTGTATACAAGTTCATGGCTTATGATGGATTTTGTTATGTAACTATACATCTTGCTCCTATGGCTACCAAATTAATAGTTACCACAGAAAATGACATGGTGCAGAAGCAAAATGCAACACTAGACCAGTCCAAGGGAAGTCCAGGGGACAATGAAATAGAGGAAACAGAACTTACCCACCTGAACTTTCTGAAATGATAGCAGCGGCAGAAAAGACAAACAAACCAAACAAAAAAAACAGATAAATGAGACTAAAGAAAAAAATCAGATTAGAAATAATCTCTCAGGTAAGAAAAAAAAAAAAAAAACCCAGAGATAATGATCAAAATGAAGGCACTATTGGCCAGCCAAATAGCTCAGTAGGGGCTGGGGGTTCAATCCCTAGGCTTGCTGTGCTGGTCCCACCCCCAGGGAGCGCTGAGATGGCAATTGAGACTGGGCATGGTGGTGCGTGCCTGTAATCCCAGTTCTTGGGAGGCTGTGAACAGGCAGATCACTATGAGTCCGATCTACTAGTGTAGACTGTTCTCTAAAATACAAAGAAAAAAAAATGAAGGACCTACTCAGTGAATGTAGAACAAATGTAGATTTTTTAAAAAAGTAAGAGTTTAGGAAAATGTTGGAAGCCATGAATGCCCAATATAAGAAAGAAATGGAATCCATGAAACAGACTCAAAAGGATCCATGAGATTAAAGAGTCCACTGCAAGTATATGCAGCTTACTGATATCAGACCTGATACTGCAGTTAGCAGTTGGCAACCATGAAAAGAAACATTTCTTAAAAATAGCAAGGGACCATGAAAAATCAAACTAACAATTGCAAGATGATGCAATGATGAACAACATAAGATTGATTGGGGTCAGTGCAAAAAGCTGGAGACAGAGCAAATGCCATAAAAAACATGTTCACAGATGTAATGGCAGAAAATTTCCCAAACATAGAAAAAGAATTAAACATATAGTGAAAAATACATAATTTCAATTAGCCATGACCAAAATAAATCTACACCAAGGCATATAATAAAGATTCCAGAAATTCAGCATAAGAACAGAATATTAGGGGCCAGGGAGATGGCTCAGTAGGATAAGCGCTTGACTGGCACATACAGGGATCTGAGCTCAATCCCCGGTTCCGCCAAAAAAAACAAAACAAACAAAAAAAACCCCAACAACAAACAAACAAAAACAAACCCTTTAAAAAAAAGGAACAGAATATTAAAAGCTGTTTGAGAAAAGAAATCATTCATAAATGGAAGTGCATTAGAATCACAGCAGACTTCCCAATACAAACCCATAAGTCAGCTTAAAGTGAAGTATTTCAAGTCCTGAAAGAAAACAACATTCAACACAAATGTACCATGATTGCACTGATGTACCACGCAAAACTATCTTCAAATATCAATGGAGAGGGGCTAGGGAGATAGCTCGGTAGTTTAAGCACCTGCCTGGCAAGCACAAGGATCCAAGTTTGATCCCAGGTACTGCATGCTGGGTGCGCTGTGCTGGGCCCGAAACCAGATGTGGTGGCTCACGCCTGTAATCCCAGGACTGGGTAGGCTGAAACAGGAGGATCACTACAAGTCTAAGCTGTGTAGTGAGATCCTATATCAAATAAATAAATAAGTAAATAAAATGTTTGAAAAAATCAATGGAGAAATAAGATACTTCCACAGCACAGAACAATTAAAGAAGTACATAACCACCAAACCAGTGTTCAAAATGTTCTGAAGGCTATTTTAGAAAGAGATAACAAAGACCACAATCCCAACAACACAAATAAAAACAAGCCATCAGGCAAATAAGTAATTAATCTGGGGCCGGGGAGATAGCTCAGTAGAGTAATTAATCAGAGGGAAAGACAGGAAATGAACAGGAAAATAATGTCAATGATAAGCCAATAAATATCAGTTATAACCATCATAAGGACTCTGTACCTGTATATGGCTTTTCTCAATTCCTTTTTCCTCATTCTCTTACCCACTCTTCAACTTCTTATCCCTTCTTCTCCTTATTTACAAAAGCTTTGCTTCCATTTTTCTTCTTCTCTCCCTTTTCTTTTCTTTCCTCTTCCTCCCTTATTATCCTTCTCAATTGAGCATTTTATTCTTATCTCATAGTACCTAGTATATCTTCTGGTCCTTATTTACACTTTTCTTTTTCTTTTTTTGTATTTTAGGGAAGGGTCTACAGGGTGTTCAGGGTCTAACTACTGGAACAGACTCATAGTGATTCGCCTGTTTATAGCCTCCCAAGAGCTGGGATTACAGGCCTGCACCACCATGCCCAGTCTCACCTGCCGTCTCAGCGCACCCCTGGGGCGGGCTTGGCAGGGAAGGCCTGGGGATTGAACCCCCAGGCCCTGTGCCTGCTTGCAGGTGCTTTAATCCACTGAGCTATTTGGCCGGACCTCCTTATTTACACTTCCAGTTTTTCATACCAGAGGGATAGTGCTGTTCCACTTATTATTCTCACTGCTACCACCACTACTGCTGCAGTCCCTAACCTTGTTGTCCCTTGAGGTTTTAGTTAGATGCTCTAGAATACAACACAAAACAAAAACCTATTGTTTTTTCTTAAAAGAAATATAAATAAAAGAAGATATGTAAAGACTATTATAGAGGAATTCCTTAGAGTACAGCCTCTCAGACATGTAATTTATATGATTAGCATGTTTGGCAGTGTTTCTTACACTGGAAACATCTTGAGTTTTTTGGGACTAATATTGCTTTATTTTTAGCAAATATCAGTATCACCATTTGTATATGCACTGCCTATTATAAAAGTAAGACACTGGACTGTTTAAAATTTCCCTGCATTTTGAACTGGGGATGTGCTCAGTGGTAGAGTGCTGGTGTAGCATGCCAGAGGTTTGGGCAGGACCCCCACCATGCTCCCCAGCCCCTCCAAATCCCCTGAGTTTTATCCCACTGTGCATATTCCTGTCTGATCCCACAATTTATGCCTTACAATGAGTTCTAAAACAGGCATCTTATTTCTAGAAAGCAGCTCCATCCCCTTGAGGAGTCCTGCTTTAGTAATAGCAGGTCCGATGGCTTAAAAAAACTGTATTAAGCTTCTGGGTTTCACAGACTGGCAACCCATGTCTGATCACAGTCAGAGCAGGGAAGAAAAAACTGATGAGCCCTTGAGGAGATAAAAAGAACACAACCTGAAAATTTATACTACTTGGTTACTGGGGCCATAAAAAGTCGTATCTATAAATTATGCAATTATTGTCCTTTTGGTAAAGCACAATCTCATACTAGATATAAATGAAATCTCCTAAGATTCTGAAGACCATAATGGCAGGATAGGGACATATTATTTTCATATGGTCTCTATTCAAGTAACTGTGCTTCCTAAGTTACAGAGCTCAACTGTCCTTTCTCATCTATATTCTGGGTGCTGTTGGTCTGCTGGCAGCCCTGGATAATCTGTTGCAGCCATCTAAGAAGTAGGTCCTACATGAAATGCTGACCTATAAATAAATAAAGTCCTAATCTAGACTATATTGTCTGAAGCAGCTTTTAGTGCCCAGTCTTTTTTTTTTTTTCTTTTTTTTTGTATTTTCAGGGAAGGGTCTACAGGGTGTTCAGGATCTCACTACTAGATTGGACTTGTAGTGATCCACCTGTTTATAGCCTCCCAAGAGCTGGAATTACAGGCCCATACCACCATGCCCAGTTTCAAATGCCATCTCAGCGCACCCTGGGGGCAGGGTCAGCACAGCAGGCCTGGGGATCAAACCCCTGGTCTGTGTGCTTGCTTGCAGGTGCTTTAATCTGCTGTGCTATTTGGCCAGCCCCTTAGTGCCCAGTCTTTTTTTTTTTTTTGTACTGGGGATCAAACTCAGGATACCGCACTTGCCAGGCAGGTGCTTATGCCACTGAACTATCTCCCTGGCCCTGAAGCAGCTTTTAAAAAGGCAGGTATCATTTTGGAACTGAAAAGCAGCTGGTTACTTATAGTTAAGCTTTAGGCCTAATACAGAAAGCCTAGTTAGTCCTTTAACTAGGTTAGTCCTTCTACAAAGGTGGTTTTGGTTATTATGGCTCCTGAGTCCCTACTATCAATCTTCTTCAAAAATAAAGTATTTCCTGAAAGGCACATTCCCCCTACCAGCTCAGCTAGGGTCATTCAGTGTCATGCATCTTGTTCTTGGTGTCCAGAGGAACAAAACTATCAAAGGAAAACTTGATGGTATTCCTAAAATTAATATAAAATCTTGAAAACCTGTAAGTCTAATTCTTCCAATAATCTACCTTGTCTTCCTGGTTTTGAAATGGAAACCTCCCTGATTCAGAATTTGGGTCTCAATGTCAAGAGTGTATTACAAGAAAACTCAAGACTAAGGTTAGCAGGGGTTAGTCATATCCAGGTAGGATACCCATGAAGGCAAGAAAGGTCTCACTGGTACATTTTTTTTTCTTTACACATTTTCTGTCCCTCCTGTAAGAGGGCATTATTCCTAAATTATTCTTTGTCTGTGCTTCACTGGTCCTATTCATTACTTCTAAACTAATAAAGACAGTATATTAAGATCTTCACATAAATTCTACAAGGTAGATATTATTATTGCCCTATTTTAGAGATTTGAAAAACTGAAGAAATGGAACACTTTCAAGGTGAAGCAAGATCCAGGGCCCAAACTCAAGGCAGTCTGGCTAATGCCTATGCTCCAGTGCATGACAACACTCTGCCTGAAATGCCTCTCTGCTAGGCTGTAGGTAGGTACACTTACCTGGTCAGGATCTTGAGTCTTCATGAGAATAGGGCTGTATCATCAGATCATTTTGACTTATTCAGCCCCTAAGAAGCCTTAAGGCTTGCTTCTTTGCTTCCTGCTACAGTTATTTCCCAAACTTGCTTGATGATAAGAATCACCTGGAATATTTATAAAAACTGGCGGCCTCTCCAGATTCTATCCTTAGATGTTCTGATTCATGGGCTCTAATATGGTCCCAGGAATGTTTACTTTTAACAAATGCCCTGCAAGATTCTTCTTGTCAGGTTTGAGAAATAATGCTCTAGCCAATGGGAACAAACATTGTTGGCCTTAAGTACTACACTTTGAGTCAGATTATTTCTAAGTAGATGACATTTCTACGGTTGACTGAATCCAAAGCATATGGTATAAAGTAGTTTTCTTTCTTTCTTTCTTTCTTTTCTTCAGGAAGGATGTGCGGGTGGGTTAGGATTCTTTGTGCTTTTTTCTTTTTGAATGATGACTGTTAGAATTCTTTAATGTTTATGCCGTAAGGGATTTTTTGCATTGTTCTAGTCATAGAACAACTTTATCAAATACAAAGGATGCTATCTTTTATGTCCTGCCTAAGAGAATTTTGGAGAATATTAAATAAAAAGGAAACAGGAGCACAGAGTTCTTGTTCCTTAAAGGACCCTTAAGTGAATTCTTTGTATAACCAAGAGAGAGGATTTAGGCTTTTCAAATTAAATGTATATGAATCATACACAGGGATGACTCAGGAAACTAGTTTATAAGGGGTTAAATCAATGTACATAGTCTAATAAGCAGAAATGATCTTTGACACTCAAAGAAATCAAATACAAAATTGATAAATTCACATTATTAAATACTGTTTAATGTTAATAAAAGATCTCAAACATGCCTGAACTGCTTAAACACCATTTTTGTTGTTCCTCACAATGAAGCTTCTACCTGAGGGCACTACTCAGCCTACTTCAACTGCTGCATGTATGTATCACTTTGGGAAAAAGAGGAGGAAAAAACAGAAAATAATATTGTAAGACAGCCAATGGGGGAAAGAATGTCAGTCCTTTCTCCCCCTTGGAATCCTCTGCTTCTTGGACTTTGTTTCTGAAGGGACCACAGCAAATGAGTAGGCAAGTCCTGTCCCCAGCTCTGAAGCACCAGATGTACATACCTCTTGGTGGGAGTGGGTACTCCAGAGGACATGTGGCTAGCCATGGTGTCATTCATATTAGTCAGAGGTCGAGCAGGACTGAAAAAAAAGACATTTACTTTATATTAATAATTACCAGCATGCCTAGAGGAAATAAGTAAGTGATAAGGGCAAAGTAACTATCATTTCTGATAAGCACAGTGACACTCAAGGGGAGTGGACAAAACAAACTGATACTTGAACCCTAAGTAAATTCAACAAAAGCACTCTCTTACAAGGCTCTCTCACAGGATCACAGAACTGTGGGGCTTGCAGAAGCATTTCTCTGAGATGGAACTTCAATAGCTTTTGTTTTAGGACACAAGGATATAAATTATCCTACATAGTTTTAAATGTTAAAGAAAAAAATCCATCTGAAGGTTGTGCTAATTTACAGTTCTGTAAGTGGCTGTGTCTTCAATGAACTTTTTTTCCCTTCAAAGTTGATTTCTCTATAGTATAGTTATAAGATTAGTAAGTATCTGGCATTTGTTGTATATCACAAAGGTCACAACCTTGAGACGTACAATTTTCCTCAGATTTGGCTTAAGTTCATTTTCTTTTCTCCTATCTGGTTTGCAAGCTTTTTTATCAAAGTAAGTTATTAAACACTCAATTTGAAAAACTAAGCCTTTGGAGCAAACTTTCATTACTCTTTTACAAAAATCTTAGCAATAAATCCAAATTTTGTATCCATAGCCTAATTAGGATATTGTCTTTTGTAATCTAATCCATATTTAAATTCGAAAGTAACCATTTTAGTTGGGGGTTTTCTGGATCCAAAGCCTACTGCTCCCTCTTTGAATCCTGAGCAAATAAATCCAAAATTATCAAAGGAGTCTCCTAGGACTGGGGAGATAGCTCAGAAGAATAAATGCCTGCCTGGCAAGTGCAAGGTCCTGAGTTCAATCCCCAGTACTGAAAAGAAAAAAAAAAAGGAGTCCCCTGGCTTGCCTTGCCATACTTCAGTCATTCTTCATATCCTTCAATTGCTCTCCTTTCTTACCAGGGTCAGCTACAAAAGGTTCTGTCTTACATCTGGAGCCACGTGACTATTGCCAAGTACTCCTCCTGGGAAATCTTCTACTTCCTCTCCTAAACTGAAAATACTTCTCAAAGAGAATGGTCTACTATAAGTAAGAAAGTGAAGCTGAAATGTCCTCTTTTATTTAGCTGCTGAATTCTCCTTACATTTGAGGGTACAGTTAATTTTGTAGAATGTTCCAGTAATGACAATAGCAAAATATGGTGACTATTGAGGGATTGTCACCTTTAACTGTTTTGCAAATTTTATAGTACATTCAAATAAAAGCTCAGAGGAAATGTTTCAGGGATAGTCAAGGGACATAGAAGTTGAGGAGGGATTTTTCTCTTTGCATCTATCCTCCTCACCCCAAAAACCTATTTCATAGCTGAGTAGGAAACTTTTATAATAATATCCCACTTAATAAGAAGATCCAAAATAGTAATCTACATGGAACACATTTAAGCCACTTGACTCTTAAGCCTTACTTCTATGTTTATGATTGTTTCTGTATTGTTTTTTAGGTGACAAGTCTTAAATAAGACATTGAGAACTGCAATATGCCTTTATAGGCTAAAATTCAATTCTAGTTCTTTATTTAACATTCAAACATTCAAACCTCTTAATCAATTAATTAACTGCTTTTGGTTGACTAATGATGGAAAAGAATCCAGAGGTTAGTTTACTTGGACCTTAATCTATGTTTGCCTCTAGTTCTTTCAAATCAATTGTTCAATAAAAACAAAGAGACAGTTCCTATAAAGGCACCAAATTCAGAATAACAGCTTATGACACTTGAGGGCATTAGAAACATTCTAGTTCTGGAAATAGAATGGCTTGTGCCTCTTTAGTATATTATTATTAGCAATCCTTTTCCAAAATAAGATATTTTCACTTTGCTTTCAGAACAACACAAATGCCTGTTTTAATATCAAAGATACTACTACATTCAATTTCCTTTCTGATACTCAGACAAAAAATAACAATAGAAAAAAATTTAAATTCTTTAAACATGGATCCATATGATAAAAATTTTATGATGTGCAGCATTGTTTGGTTTGATGCTATAAAAGTCTTTCATAATCACCTCTATCTCTTGGCAGATACCATGTCCACTAGTATCTTTAGCACATACAGTATAGAGAAACCTCATCTCTAACATTAAAAATAGAATGATTGTAATCTGTATATTTGTTGTAACTGCCCCCAAATTTCACACTTTCTGGATCCCTACAATGTTTTGCTAGAAGTACAAGTATATATTTGCAGCCCAACAAGAAAGATGTATTCACAAACACCAAGAAAGTATTCAAGAGCCAAGTATGGTTGTACACACCTGTAATCCCAATAGTTGGCAAGAGGCTTTCCATGAGTTTGAAGCCAGTCTGTGTTCGATAATGTGTTCAAGGCCTGCCTGAACTACATAGTGGGGCCCTATCTCAAAAAACAAAACCAACCAAATAAAAAAGGACTTGTAATGCAGGATTTCCTCCATAGCCTTAATTCACTGAAAAACCAAGGGCACCAATGCATTCTTAGAAGTAATAAACAAAAAACGACTCTGGGCTCCAAACGAAAATCTTCACCAAATACATAGTTGAAATGTGTAACATAGGTAGGAAGTAGATATTCATGATAGAAGTTACAAACAGTAAAATTAGCACAACCCTCAGATGAATTTTGTTGATCTTTAACATTTAAAAGCAGATGAAAAAACCATATGATCACGTCAATAGATGCAGAAAAATCATTCAAGAAAATTCAGCATTCATTCATGATATAAAATAACCCTCAAGATATAGGAATAGGGCCAGGGAGACAGCTCAGTGGCATAAGCATCTGCCTGGCAAGTGCAAGGTCCCATGTTCAATGCAAGATACCACATGCCACATGGCCCTGGATCCCTCAGTGTGGGGGTGCATGCTTGTAATCCCAGCACTGGGGAGGCTAAGACAGGAGGATCACTATGAGTCCTGTACCAACCAAAGAAAATAGGAGTATAAGGTCTTTATTTAATCTAAAAAAGGCCATTTATGACATCATACTTCACAGGAAGACTAAAAGCTTTTCCTCTAAATTCAGGAACAAGAGAAGGATATCCACTATCACTGTTTTTGTTCAACTTAATTCTCAAAATACTAGCTGGAGCACTTAGGAGAAAAAAATATGGATAGGGAAAAAAGAAGATAAAATATCATTATTTACAAATGACATGATTTTCTACATAGACAAGCCTAAACTTTACCAAAAGACTCTGAGAATTAAAAACCAAATTCAATACTTAACATTCAAACACCAATGATTTCCTGTATGTCAATAACAAACTTATGAAATACTTAGGAATTACTCTAACCAAGGAAGTGAAAGACCACTAACAATGAAAACTATAGGACACTAAAAAAGGATATTGAAGAGGATATTATAAAATGGACAGATTACTCCGTTCTTAGATAGGCGAAACCCATATAGTTAAAATGGCCATACTTTCAAAAATGTTACATAGATTTAATGAAATCCCAATCAAAATACCAATAACATTTTTTACAGTACTGGAGAAAGCAGTTCTAAAATTCTACAGAACAAAAAGAGATCTAAAATAGCAAAAGCAATTCTGGGTGATGAGGGGAAGGCATGGAAAATCACAAGCTGAAACTTCAAATTATACTACAGAGCTATAGTGGCAAAAACAGCATGGGATCTGGGAATGGTCATGTGTGTCTGTAATTCCAACATTCAGGAGGCTAAGGGAGGATTCTCCATGAGTTTGAAGCCAACCTGGACTACACAGTGAGTTTAAGACCAGACTGAACTACACAAAAAAAGACCCTGTCTCAAAAAAGAAAAGGAAAACAAAAAACAAAACAAAACCAAAA
This sequence comes from Octodon degus, assembly GCF_000260255.1. Classification (NCBI taxonomy): domain Eukaryota; kingdom Metazoa; phylum Chordata; class Mammalia; order Rodentia; family Octodontidae; genus Octodon; species Octodon degus. The sequence goes on along the minus strand of NW_004524595.1, from coordinate 6,887,461 downwards.
AACACCAGCATGGTATAGGAAAACAAAAAACAGACTCATGGATCAATACAATAGGGGATAAAGAAACAACTCCTGGTATACTTGGTTGCACTTCTTTGACAAAAGGGCCAAACCCCTTCACTGAGAACAGACAGACTCTTTTTTTAACAACTGGAGCTAGGAAAACTAGCTTTCCACATGATGAAACTTACACCCATAACTCTCACCATATAATAAACTACAATCAAAATAAATTGAACATCTCAATATTGGAACAGAAACAATCTTCTGGAAGACAAAAGAGGCCAAAACTCTCCTAGTCTAGGTAAAGGCAAAGACCTTAATAAAACCCTGGTTGAGCAGGATATAATACCAAGAATCCACAAATAGGATCACATTAAATTAAAAGGCTTTTGGATGGGAAAAGAAAAAGAGACAACCCATAGAATGAAAAAAAAAAAAAGTTTCCCAGCTACTCCTCAGAGTATTAACATCTAGCCTATAGAAAGATATATTCGACCCACCCCAAAATTTAAAACCCAAAGAAATACTTCTCAGATGAGAAAATACAACTGGGTGATACATGAAAAAAATGTTCAACATCACTGGCCATTTGAGAAATTCAAATTAAAACAACATTATAATTCCATCTCACCCAAGAAAAAATGGCTATTATCAAGAGATTAAAAAATGCTGATAAACAAAATAAAACAATCCAAAAACCAAATGTTGGTGAGTCTGGGGAGAAAGGAACCCTCTTCTTACAACTAGTATGGAAATCAATATAGAGATTCCTTAACAAACTAAAAATAGAAATTTCATTGGATACAGTTACTCCCCTTGTTAGGTATCTTCTCAAAAGAATTTTAAACACTGTATCATAGTGGTATATGTGTTATACCCATATTTAAAGCAGCACAATTCATAATATCCAAATATTTGAAATTGGGCTAGCCAAATAGCTCATTGGAGTAAAGCACCTGCAAGCAGGCACAGGGGCCAGGGGTTCGAACCCTGGGCCTGCTGTGCTAGCCCTGATCCCAGGGTATGCTGAGTTGGCAATTGAGACTGGGCATGGTGGTGCGCGCCTGTAATCCCAGCTCTTGGAAGGCTGTAAACAGGTGGATCACTATGAGTCTGATCTAGTAGTGAGATCCTGAACACTCTGTAGACCATTCCCTAAAAATAAAAAAAAATAAAAAAGAAAAAACAGTTTCTTTGGCTTTGTCTCCTCCAGATTTAAAGCTATTCCACCTACCCAAGACAACAATGTCTGGTGTCTATTGCGGGCCTCTAGGTAGAACCTCTGGAGAGTATCTCTGACTGCTAGTCAACAACTATGACCCTTTTCAGCCTGAAGAAGCCAGAGTGGTCATCACCCATGGTTCCCTCATGGCATTTCGGGTTACTTCTTCAGAGGGGGCAATGTTGTAGGCAGCTGAATTAGACAGAAATATTATAGGCAGTCAGACAGGTATCAGGCCCTCAAGGAGACAAGATGGAAGACAAGGTGATTTTGCAACTTAGAAGAGACAGACACTCCCTATGTGCCAGACTTCAAGGCAAAAGAGGAAACAAATACAGCTACATACTTCCCTAGGGATGGGGATCAGTGATTGATATTCCAAAGAGGTATCAATTATCTTGAAACAGGCCAAGTGAGTCACTAACCCATTCCCCAACAGGAAGAAACCCTGTCCCATATTCATGCTTGCTTGCTACGTGACTCGGGACTCACTTCATTTGGTCCTAGATTTAATCAATTTTACCTGAGCAATGGTGCTTGTACCCTTATTGGTTGACCATAGTTTTGTCCCACCTCATGCACACCTAAACAAGGTCCCATGTTCTCCACCACCTTAAACCCACCTCACCACATGGTTTTACTCTATAAAAGTCCCTGAAGAGACAGCTTCCTGGGGACCACCTGCTTGGGGCCCTTCTTCTGTCCCTTGGACAGAAGTTTTCTTTCCCCCAATAAATATATTCTGCTCATTAAAAAAAAGGAAAATTTCCCAGTGAAAAGTGGTAGCTTTTAGAAGGCTTGCAGAAAGTTTAATTTTTAGGGCTGGTGAGATGGCTCAGTGGTCTAAAGCACCTATTTAGAACAAGCTTAGCAAAGCACAAGGACCGTGGTTCAATGCTCCAGCACCACATGCCAGCCAGCCCTGCCCCCTGGTGGGCTGAGCTGGACACACACACACACACACACACACACACACACACATAAATAAATAAAATTAGGAAAAAAAAGAAGATTTACTTTTTAATCAAAGACTAAGAGGCACATTTTCTGGGTACATATTCACAAAAGATAAGAAAAACCTCTCTCAACATGTTAAACATGCAGTTGTAGAGATAGATATGCAAACAAATAATCACAATGCCAAGCAATGAGTGTAGCAAAGCAAGCACAGGCGAAGTAATGAGGAGTCATAGAAGAACAAGGCAGTTATTCCTGCACAGGGCAGGCTCAGAAGTGAAGAAATGGTGAAGGCTGAAAAGTTTTCCAGATACAGGGGAAAAGTTGTCACGGCACAGAAATCAAAAAATGACTGACACACTAGATCTACTTTACTTGTTAGACTCAAAGGGACCTGAAGGGAGTTATGTGAAAACACATCTGGAAAGGTAGATGAGGGCAGGATGTAACTAAACCTTGTTTTATTACAAGCTAGGAAGTCTGGACTCTATATTGAAGAGAGTAGGGAAATACTGACTGTTTCTAGGTCAAACAATGATGTGACTATAACTGGGTTTTTAAGACCACTTAAGTGTTGCAGGTGGTGGTGTGTGCTGTCAAAGGCCTGATTCTAGGACCAGACTATCTAGATTTGTTTCCCTGCCCACAATCAAGAATATAAGAGCAAAGCCCTAAAATGGAAAAATGAGTTATTTTACAGTTTGACCAAATAGGGAGGGCAGCTCATCTCCCTGGAAACATAAAGTTCACTTTATATAATGAAAGCCAGGAAATATACATATGTACATTAAGTCAGGTTTTAGCTCCGTAGATGGGCCCAGCAAATGTTGACCTTCTTGGAACTAGGACTGGGGTGCAGAGAGTTTCACTCAGCACAAGAAAGCTGGAGAAACAGCTTATCTTGGAAAAAAAAATCGTAACTTTTAAAGGCCCATTTAAATCTCTTTCTTACATTAGGAGTTTGCAGGGCTTTTTTTTTTTTTTTTTAAACAAGAGGTGTGCAATGAAATCATAAATGAAGGTTTTTGTAAAATAAGATGCCTAAATTCTACCCCCAATTTAGTAGATTTGAATCTTGAGTGGAAAGTGGTGTCTTTCTAAATCCCACCAGCACAGGTGAACAGGATAGACTTATCTAATCATGACTTAGCATAGGCAATTGTGCATGTGCTACATGGGCAAGCACACAAGAACATAAATACGTGATAACAACATATATAAGGACTGGACAATGAAGATGCAGGTGGCTCTCTGCTCTTGTTTGCTGCTTGCTGTTGCTTATGTCTGTCTCTGCGTGCTTTCTTTGGGGAACTCACAAGCAAATTTACCCCTTCAGCCTCCTCAGCCCCAACAACTTACATGAGCACACCCAAAATAAAACACTTAAGACATAAATCTTTAAAAATGTATAAGACTGAGAGCACAGGCTCGGCGAGTGAGTAAGACGACCTGGAGCCCGGCAGGATCCTGAACACACCCAGAGC
>NW_004524595.1:6868177-6879840 GCF_000260255.1 Octodon degus | reverse complement strand
AAAAAAAAAAAAAAAAAAAAAAAAAAGATAAGCTAGAACAAATTGTTTCCTCCTAAAACATATTTCTAACAACTGAGTTGACTTTAAAACTAATCATAAATTAAAAGATCTTCTAGGTCCCTAACCTCAGTTTAACAACTTACATAATTTAATAAGCAAACTATTCTATCAACTAGACCAATGGTGGTAAAACTACAACACACATATCATGGTAGTCTATCTGTATCACAGAAAGCTCTAAAAGATTTGCCATCACTGACCTAAACTGCTGAACTGGACTATGGGCAGATGAAGAAGGAAATGCATGCACCCCACCTCTGATGCCTCGTAGAGGTGTGAAATCTTGGGCACCTGTTAAGAGATACAGATTTTGAGTACTTTGGATGATTTTCTTTTCCTATTATGGTTTACCCTTGCTCATCTGTAAATTTTATAGTTGTTGAATTAACTTATAACTTTATTTTTAGTATATGTTTTCAGTACATAATTAATACATTCATCTGAGGGAGTTGGTACACGTACATTGATAGACTTTGTTTGGGATAGGGTCTTGCTATGTAGTTTAGGTTGCCCTTCAACTTACAGTAGCCCAAACTAGCCCTGAACTTGCAGCAATCCTCTTGCCTCAGCCTCCAGAGTCCTGGAATCACAGATGTGTACCACCAGGCCCATCATAGACAAGACCCTTATATGAAGTCATTCAGATTGCCAGATGCTTACCTCTGCCCTATACTTTCAAAATTGTACACTGACTTCTATTCCCCCACGGATTTTTGTTACTGTTGCAGAAGTTAAATTTACAGTCTTATAGTTCTCATTCATCTGAGACAGGTACTTAGACATCTACAACAGACTTTTTGGTCTGTTTATTTCTGTTGGTGTGAGGAAATGATTTTATTATGCCTTAATGCTTTCAATTTATGTGATTTTTTTTAATTCCTTGAAAGAATGATTTACATAGGGAGTAACCACATAGTTAATACATTTAATCTTTCATTAAGCTTTCTTTCTGAGTTATTTTGACTTCAATCCTAGACACTTGAGTTACTTCTGAAATTACCTTCTTTATTCATTTGAATCATACTTTTGTCATGCAGCAGGTTTCATCATACTTTAAAACAAATGCAAAACCCACACCATAGACTACCTCAATTTTTTTTTACCAAGCAAACCACTCAAGCATATCTCTCTTAGCAGGTGGTTCTGCTTCAAGTGAACACCTGATTTTAGGTCTGCTCCTAGCGCCTACCCTGAAACATCCTCCTTTACAGATTTGCAAAGGTTACAGCTTATTTCTCATATTAGAAATAGCTCCTGAAATTTCAGTAGCCCCAAAGCGTCTCTGACTATAAGTTCTACTTAAATAAACATGGGCCTCAGCACACAAAACAAAGTCTGTGGCTTACTCATGCATTGCACTGCTAGGGGTTTTGGAAAAAAAAATAAATAAAACAAGTTGAAGACAATTTCTGTCCACAAGAAACTTATAGCTCAATCAGTCCTCATAATTAGCAGTTACAGCAACAGCAGATACTAATGCATTATAATTTTTAGGTCAAATTCCACTTGACAATGATCATTTATATCCAAAACCATTTATAAAAAAAAGACTGCTTGGTTTGATTATTTAATTTGATATTATCAAAGACCAGCACAATGAAAGTATGAAAAATCCTGTGAGGTTAACAGTTTTACATACATTTCTTTATCAGAAACTTGGGAAAAGCCCCCCAGAGAGAAGGCTGATGTTTGAGCAACGCATTAGCACCAAACTGGCCCCTCAGATATGCATCCGAATTCTCACTCCTACTTGTGGCCAGTATTTCTATTTCACAAATAAAGAAGTGAAGGTCAAAAAAGATAATTAATATGTTCAAGGCCATGTTGTAGAACCAGTATGGAAACCCATTTTCATCTGATTCTAAAGTTGCTGAGCCAATTTCATCCTCACATTCACCTACCTAATTCAGGCATCTCTGTTATTATCCAAATTTATTTTACACATTAGAATTCTTGGGGGAACAATACTGAGATAGGAGAATAGGGTGTGACAAACCAAGCTGGGGAAGTAGGTATGACCTGTTCATTACAAAATCCCAGGACACATGTGCAAAACAGTCCCCAAAGTACTGCACATGGACTGCCTGGGAGAATTTGACCAGGTTTTTGATAGGCAGCCTAGACCTAATGTCAGCTTGAGAAGTGGGTGATATAAAAAAAGGTGGTCCACATTTGAGTTTCTGTCACTGTGTTTCCTTATGGTGGCTTGCCCTTATGCTGTAGGATATACTATTTTTCCCCACTTTTTTTATTTTATTGAGAAACAGCAATGAGACAGTTTCAAAACTGATTAACAGGACAGTTTCAATACTTAATACATTGTACATTGTTACCTTCTTCATGGTTATCCATAGTACAAAAGGCAGACAGGATATCCTGTCCAAACACTATTAGTACAAATCTTTCTTCTCATTGAATTAAGTGAAAGTAGCTGCATATCTATCCTAACTATTCTGTATATACAGATACAAAATGATCTTTCCTTTGTATCCCATTTTTTTGTTTAGTCCTGTCAGAAATAGGTATCCCATTGTCATCTAAATACTATAGGTGCGTAAATTCAGCAAAACAATCCAACGCAGTCCAGCAGTCCACAATAGTACTGGGCTATCCGCAGAAGTTGCTGACTTGAGCCTTTCACAGCTCAGCATATTAATATGGCTTTACTTTATATACCTCGCTTTTATACTTTTCTGCTGGATAGGGCTGGGATAAAATTTACTATTATACAGTTCTGCTTCTGTGGCCCCAAATGTAATTAATACATTGTCTACAAAGAAAAGCAGTTTATCACATTTCATTATCATAAAGAGGACATATGCAATTTCCACTGATTTATACTACTACTACCGGGGCTGGGGAAACAGCTCAGTGGAATAAGTGCTTGCCTGGCAAGCTCAAGGTTCTGAGTTCAAACCCTGGTACCACAGAGAAAAAAAAAATAATACTACCAATGTAAAATGCTGTGGCTCTTTTATAAAATTAAAGAGGGTAAATTCTAAGATTCCTTTCAGTGCTATGATTAGGTTATTTCCTTAAAGAACAGAAGAAGTACAGATCATCTTCTGCTTGCTGCAGTGTGATGTTTTGCTATTTACATCTATGTATTGGACAAAATACCTTCTATTTTCTAGTAGGTTCTATGGTTATCTGTTAAAGGAAAGAGGCTAAGCAAATGAGCAGAACTACTTTTTGGAAAATTCTAAGGTTAAGGGCCAGGGAGATGGCTCAGTAGGATAAGCGCTTCCCTGGCAAGCGCAAGGGCCTGAGTTTAATTACCAGTTCCGGAAAAAAAAAAAAAAAAAATCCAAGATTAAAAATGACCACTGGCGCTATAAATGTGGCATAAATATTATGTTACATATTTACAATGTGGTTTCTCTGATGTTCAGAAATATTTGATTGGTTATTTAGAATAATTATTCAATAGAAAAATTTGTAAAGTTTTTCTAGCAAACTACTAATCTAAAAAGGCTGCAATTAATTTGTTAATGTAAAAAACAAAACAACCATATCAATAGACAACTGCCTCAATTTCTATTTCTAGCAGTTCATCACAGCCATTTGTGATAAAGACCTTATTTAATGAGTACTTTTCAGGAATGAAACTTTCACCATACACAAATTCTTACATTTTCACCACCAAACAATATCTAAAGATGCATAGAAAAATTTATGTATTTCTCTATTGCTCTAGAAATGGATAGAATTGTAAAATAAGACAACAGATAACTATTTAATACCATTGTTAGCTTAATATCATTATCATTTATGCATATTTTGTTTGTTTGTTGTTTGTTTGCTTTTTGAGACAGGGTCTGGCTGTATAGCTTAGGCTGCCCCTGAACTTGCTATGTAGCCCAAGCTGGTCTCAAACTTGTGGCATCCCTCCTGCCTCAGCCCTCCAGGTACTGGGCTTATAGATGTGTGCCACCATGCCTGGCCTTATTATATTTAAATAGCAACCAAGGGTGTTACAAAGCAAATACCTAAATAAACGGAAATATACTGTTTTATTGTATAAGCTTCTCACCATGAACCTCTCCTTCCCCATCCTTCAAAACTCAGGAATTGTACTACTTCATACAGATGTCTACTCCTGTATTTAATAAAATCTATATTATTTACCAAGTCACCACCCACAGAGGTCAGTGATACATGGAAATCAACATGAATTCCAGATCTGTTCATATGGTCATTATTAAACTCTGTTTTCAAAAATGGAAGCAAATCCACTGCTATGGAGGATAGGCTGACCAGACAGGAAAAAGATAAGGGTGGGCTGTCCCTTTAACAGTAATTCCCAAGAAATTCCAGGTCCTAACATCTTGCCCAAAACCATACAGCCAGTTCAGCAGCCTAAGCAGCAGCAACATACAGAACAGGAAAAGCTATCAACTCCTTTGTGCTCTGCAGCAAATGCTGCTTTTTTCTCTACAGATTTGGCATCTAAGGCAATATACTGCTTTAGTTTATTAGCAAACAGCAACTACACAAAGAAGAATCTTTTCTATTAAGTACTCTTCCTACAGAGCATTTTGGGCAATAGCAGGTACAAACAAGAGGCTGCACTCTGCCAGCAAGCGCTATAGTGGTCAAATGTAGGCTATAACAGATGGGCAGAAGCAGCACATAGGTTACCCACCACTCTCTGGAAGTTTAAAAATGAAACATACTCACCTGCAACAAATCCAAATTTTGCTCTAAGTCAGTAACTCAACCCAGTCAGTAACTCCATTCTGATGGGAACTTTAAGGAATATCCCCTCTCCCCACAAGGCCCTCTCCTAATTGCCAACTGTTCAATAAGAAGCAGTCTGCAATACCTTGTCTGCCAAGACATATAGTAAGGTAGCTATGTGAACAGTGAGGGTTGATTTTTTTTTTTTTTTTTTTTTACTGGACAGAAGTTAATTGGAATGCAAACCCAGTGAAAAAATAGGACATAGTTGTCTATCTTTTCCCTTGATGCACAGAGCTCCTTAATTTATAAAGGCAGCTCATCAGTTAGCAGGTGAAACAAAGAGGCCAAACTGAGTTGCTGAGCAGGCTCTGGGAGATAGCCTTAGCAGGACAGTCAGATGATGAGAATGTCCTTCCTACTCGGAGTAATTCTGCATCCTGCTTATTTCATATAGTCAATAGCTCTGAAATCTCTGTTCCTGTTTTCCATGCCCCTCACATTTCAGCCCTCATTTGGTTCCTGTCACTTAAACACTGTCAAAATTTTCTATTGTTTTGGGCTGGTGAGATGGCTCAGTGGTCTAAAGCACCTACTTAGAACAAGCTAAGCAAAGCACAGCGTCTGCGGTTCAATCCCCCAGCACCACATGCCAGCCAGCCCCGCCCCCTGGTGGGCAGAGCTGGCCATACACACACACAAAATAAATAAATAAATATTTTTTTAAAAAAATTTCTATTGTTTTGCTAGTACCGAGAGAACCATTCTTTGTAATTAAACTTCATCTGATTTCTCATGGCAATAATTACTCTGTTATCATTCTATCTCAAGTCTCTTCCTCCATGTAGTCACGGACTAGACAGTACAGCCTCAGTTTCCTATCCATTTTAATTCTCATATCTTCTAAAAATGTTCTGGGCAAATAGACTACTCTAACAAACAGAGGCCCCAAACTTTTCTGCCACAATAAAAGAAAAGCAAAACAAACTGATAAAAAGTATGTAACTCCACAATACAAACAGAGGAAATCAAAATGAATCCCACATGAAACATCTAAGGGCCTAGGAAAGAATTCCATTACTTACTTAAATAAGTGAAGAGGTGAGAAAAGCCTAAACCAACAGATCAGATACAAAAATTAGTATTAATATAATGTTAACTAATGTCAGTTTTAATATAACACTTTGATTATCTAAAGTAAAGGTATAAGTAATATACTGAACACACGTTAGAATGAAAGAATTACAGTATAGATTGTAAAGGGCAGAATCTGTGAATACTGGGTAAGTTAATTTCAGAAGAAGAAAAAAAACTACAAATACCTGTGATGAAAAGACCATAATTCTATAATAAAAATAGAGTAAAAAGGGGGCTGCAGAGAGCAGGCAGAACACAAGTTTAGGATAACTGGGTTCTTGCTATAGTTCTGGGACTAAGTACTGATATGACCTGTGTGACTGGACAGTGAACATTCCATGCCCGCAGCTAACTGGTCTACAGCATGGGGGGAGGAGATGGTACCACAGCAGTGACCCTCCCACCCCGTCCTGGGAGTTTGAGGTATCAAGAACCTCATTTCAGGAACCAGGTGGAGAGCAGAGGACATACCATGTGCAATAGGTCACAAGCACCTTTCATTAAGAGCTTCCACCCTCACCCTCTTAAGATTTCAGGGAAGCACTTAGTCTACTAAGCTATCTCCCCAGCCCCATCAGATGAATAAGATGTTTCACTGTTTTTTGTTTTGAGACAGCATCTTGGTTTGTAGCCCAGGCTTGTCTCAAACTCATGATCTTCCTGACTCCACCTCCAGAGTAAAGGGATTTACAAGTATCACTTATCTCTGTTCTACTGCTTTTAGAAAAATGGTAACTGTTCCTGACTACAAATTTAAATGAAAAGATCCTGCTATATTCTCTCATAGTACTCTACTGTTTTGTTTTAAAGCACTTACTACACTTTGCAATTACTATACATATAGTTTATTTGACTGGTTTCATTCAAATGCTTGTCAGTTTCACAACAGCAGAGACCAAATAACTTGTTTCATCTTCGTATTTTTTATATTTACACTGTGTCCCTAAATCAATGAATGGGACACAATAGGTGTCTGACAAATATTCATTCGGTAATTCCTTTCCTATCTGAGATTTTGATTTTTATCATTCTAATATACTTTTTTTGACAGGAAGTTTGTTTTATTTATTATTATTATTATTATTATTATTATTATTATTATTATATATTTTCCCCTATTAATCTATTGAGAAACAAATAGCAATGAGACAGTTTCAAACCAAACTGGTAGGACAGTTTCAATAATTAACACTAACATACTTTCAACAACATATTAGCTCAAACTCAAAAATGCCAATTGGTCAATGGCTCACATGACCTGAATTTGAAATATGACAAATGTCCCCACAGGAAATCAAAAGAATAGCAGAAAAGATATTTGAGATGTCAAAATCTCTTGAGAGTCATAATGTCTAAATAAGACTCTGGGAGAATACCTGAGCACCTGGAAACAGCACTCTTGCTTGCATGTACTAAATATGTCAGGCCAACTATGCCATTGATTGTGCTTCAATTGATGCTAAAAACTGAACCCAAGACCTCATGCATGCTAGGTAAGTGCTCTACCACTGAGCTATAAACACATCCCTTGATTTTTCAAAATTTTATTTTGAGACAAAGTTTTGCTAAATGGCCCAACCTGGCCTTATACTTGTGATTCTCTTGCCTCAGCCTTTTAAATACCTGTCTTCTCACAGTTTGAAGGCTATAAGTGTAAAATAAGATTACTTCAGAGTTAGATTTCTTAACAAGGCTCTGAGGGAGAGTTTATTTCATATTTCTCTCCTAGCTTCTCTCATGGATGGTAAGAGTCCTTCCTTGGAGTTCTTGGCTTGTGAATACATCACTCCAATCTATCTTTACACAGCATTATTATTATTATTTATTTATTTTTTTTTTTAACTCAGGCCCTTGCACTTACCAGGCAAGAGCTTATTCTACTGAGCCATCTCCCTGGCCCCTTTACATGGCATTTTACTGAGTTTATGTCCATATTTCTTGCAAGGACTCTAGTCACACTGGATCAGTTACCTGTTTGACCGTTAATTTTAATGTGATTCGATCTGCAAAGAGAGTACTTCCAAGCAAGGTCACATTCATTTCACAAGCATAGGAATTAGGATGTATTTTGTGGGGGACAGAGGATGGAACTGTACTTACAATGCCTATTACAAGTTAGCTGAGAGATTTTATTATGAATGGGTGTTGTGTTTTATCAACTGATAAAATCATGATTTTTCTTATTTAGCTTGTTGGTTTGTGAGATTATCACTTGTTATTTATTTATTTATTTATTTATTGGTTTTTATGCCAAGCCAGCTTTTCCAGTAATAAACCCTTCTTGTGTTATGATACATAGGTATGATGCATAGCTTTTTATGAGTTGTTGCTTTGAGTTTGCTGATAAGCTGTCAAGATGTTCTGTATCAGTCTGTAGTATTCTTATTTTTGTATTGTCTGGTTTTAGTCTCAAAGTAATGCTGGCCTCATAAAATGAATAGGTAAGTGTTCCCTCATTTTCTGTTTTGTAGAATGTACTGCGTAAAACTGACATTCTTTAAAACTTCAGAATTTTTTTGTTTTCCAACCAACCTTCATTAATACATTTCAGATATACATAGTGATCACAATCATCATAGAGAATTTGTACCCATACATAATAACTTCTTTCCCTGTCCATTTCCCTACCCTCTCTTAAATCACTTCTCCCCTCCCCATTTACAAAACCTTTGCTCCAACATTTTTTTTCTTTTTCCTTCTTTCCTCTCTCCTTCTCTCCCTTGTTTCCCTCCACATTTGAACATTTTCTTCCTATTTCACAATACCTATTATAAAATTTTTGTCCTTATTTACACTTTCAATGAAACAATGTGGTACTTACACATGTATGTATAATTCATTTCACTTAAAGAGTATGGACTCAAGGTGTAACCATTTTCCTAGAAATGTCTTGAGCATATATGCCTTTATAGTAGAGTAGAACTCTACTATATAAAAACTCTACATCTTCTTTATCCATTCACTAGTTGGTGCGCACTTGGATTATTTCCATGATTTAGCTATTGAAAACTCTGCCACTATAAACATAGGTGTGTATATGCTGCTATGGTATGCTTTTCTCCCTCCCTCCCTTCCTCCCTCTCTCTCTCTTCTTTTTTTGTGCCAAGAATCCAACTCAGGCCCTTGCTTTTGTGAGGCAGACGCTAATGCTGTTGAGCTATCTCCCCAGCCTATGATGCATGATGCTTTTAATTCTTTTGGGAAGATAGCCAGGAGAGGAATAACTGGGTCAAACGAAACTACTAGTCCACATTTTTCGAGGAATCTCCACACTGATTTCCACAGTGGCTACATAAGTCTATACTCCCACTAACAGTGGAGAAGGGTTCCTTCTTCTCTACAGCCTCTGTAGAATTTGTTATTGATCTCTCGATTATAGTCATTCTTGCCAAGGTAAGATGGAACCTCAGTGTTGTTTTTTTTTTCTTTTCTTTCTTTCTTTCTTTCTTTCTTTCTTTCTTTCTTTCTTTCTTTCTTTCTTTTTGGAACCTGGGATTGAACTCAGGCCTTTGCTCTTGCCAGGCAAGCACTTTTTCTACTGAGGTATCTCCCTGGCCTCATCAGTGTTGTTTTAATTTGCATGTCTCGAATGACCAATGATGTTAAACATTTTTTTCATGTATTTATTTGCTGTTTGCATTTCATCTGGGAAATATATATGCATCTCAGATGCCCATTTTTGGATTGAATCTTTAGACCACTGAGATGGCTCAGTAGAGTAAGCGCTTGACTGGCAAGCACAAGGGCGTGAGTTCAATCCCGTTATGCAAAAAAAAAAAAAAAAAAAAAAAAAAAAAAAGTGCGAGTAAAACAGCAACATAGACAAAGCTACTGTTGGATTGGATCTTTAATACTGTTGGATTGGATCTTTAATTTTTTTTGGGGGGGATGATTTTTTTGAGTTTTTATGGGTTCTCAATAATTACTGTCTGAGGAATAGCTTGCAAATAATTTTTCTTACCTTGTGGGTTGTTTCTTCAGTCTATTGGTGGTTTCTCTTGCTGTACAAAAGCTTTTTAATAAGATGAGATCCTAGTTGATTCTCTGTGACAGTGATCAGGGTTTTATTCACAAAGTCTTTGCGTATACCAGTGTTATCTTAGTTATTTTTTTCTCAGTACTGGAACAAAATAACTGATATCCAAAATTAAGGAATGAAAGTTTTATTTAGCTCACAGTTTGTGGAGGTTTCAGTTCATACTCAGCTGGCTCCAAGGCATTCTGGCACATGGTAGGGGGCAGCAGTTTACAGCAGCAAAAAAAAAAAAAGCAAAAGAAAACGGTAGGAGTAGTGGCAACAATGTCAACAGACAGCAAGTCTGTTTCCCTTATGTTGTATTCAGGCTGCCACAGGCTGGGTTGCAGCACTCACATCCGTAATTCCAGCACTGAGTCATAAATTAATCAGAAACTCTAGAAGTCCACCCCATAACTAGACACAAACCACAACAGGTATCTTCAAGAGTTTCACCTATTCTATCTTCAAAAAGATTTAACTTTTCTGTTTTAACATGTAGACCTTTGATCCATTTCAACTTTAGTGTAAGAAGAAAGACATCAATTTAGTTTTAATATTATGCAGGTGCAGAGCTGGTTTTCCCGGCACCATTAGAGATGCTATCTTTCTTCCAGTGAACATGTTTGGCACCTTCGTCAAAGATAAGTTTGTTGAGTATGTCTAGAGTTGTTTCCTGATTTGTTCCATTGATCCTTGAAACTTTTCTTACCATTACCACACAGCTTTGATCACAGCAGCTTTATACTATAGTTTCAAGTCAGGGATTGTGATGCTCTCTGCCTTCCCTTTGCTGCCCAGAATGCTTATACTTTTCTATGTATCTTCTGGTTCCAAATGGATTTTAGGATTGTTTTCTCTAATTCTGTGAGATACACTATTGGAATTTTGATCTGAATTGCATTAAATCAGTTTTGAAAGTATGGCCATTTTCACTACATTGGTACTTCTTACCCAAGAACAAGGTATATCTTTCCATTTTCTGATATCCTCTTCAATCTCCTTTTTCAGAGTATTGTAGTCTTCAAATCAGAGATCCTTCACTGGATTGTCTCCAAAGTGCTTCATTTTTTGGATGCTATTGTGAACACAGTTATTTTTCTAGTTTCTCTCTCAGAGTTTATAATTGTATAAGGAAAGCTATTGAGTTTGAATATTAGCTTTGTATCCAGTGAGGCAAATGAACTTGCTTATTAAATCTAGCAGTATTTCAGTGGAGTGTTGGGGTCTTCTATGAAGAATATCATGTGACCTCCAAATAATAACTTCTTGATTTTCTATTATTTTTCTATTATTAGTCCTTTACTTTGTCCAACTAACAATTTTTTTTTGTCTAATTGCTCTGGGTAACATATCAAGGATGCTACTGATGAGGACTGGAGACAGTGGACATCCTTGTCCTCTTCCTAATTTTAGAAAGCTTTCAGTTTTGTCCATTTAGCATGTTCTTGGCTGTTGGTTTATCATAGGTGGCTTTTGACAGACTGAGATAAAGATCATCTCTTTCAGTTTTCTGTAAGGTTTTTCGCATGAATGAGTGCTACTCTTTGACAAGGGCTTTTTCTCCATCAATTGAGAAAATCATATGGTTTCTGTCCTTGACTCTGTTAATAAGATGTATTACATTTATTGAACTACACACATTGAAAGACCCCTGCATCTCTCGGATGAATCCAACTTGGTTGTAGTGTATAATCTTCTTGATTTGCTGCATTCTGTTTGCTAGTATCTTACTGAGGATTTTGCATCTATGTTGATGAGGGAAATTGGC
>NW_004524595.1:6864941-6866982 GCF_000260255.1 Octodon degus | reverse complement strand
TTTAACCTTTCAAAGAACCAACTCTGATTCACTAATCCTCTGCATCGTTTTCTTCAGCCTCCAATGCATTAATTTCTGGTGTGCTCTTTATATAATTTCCTCCTTCCTGCAAGCTTTTGGCTTAGCCCGTTCTTCTTTTTCTAGAAGACTAAGGTTCATCACTAAGTTGTTTTAATTGTACTTGCTGTGTTTTCCTGACATGGGTATTCATTGCAATAAATTTCCATGTTAGGACTGCTTTAAATGTGTCCCATAAGTGCTGGTATGTTTTGTCATTTAAGTGTAAGAACTATCTATTTTCTTCTTTCATTTTATCTGTGACCTACTAGTTGTTTAGGAGGGTGTTAATTTCCATGTGTTTATGAAGTTCTTGTGGGTTTTTTTTTGCCACTGATTTCCAATCCCATTGCACTATGGCCCAATAATGTGCATGGGATAATTTCAATTTCTTTGCATTTACTTAACTATGTTTTTTTTCTTTTTTTGTGGAACTGAGGATTGAACTCAGGCCCTTGTGCTTGCCAGGCAAACACTTATTCTACTGAGCTATCTCTCCGGCCCCTTAACCATGTTCTATGAGCTAGTGTGTGGCCTGTTTTGGAGAATGTCCTATCTGCAGCTGAGAGGAATGTGTATTCTGATGTTGTGGAGTGGAACACTTTGGAGATAACTACTAAGCCCATTTGTTCAAAAGTCTGGCTCAGTTCTAATATTTCATTGTTGGTTTTATGTCTACTTGATGTCTTTTTGTGACAGTGAGGTATGGAGGTCCTCCAGTACAATTGCATTAGCACTTCTTTGCTTTTTCATGTCTGTTAATATTTGTTTCATATAGTTGAGTGCACTGGTAAAGGGTGCATATATATTTATGATTATCTCTTCCTCTTGGATTGTTCCCTTTACAAGGATGGAGCGCCCTTCCTTGTCTCTCATATTCAGTCTTGGTTTCAAGTTCACTTTGTCTGCAAATAGAATAGCTACCCCTGATTTTTTTCTGGGTTCCTGTTGAATGTGGTATTGTTCTCCATCCTCTGACTTTTAGTTTATGAACTTCTTTTACAATAAAATATGTGTCTTATATGCAGTATACTGTTGGATCGTGCTTCTTGATGCATTCTGGCAGTCTACGTGTTTTGATTGGAGAACTGAGACCATTAACATGATGGTTATTACTGACATGTAGTGACTTGTCCTTGTCATGTCATTGCACTATTGTTGGTTACCCCACCCACTTTTTATGTCTTGCCTGGAGGATTCCTTCTGTTGGGGTTCGTAGACTTATAGTCCTTATTATCTCTTTCTAATATGTCCTTCAAAACATTTTGGAATGCTGGTTCCTCAGGTGTTGTCACTCAAGTATCTTATTTCTCCATCAGCTTTATTTTTTATTATTTTGTACAGGGTCCCACTACACAGTTTGGACTCATAGTGACCCTATTTTCAGCTTCCCCAGCACCTAGGATTACAGGCACATGCCACCATGCTGAGACTCCATAGGTGGCTCATTGTGCCCCAGTGGAAGGGCCAGCGAGATTTTTTTTTTTTTTTTTTTTTTGGCCAGCTCAGCAAACCCTGAACGCCTGGCCGGCACAATATGTGGTGCCTGGGATTGAAAATTGGTCTCCTGCACCTGCCTAAGCTTGTCTAGGTAGGAGTTTTAGACTGCTGAGCTATCTCTCTAGCTCCTCTTTTTTTTCTTTTTAACAGATAATTTCAAAAACTGTGTTTTGTGTGTGTGTGTTTGTGAAACCAGGGATTGAACTTAGGCCCTCGCACTTGCCAGGCAAATGCTTATGTTACTGAGCCATCTCCCCAGCTCCCCCTCCGACATTTTTAAAAGATAGCTTTTCAAGGTATATCAATCTGGGCTGCAGACTGTTTTCTTTTAGAGTTTGAAATACTTCATTCCCAGCTCTTCCTGACTTGAACATCTGTGACGAAAGGTCAGCTGTGATTCAGATCAGCTTTCCTTAATAGGTGATTCGTTCTTTTACCTAAAAGTTTTTAAGTTCTATTCTTGTGTTGAACTTCTGGAATCTTG
>NW_004524595.1:6835053-6845057 GCF_000260255.1 Octodon degus | reverse complement strand
TAAAAAAGAATAAAATAAAAGGGGTTGGGAGAAACGAGAAAAGGAAAAAATTGGTTCAGAAGACCGAAGAGATGGAAGAGACAAAAGGAAAAACAGAACAGAATCACCACCACAAAGGGGCACCATGTTTACACATATAAAAACAAGATCAAAAAAGAAGAAAAAACCAAAAACCAAAAACAAACCTACAAGTACAAAAAACAAGAGATCAGGAGGGAGGGGGAGAGAGGAAGGGAAAAAGAGAGAAAGAGAAGGAGGGAGGGGGAGGAAAGAGACAGAGATCTGAGTCCAGATCCATGTTGATATTTATCCCAAGCCAGCAGTAGCTTTACAGTGGGGTGGTGGATACTATTAGAAAATGTGCACCTTATTTCCCCTGAAGTGCAATCTGTGTTCTGGCCTTTGGGACTGAGATCAGACCCATTCAACCTACGGCAGTCAGCGAAGCTTCTGCACTGGGTCTGAACCCAGTTCAGAGTTAGTACACAGAGCCAGCAGCCACTCCGAGTTCTTGCTCAGCTGGCTCCTCTCCAAGATGGCTGCCAGCTATCACCCTCCTGTGATAACTGAGCCCTGAGCACTCACCCCCATCTACGGTATTCCTTCATGTCCACTGCTCTTCTTCACTGTTTCACCTCTTCATGGAGGTCTCTGGGGCTACCAGCAGTTATTGTGCCTGCAGGTTTGAAACACTTCTCTTATGCAGTGAGTCCTGACCCTGGGAGAAGGCTCTGCTGGCTACCTCCTTCTACATTGAAGTTTCTCTCTTTGCTGGTTCATGGCCTTCAATTCTTCCTTTTTTTTTGGTCTTCAATTCTTGCTTCAAAGTTTTCCTGGGTGTGAAGGATCCAGTTTGCTCTTTCTTGTCTTTCTGGTGTTGCTATATTGTAATATCTGGATAGCAAACATCAGAGAGGCTTTTTCTCTACTGTCTATCACTCTGAACCTTGGTACTAGTTCAACTCAATTTCAACAGTTCTCAAAGTGCATCTTTTGGAATTAGTGCTTTCACTGTCACTAAAGCTTCTCTGTCAATACACAATTAGCCACACAATGTCATCTTCATTTTTGTATAACCTTCTGTACCTAATGCCTTCAATGAAAAGCTTACCATAACCTCTAACATTAGCCCAGCAGCCATTTTTACCTAGGACCATTTAATGCATTTAATTTTAAAAATAAAATTTAATCTTTTCTGTACATATAAATTCAGTAATGAGAATTTGGAAAACCTGACACTCAACAATTTGACAATATTTTTAAGCACAATGGGGATATTTTAGTGCAATCAGATATTTGGCCCTAACATAAATTTCAAAGGGCCAGCCAAATAGGTCAGCTGATTAAAGCACCTGCAAGCAGGTGCAGGGGCTGGGGGTTCAATCCCTGGGCCTGCCATGAAGGCCCTGCCCCCAGGGTGTGCTGAGTCAGCAATTGAGACTGGGCATGGTGGCACACACTTGTAATCCCAGCTCTTGGGAGGCTGTAAAGAGGCGGATGACTATGAGTCTGATCTAGTAGTGAGACCCTGAACACCCTGTAGACCCTTCCCTAAAATGCAAAAAATAAAAAAATAACAAATTTCAACTCTATCAAAGAATCATTATAGAGTATACTATATCTGACCAAACTTTAGTTAATATCTTAGAGCACCAAAGAATATTAGAAAGTCTCATATGTTTGGAAATTTGAGTTTGCCTTAACTATGAATTTTTGGAAAAAGTAGTTTCAAAAATCAATTCATCTCCAAAAAGTAACAAAATTTGATCCTGTGTTTTCTCTATCTAAATATCTTCTACAAGTTATATTTCCAAAGCACACATACTCCATGATCACTCCCCAAGACTTACATAAGGTGCCCACCAGATGTCCTTTGGATGGTAAAAATAACTTCATATATTCAAAATGGAGCTCTCATCCAATTCATACTAGTTCTACTTATAATTACTTCATCCTTTCAGTTGTTCAGGCCAAACTGACCTCTCTTTAACTCTACATGTATCCATCTCTCAACAAACTTGATCCAAATCATCCAGTGACCATGTATCTGTTCACCTCTTGCTACCTCTATTGTTATCCACCTGGACTCTACCTAAGTTCATCTCTCACATGGATGTTCTCAACAGCTGC
The DNA here is from genome assembly GCF_000260255.1 of Octodon degus. Lineage (NCBI taxonomy): Eukaryota > Metazoa > Chordata > Mammalia > Rodentia > Octodontidae > Octodon > Octodon degus. The sequence continues at coordinate 6,842,927 of NW_004524595.1, read as the reverse complement.
CTAACTAAGTTTAGTCTCCACCTATCCATCTTGATCCACCTGTGTATTCTCTGCTGTGAGTAGGCAGGTCCTTTTAAATCAGAGCAGTCACAACTGTCCAAATGTACCTATCACTTAGTTCTTATAATGGGCAATGAGATCCTATATCAATCTAGCTCTTATAATGCATTTCCCTTACCTATTTAACCTCCAGCTTTCTTGATGTTCCCTGAACATGCTAGATATGCTGTTGCAGGGCCTTTATACAATCTGTTCCTCCTGCAAGGAATGCTTTCCCTTCAGGAAAGATCACACCACCATTCACTTAGCCTATGTTCAAATGGCTTCTTTTTATGAAAGCCTAAGATTATAACCTTATTAAAACAACAGCAATCCCTCTACCTGAAGTATTATCCAACTCTTTATTTGTTCATTTTTTCCTACTGCACTTTATTTCTTTGATCCATTATCATTACTTTTGTCTCTCATCACTAGAAAACAAGTTCCATGAAAACAGATTTTTTTTTTTTGTCTTTTTCTTTTCTTTTCTTTTTTTTTTCCTGAATGATGCATGGAATATATAAGTGTTAAATAGTCACTGAATTTCCTAGAAAATTTAAGATTAGAAAGACAATGAGCGCTCCTCTTCCCCCCCTGGACCCTTCCAGACCCAACCCAAGCCCAGGCCAGGCATGGTGCAGGGGAGGAGAGCTTTCACGCTTCCCTTTGCCTGTTGGATCGCTCCACACCCAGCCCAGACCCACTTGTGAGTGCGTCCTTTTGTCCTGCTCTCAGGACCCATCCAGACCCAGCCTAGGCCTGGCATACAGGCCTGGTGTGAAACTCTGCAGCTGAAGTACCTGCAGAGAGGCTAGGGGCCAAAACCACGCAGCTAATCCAGGGGCAGAACATCTTGCCAGAGGGGCACAGCAGGTTCACTTTCAAGGGCTGCAGCAGGAAGAAGCTGAGAACAGCAGCCAGACCAAGCCAGGCACAACTGGATGAATTCAAACTTCACAGATCTGCACCCAGTTGTGTCATAATAAGAAAAGAAAACAACTTTAAGATACAGAAGAATTACAGATCTAGCTGAGATGGTATGAAAATACAGTGAATCTAGGGTGAGATTAGGGTTTTTCTGTTTTTAATTTTATTTATTTTTTTTGTACAGGGTCTCTATGCAGCTCCAATTCGTAGTGATGCTCCTATCTCGGCCTCCCCAGTGCTGTGATTATAGGTGTGCAACACCACACCTAGTTTTGGGGCCAGCACAATGGGCCAGATCAGCATGCAGCACCGGGGATTGAACCCAGGTCCTTGACAGGCAGCCACTTAGACTGCTGAGCTATCTCCCCAGCCAGGTTGGTTATTTCTCAATAAGCTAATTCAAGATACCTTCTTTGAGGGCATGGCATGCAGAGGACTCAAAAATCTGTCCAGATCTTGAGCATAGGAAAAGGTGTTCCAGCCCAGGACATACTGGGAACAGGAAGTATAAGTAGTTGATGTGAAAATATGCTCCTACTTGATTCATTGAGAAGCCCATAGAAGGTTTTGCATGAGACCAAATCCTAATTATGTCTTCCAGAGGTCATTCTGGCTATGTAAAGAAAAGGTGTGAGGAAGACATGGGTAAGAGAACTTAAAAATTGGTCAGAATAGAAGCAAAAGATGGATAGGTAGATGGTGGCTTGGACCAGATAAATGGATAGTGACTACAATGTGTGGGAGAGAGAGGGGAATATATTCAGTCAGGATGTATTTTAGTGTCAGAAGCAACAGAGTGAGCAACAGAAAAGACATTGTCGAAGAAGTATCCAGGGAAAAGAGATTAATCAGGAATTCATCTTAGATTTTCATCTTGAACAACTGACTGGTAATATGCCATGTATTGCGATGAAAAAAAGTAAAGGAAAGAAACCCTGAGGTATGGAGGATGTGCTTTTGTTTTTATAAATAGGGAGGCAAGTCTGTATAAACAAAATTACCCTTTCCTGAAGAATTTTAATAATATGGAAAGTATGAACTTATCTGGAATGGTGATATATAGGGCTCTATAAAAGAAATAAATTAGTTTACTTCTAAAAAAAAAAGGTTAAGTACTATTTTGATCTTTATCATCATAGATTAGATTTTCTTTGATATTGAGCTTCATATAGTAGCCACTCTTATGTGTTTCTGAGATCTTTTATGTTGTGTGAATTGACCAATTATTTTTTTTCATTGCCAAGTAGCATTTCATTGCTTGGATATTGACTGTGTTCATTTATTGTCCTTTATTTTATTTTATTTTTAAGTTTTATATTCTTTTATAAATACTTTTGTATTGATTACACAGATTAATAAGTTTCATTTTGGCAAACTTGTACATGAATATATTTTTATCATTTTCACCTCCCCACTGTCTGCTTTCACATTCCTTCAATCTTCCTTATTCCCTTCACTTTATCCAATAGTAGTTTCTCTTCTGCTTTCTTATCATCTTTTTAAAAATCTATATATTAGAGAATACATGTGATATTTGCTTTTTTAAGTCTGGCTATTTTGCTCAACATGATAGTATTTAGACCCATATATTTTTCTGCAAATGAAAGAATTCTAGACACTAGTCCTCTGTCAGAAGAGTAGCTGGTAAAGATTTTATTCCATTATGTAGGCTACCTCTTCACTCTGTTAGAATTTACTTTTTCCTTATGGTTGAATAATACCCCATTGTAGGTATATACCACACTTTCATTGTCCATTCATCTGTTGCTCCGTTACTTGGCTGATTCTGTACCTTGGCTATTATGAACTGTGCTACAATAAACATAGCTGTGCAGGTACCCTTATAAAGTGCCCACTTTATTTACTCTGGGCACATACCAAGGAGTGCCATAGCTAGAAGCTCAATGCTGCCGTCCACAGTGCCATATTAATTTACATTACTACCAGCAGTATATGATTCCTTTTTCCCCTCCATGCTCACCACCATTTATTGCTTTTGGTATTTCTGATCATAACCAGTTTTTGATTTGCATTTCCCTAATAAATAAAGATGTTGAACATTTTTTCCATATGCTGGCTATTTGTACTTCTTCTTTTGAAAAATATTTCTTCAATTAATTTAGCCATTTATTGAACATACAACTTGATTTTTCTGTAGTACTTCATTCATTCTACACATTAGTCCTCTGTCAGAAGAGTAGCTAGTAGAGATTTTATTCCATTATGTAGGCTATCTCTTCACTCTGCCAGTTGTTTTACTTGCTATGCAAACTTTTTTATTTGATTTAATCTTACCTGATTTTTTTCCTGAACTATCATTTTTTTTTCAAACCAAATTGGTAGGACAGTTTCAATAATTAACACATTGCACACATTCTTCCTAGTGGTTAATTGCTGTACAAGATGCGGACTTGATATCCTATTTACAAACACTATTAGAACAAATCCCTCTATTCATTAACAGAATGTACTATATATCTATCCTAACCACTTTGAATACACAGATACAAAATGGTATTGTCCTTTATTTTAAAATTAAGTTTACTGGCATACTTCTGATATACAGAATGATTATGTTCACCACAGAAAATCTGTATCTGTAATATCTTAATTCTTTTTTCCATTCATTGTCCTACTGAAGTTTAGAAATTAAAAAAAAATTCTACTCTAATAAAAAAACGTTTTAAAAAGAAAAAATAAAAGAAAGATAATGATACAATAAAAGCAGGCATCATGTGGGACATAGTGGCACACACCTGCAATCCCAGCATTCAGGAGGCTGAGGTAGGATTGCTTATAAGTCCAAGGCCAGACTGAACTATACAGTAAGTCCCTATGATAATTACAAACTATAAAATATATAATGATAAATTACAAAAATTATTTTGACATATAGATTAGGGAGCTATTGGATATGATCCATTCTGAATATCAAATACGCTAGGTATATCCTTGGCCTTGAACAAAGTCAGTATCACTTGTCTTCTGAAATATTTTTAGCAATGTTTTACAGTTATAGGAAATACATATATTTCATTACATTTATTCCTTTTATTTTATGCGACTGATACTGATTATCTAAAATGTTATTTTGTAATTGTTACTCATACATCGAAGTACCATTGAATCTTTTTTTTTGTATACTGACCCATGTTCTTTAATACTGGTTAATATGAAGAACTACTTCATTTGTTAGTTCTATGAGGTGTTTGTTTTTTTTTTTGTAGATAAGTTAGCATTTTCTAGGTACATAATCATGTCATTTATGAATAAAGACCACTTCAGTATTTTTTTTTCCAATCTGTATGCCTTTATTTTTCTTGCCTTATTGCACTAGCTAGGATCGCCAGTAAAATGTCTGTTCCTAATATTAGTGTAAAGTGTTTAGTCATTTGCTTTTGGTATAATGGTAGCTTTATTTTTTCATACATGCACATTTTCAGGTTGAAGAAGTTTCTATTAGTTTTTTTGGTATTTTCTGAAAGGAAATCATGAATAAATTGAGTCTTATCAAATATAAAATAATTTTCCTTCTCTTTAAAGTATACTCTGCAGAAATATCTTTACTGAGATCTCTTCATACAAGATATTTTCACTGGATATAAAATTTTAGAATGACAGCAATTTCCTCTCAGTTTCTTGAAGGTAGTATTCCATGATTTTCTGTTTTTTAATGCTGTTACTGAGAAGTTACTTTTCTAGATGATATAAATTCTTTGTAAGTAATCTGTCTTGTATTTTTTTCAATGTCTTTTGTCTCTGTTATATAGCATTATTATGATGTGTTTGGATTTTCATATGAAATCTTAACTGGAATATTGTTGACATTTGCCATCAATTTGGGACTACAAAGCTGCAATCTTTATCTTTCTGCCTTGTATTCAATTTTTTAATACTTTGTCCTTATATATTTTGATTAAATCCATTCACCATTACTCTGTTTTATATTCCCCTCTTCACCCTTATCCCCTTTTGTGGAAATTATTTGAGGGCTGAGTTTTAAAGGAACTTCTTCCACAGAAGACTTATGTTTGTTTTTGACCGGTTTCTGGGAGCTCTGCCGAGAAAGTACAGCTCTAATTCAGTTTTTAAGCTGACATTTTTGGGGCTAACACTATGATAGAAATTCAGGTTCAAACTGATGTGATAACGGACTTGTGATTAGGAAGTTTTCTTTTTTAGGTCTTTGGTCTCTGTAATTATAATGGGATGCCTTAAATGCTGATTTTCCAGGAGAGTCAGGAATAAATATAAATGAACAAATTACCAGGCAATTTGAGAGGGAATTTGAGGTGGTTCCTTCTCAGATTGCCCTAATCAGATAAATAATACATATTAATGTTCTGAGTCTATATGGAAACAAAACATGAAAGGCACTTAATATGTATTCTTTTGTGCAGCATCTTATCATTCATTTGTATTTAAAACTTTATTAATGTACAAAATAAACATTATAATGTTATTATAAATTGGTTTTATGTCCTATACTTATGCTGGTTCAATTTTCTGAATAGCTTTATTAATCTTCCATAAGACATCAGCTTTAGATCTGTTAAACTTTTAAAAGAACTGAAATAAAAAAGACAGCATCAATATAAATTTGATTGATTTCTCGATGAGAATTGAGAAATCAATTTTTTAATCTGTGAATTTTTAATCCAATAATTTTTTTATCTGTGAAAACATGGACACAGAAGCTAAGTCTAAAAAAAATGGATTTACACAAAACTAAACATGAGATGTGACAGCCTAGAAGAAATGATTAAAGAGAAAAAAGAAGTTCCTTAATTCCAAAAAAGAAGTCTAGTAAAAAAGTGAAAAACTAAGGAAGAAGATTATTCAATATAATTTAACAGCATATTTCCTTAAATTTGTGCTTGGAGCCAACATTTCTAACTTTACCCTTAAAGTCATTCCATTAACATCACTCAAATGGAAAAAAGTAAGACAAAAGAAAAGAGCTTTTCTGCACAGAAGATGTCTTTATCACTACTTATGTTGACCTTCAGGATTATTTCAAGCACTTTAAAAGAAGGATTCTCTCCATAAGCTCATAAAAATATAGACTTACAATTTGAGTATCCTCTTTGGTTGTTTCTAAAGCTTCAGTAAGATCAACAAGATCATGTCAAATAAACAAGGAAGTCGTACAATGTGGCCTTGATGTGACAGACTATTAGAAAGTGGGCAAATTTAAACCAATTCAACTAGAATTTAGAATTGTGTTCAATATTCTAGAAGTACAAGTCAGCAAAGTTTAGTACCATAAATACCTGTGCTACTCTAAGCACTGAGGATTATACAAGCATAGCCTAAAGTAACTGTTGGTGAAAAGTAGATGCTTACAATCTTCACGAAGTCCACATTTAGCGCCTACTTAAGAAATACTTCAAGAAGAAAGCACTTCATTGGGTGCCTTATGACATAAAGATACAAGACTTAAAGAAATTTGGAGATGGAAAGAAGAGATGCATGAGTTAACTAATTCCAGGATTCAAGCCAGGTTTTATGAGTGGAGCAAAATTTAAGCTTGATATATAGATGTATGTATCAGGTAAATGTTGGAAAAAGACAGGAAAGGGGATAGCTGGCTAGGACTCCCTGGATACATAAGTTCTTTTTTCTTGGTAAACTCAGGACCTTGTACTTGCCAGACAGGTGCTTATACCACTGAGATAAGAAACATAAATTCTAAAGGGTAGGAATAAAGCAGATCTAGCCAAAGCAGAGGGTTTGTGCTATACAAATTTAATAGCAGAAGATATTTTTAAAACATGGTGGGTTCCAATTATACAGGATCTCGAATTCCAGCATGAGTACCTCCCTGTTTTATAAGCTGTGGGATTCTGTGAGTTTTTAAATAGGGAAGTAATATTGTAAAAGCAGTTGTTCTAGAAGATAAAATGTATACATGTTAGAAGTTAAGGAGAAATGAAAAAGGGCCAGTAAAGGCAGGGTTTTGTTTTGCTTTAGATACAGGGTCTTGCTTTGTATTTCGGGCTGGCCTTGAACTCACAGTGATCCTGTTGCTTTGGCCTCCCTAGTGCTGGGATTATAGGCATGCCAAAACTTTTAGCTTTTATGTATAATGGCAAGTCACTGACAGGATCAGAATGAACAAATGAAAAGATGAACTGGATTAGTTTATAGGACAGAGAGAATGCTAAACCAGTTTACTAGGTCCTAAAAGTTCTTTTTTACATAAATGTAACATCCTTTTAGAAACAGCTGACTTATACTTTAAGTTCACACAAAAAGGGACCCTTTCAAGAAGTCTCAAAAAGGATTTTTTAAAAATTAATGATATTAACTTTACAGCAGGATAAAACAGTGGATTGAACTGTAAAGAATATATTCTGGTTTGTGGCTACCGTGAGGGGTTGGTTAAACATAAAAGATAACCGTGTCCTAGACAGGATTAGTTACTCAAATGCAAACAGAGGTGGAGGCGGAGGCGGAGGCGGAGGCGAAGAGGAGGAGAAGAAGAAGAAGAGGAAGAGGAAGAGGAAGAGGAGGAAGAGGAAGAGGAAGAAGAAGAAGAGGAAGAGGAAGAAGAGGAAGAGGAAGAAGAGGAAGAGGAAGAAGAAGAGGAAGAGGAAGAAGAGGAGGAAGAGGAAGAAGAGGAAGAGGAAGAAGAAGAGGAAGAGGAAGAAGAGGAGGAAGAGGAAGAAGAGGAAGAGGAAGAAGAAGAGGAGGAGGAAGAGGAAGAAGAAGAAGACGACGACGAAGGCGAAGAAGACAAAGAAGACTACGACGAAGAGGAAGAGGAAGAGGAAGAAGACGAAGAAGGAAGAAGACGAAGAAGGAAGAAGGAAGAAGGAAGAAGGAAGAAGGAAGAAGAAGAAGAAGAAGAAGAAGAAGAAGAAGAAGAAGAAGAAGAAGAAGAAGAAGAAGAAGAAGAAGAAGAA
>NW_004524595.1:6797501-6834938 GCF_000260255.1 Octodon degus | reverse complement strand
AAAGTATACATGGAAAGTTAAAAGAACTAATATGATTTTGAAAAAGGAAACTTATACTATCCAATTTCAAAGCTTAACATTAAGTTATAGTAATTAAGATAAAGTAGCGCTGGCATGTAGACAGACACACAGAGGTCAGAGGACGAGAATTGAGTCCAGAAATAAACCACACATTTACAACAACTGATCTTTATGGTTAAGGCAACTTAGGGGTAAAAGACAGGTTTTTCAACAAGTGGTATTTGGACAACTGGATATACACCTAACAAAAAGGCACATGGACCCTTTTCTTGAACATATACAAGGATCTTAGAACATACTCCTCAGGTATAAGAGGGAATTATCATATCATAAAGCAGTGGTTGTCTCATAGCTAGTGGTGGGAATTGGGATTGAGTACAAATGGGAAAGAGAGAACATTTCTGGATAATGGAACTATTGTAAAACTAGATGGTAGGCAATGGTTACAAAATTGTTAATAAAATTAATGTAACTTAATAGTGATTGACTTTCATGGTACATATCTTAAATCTCAATAAAATTGTCAAAAAAGAAAAATCAAAATTACAATGAGATATTACTTCAGATCCATTACAATGGCTATTATACAAACAAAACAAAACTATACAAAATAAGTGTTTATGAGGGTATGGAGAAAATTAAATTTCTGTGTATTATACAGGTGGGATTGTGAAATGGGGCAAATTCTATAGAAAACAGTATGGAGGTTCCTGAGAAAATCAACTGGGAATATATGCTATTTCCTTTTTCTCCCAGCACTTGGGAGGTGAAGACAGGAGAATCACAAATCTGAAGATAGCCTGAGTTACATAGCAAGTTTAAGACTAGCATGGATTACAGAGCAGGACCCTGTCTCAAAAAATTGAGACAGAGAAAGAGAGAGAAGTAACACAAGCAACTGGCAGATGAATGGATAAGCAAAAAATTCTAATACAATGGAGTATATTTCAGCCTTAAAAAGATAAGAAGGGCAAGCCAAACAGCTTAGTAGATTAAAGTGCCTGCTTAAGCAGATGCAGGGGAAGGGGTGGGGTGGAAGTGTGTTTCCATTCTTGGGCCTGCTGCACCAGCCCCACCCCTGGGGTATGCTGAGATGATGATTGAAACTGGGCATGGTGGCATGCACCTGTAATCCCAGCACATGGGAGGCTATAAACAAGAGGATCACTACAAGTCCAATCTACACAGTGAGACCCTGTACACCCTGTACAGCCTGTCCTAAATATAAAAATAAATAATAAGTAAAATTTTTAAAAATATAGGAAATTCTGCCACTGCTAGAACTTGGAGAAGAACCTTCTGCTAAACAAAATAAGCCAGTCATAAAAAGAGAAATAGCATATATTCCCAGTTATACAAAGTTATTTAAAGTAGTCAAATTCATAGAAACAAAAAGAATTGTGGTTACAAGTGGGTGAGAGAGAAGGTCACTAATATTTAATGGGGATATGGGGATAGAGTGTGACATCTCAAAATGAAAAAAAATACTACAACTCTGCTTCACAGCAACATGGCAAAGATGATAAACTTTACATTCTGTATTTTTTTTATACAAAAAAGAAAAAAAAAAACAAAAAAAGGAAGAGAAAGCCAAGGGAAGATGATTTGGTGCCATGTGAGATTATGAGTTAAAAACAATGTTTTGTGGTAGTATAGTGATAACAAAATAAGAAAATCTCAAGATTAGGGTAAAACACAGCAGAGACAAAACTTTCTGTACACAATTAACCTAAAGGATTGAACTTTATTGTAGTAAATAAGGTCACGCCTCAATGCATCATATCAGTCATTATATATACTGTTGAATCACCATTGTTATGACGCACACACATTCTTTCTTTCTTTCTTTTTTTTTTTTTTTTTTTTTTTGGCAGAACCCAGGATTGAACTCAGGTCCTTGTACCACTAAGCTATCTCCCTGGTCCTTTTTTTGTTTTGTTTTGTTTTGGTTTTTTGCACACACGTTCTTTCATGTAGATTCAGGAGTATGCAAATTCCCCTGGTCCTCAACACATAGAAACACAGACACATACACAAATACATGTGTGTACACAACACACAGATTCAGGCAAAAAGGCTAACTTACTTCTAGGACCATCTTAGATAATATATAACTCTTTTGCTAATTTTTCCCTTTTGGAGAAGTATACTTCCAAGGACAGCAAGCAAGCCTAAACTGAAGAGAGGAGATTTAGCCTGAAACCAACAATACCCAATATAGGAGCTACTGAAACTCAGGGATTTGAGGGAGTCATGTATCACTCAGCTGCAAGATCTTTAGAATTACCCCAGGAAAGCACAAGACAGAGGTAATTCTAGATGACCTATGATCTAAAAGCCTTAAGAATTTTCACACAATAGGCTTCATAAATAGGAAAATTAAAATAATTTTTCTTTTTCCTGAAGGTCTAATTATATAGACTTGAAATTTTAGGTGGCTGGTGGCCAGTGGTAAGCAGACTTTTGTCACCAATAGTATGTTTTCAAAATTATTACAGGAAAATATAAGACAAAGTTAATAAGCCATGAGCTAAGAAAGGAAGCATAATGTTTACCTGTCAGAAAGATATTCTAGAGAGGGATCAAAATGACCACAACTCCATGAACGAGAATGGAAAGAACCCACCAAATAGGGCAAACAATTAAACACAGGAGAAAAAAAGGTATACAAAAGCAGTCTTTCAATTATTTTTTTGAATACAGCAGCAAAATATTTCCATCAGCATACTCTACCAATGGACTTCTCCTACACCCTATGGGTCATGATTCTGTCTGGATCTACAGGGTGGATATCAAGGAAATAGCAGTAGCTCAGTCCCACAAGTGACACCTGGCCATCAGTAAGCATCATGGACACTGCCCATGTCCACCACATGCTAGAACTTTGTACGATATCCTATCCTCAAATTGTTACAAGGGCTGGTCATATATTTGCCATTCCAGTATTATTGTTATGTTTTATTCTTAGTAATTCCTTACTATAATGAACACTTTTTCTTAGCTGAATTGTTCTGAAATATTTAATTTTCAATTAATATTTAATTAATTTTCTGAATATTGTTTAATCTTAATTTTTTTGATTCAAGATTTATACTGTATCTTTGACTTACAATTTACTTGTAAGACATGGTATGATATTTTCTCCTAGTAGTAGAAACTTTAAAGGTATATTTTTATTTTCCATTGACTTTATAGTACTTCTTGTCTTTTAAACACACACATATATGTGAAACAATATGTATATAACCTCACATAAGAAAGGTACTGTTTTGTAGAAATCTTCAATGACCTTTTTGCATGGGTTCATCTAATATATTTTACACAGTCCTGCGTAACTACCATTTTGAGAGCTCTTTATTACTTACCCAGGACCATACAGCAACTTCTCTTGCCTTCTGGATTATGCTCTTTGTTATTTTCTATATGCTACCTCTGGAGGTATTAGAATATTGTGCGGCTGTATAACGAAAATATTTTACTTCTAGTTTTCAAAGGCATGTTTGCTATGTATAAAATTCAATAAGGACAGATCTTTTTATTTCTTTCAGTCCTTTGAATTAATTAGCCTAATTTTTTAGGACACTTGCTCTTTTTCGAATGTGGAATGAGATGCTATTTAATTTTGTTCTTCCATAGCTAATATGTTTTATGTATATGCTTTTCAATTGGTTTTGGAGAATTTCATTTTTGTGTATCTTGGTATGATTTTATTCAAATTTCTTGTGCAACAGGTTCATTTTTCTTGAAAATCTGGTGCTATAATTTCAACTAAATTCAGAAATTTTAAACCTTTAAATATCTATTGCCTACCCTTTCCACTTTGAGAATTCCAATTATATGAATATAAGTTTCTTCGTTGTGGCACAGAGTGAATATTCTATGACTGATCTGTAATTTCTTTCTTCTCCCTTTTTATTCTGGACAACTTTTATTGTTGCATTCATTTAAGTTTGTAAATAGTTTATTTACAATGTGCAATCTGTTGTTAGTCTCATGTTACTTATTCATTTCAGAAATATTTCTCTAAAATTCACTCTGTCTACATCTAATATCTTTCACATATCAATTTTTGTCTACAATGTTTAATATGCTATATAATTATTGATTTTCAATAAAGTTAATGAGAAAAAAAAGAAATAACTCAAAATCATGATCTTCCAAGGTCAATCTCAGGAAGCCATACACTCAGAATGAGAGTGATATTCCTCTCAAAGAACTATAACATCAGACTCACTTGGTGGTTTAAAAAAAGTATCATCTCATCAGTGTCCTCAATGGAGACACTACACTATCCCTGCCCCATAGACAAAGCCCTACTTATAATGCAGTTAATAAATATTCATGTAATGATGATCAATACTACAAATTCTGTAACATCTGACAATCAGTTTGAGAATACAAACAGCCCTGTAAATAACTCTCCAAAGTTGGCTTTTACAAAGTTGGAAATGGTAAGGCATTTTTGGTTTGGTACAAGGACAACTCCCCACAGCTGTCACAAAAGCCATTTCCAATTCTAAACTCATCAAACATTTTAAAACAAATGGCACAGCCAAGTATGGCAGTACACACGTGTAATCCCAGCACTTGAGAGGCTGAGGGAAAAGGATCTCAAGTTCAAGGCCAGCCTGAGCTACATAGCAAGACCCTATCCCCACAAAACAACAACAACAAAATCAAATCAAACCACAACAAAGCAATTTCCTTATTTTTGGTTTGGTTTTGTTGATAGAGAGTCTCACTCAGTATGCCAGGTTGGCCTTAGTAGCCCAAGCTGGCCTCAAATTTGTGGTGATCCTCTGCCTCAGCCTAAGTGCTGGGATTACATGTGTCTGCCACTATATTCAGCAGAAAACTGTAGTTTAAAATAATTAAATAACACAAAACAGAGATTGTCTCAGTTACTCTTCTTTCTTTGCTGGCACAAAATACCCAAAATAAAGAAAGGAAAGGTTTATTTAGTTCAGTTAGTGGAAGTTTCAGTCTATACTCAGCAGGCTCCAAGCAGAATGACTCATGGCACAGAGCAGAGTCTGTGGCAAAAAGCAAAGAGCAAATGGGTAGCAGCAGTTCAGGCAGCTAACTAGTCTCTCTCCCTTTCTCACTTTGTAATACAGAGTATATGCCCCAAGACAGTCACATCCATAATCACAGCACTGGATCAAGAATCAATCACAAACTCCAGAAGCTGTCCAATGACTGCATGAGGTTTTGGAGGGACACCTGGACACAAATCATAACAGAGGTCCAGACTGTTCTTTCATACAATTACAAATGGTCTTACATTAGTCTTGCTCTGAATTCTGACCTACTTAAAGTCATGATGAACATGAATAAAACAGGCAAATTCTCTGTTCTATTAGTAACTTCACAAACAATGGCAGCACTGTCATTTTAAAGCACAGTTTCTAAAGTTAAAAAAAAATCATGGGTTAATATAGGAAATAAATAAGAGAACAGATTTTCTTTAGATCAAATCCAAGTAATGTATATACAAACCTTAAGTATTGAGCAGAAGAGCAAATCACAACTGTACTGAGAACAAATGATAAGTACATAAAAGTATTTCTTTAATTTTATAATTCTAGCATAACTTGAATGATATTTTTAAATATTGTAGGTTACTTCTGTTTTGATAGAAAGTGTGGGAAAAAAATGGTTGGCTTAGATGTTTAAATCTGCTCTGGATACAGATATGCAATGGGGGCAGAAGCACAAAAGGAGTTCTCACAAGAGGCAGTCTGGGTCCAGGTAGCAATTCTTCAACAGAGGTGTTCAGTCTACCTCAAAACAACCCAGACTACAAAACCAAAAATAAGCACTTGAGAAAAAGAGGATCAGAAAGAACAAAGTATGCCAAATATGCAGCTTTTATGATCTCTCCTTTAAAACCAGAAATTGGCAAATTAGTTCAGTGTTAAAAGTCATGAGATTTCAGTTGCAGCAATTTAATTCTTCCACTGTAGCCTAAAAGCATCCATAAATAAGATATGAATAAATAATAATGGTTGTGGCCCAATCCAACTCTATTAATGGACAGTGACATTTGAATTTCAAAAATTTTCACTTCAGAAAATGTTATTTTTATTTATCATCAGCCATTTAAACATACAAAGTCATTTCTAGATCATGAGCCACACAAAGACAAGTGATAGCTTCTGTTGGCTGCAGGGGTTAGCAGCTCCTATTAAGCAACTGCATAAACCCCAGGTGCATGTGACAGGAGAGTTGCTCTCTTTCTTGTTGAAGTTTAAATATATAGACACTTAGCTGTCACCAGGAAGTTTTGTTTTGTCTCAGAAACAACCACAGACTAAAATGTAATGGTGACTAACCTCTAATTTAAAAAATCAGGTCTAAGAACTATGTGGTTAAATAATTAAATCTTAACCACAATACACTCCTTGAATTAGAATAGAAGAAAATCTATTAGAGATATCAAGAACTGGAAGTTGTATAAAAATATTTTGACCCAAAGAAGCAACTAATCTCTCTCAGAGACTTAGAAGTTATTAGAGTGCTGTAAGCAAATTGGTTTTGTTTTGAATAGGAGTCTTGAGATTTATTTGAAAAATCTTATTTTCTTAATAGTTTCAACTCCCCTCAAAAGAAACATGAGGAATTACATCTGACATCTAGTGGAAGCTTTAAGAAACAATAGCGACACGACATCATGACTTTCTGAAAGAAAAAAATCAAAATTAAAAAAAAAATCAAAACCAAAACATAAGAATGGGGGAAGTGTTAGGCACCTGAAGAGATGGAAGGTATGTGTGTAGGGTACATAACAAGAATTAAGATGTGTTATGTATATGTACCAACTTCCCACAAGGAATGTAGTCACTATGTACTAATGAAAATTTAAAAATTTTGAAAAGTTATTTGTAGTATTATTCATTCAACGTATTTTTCTTGCCTCCCATCTACTAGCTACTATTTCAGGCCCTGGCAATTCAGCAAGAAACAAACCCATGTGCCACCCTTTGTGGAGTTTGGTTTTGTAGTATGATTTATTTTATCTGGAAGAAAAGACTAAATATTTAAAGTTATTTCTAGCATCTTAACCTCTCAGAATGCTTTCATGTGTTATCCTTAAACAACCTCATTAAACAACAAGATAATTAAGAAAGGTGTTATCACCAATTTTCTGGAAGACAACTGAGGATTCCTGATTTTTAACCTGGTTTCTTCTATCATATCACCTCTCTTCTACTATTCAAACAACCAAGCTACAGTTATGCAAAACTCTCTTGGATTCTGAATTTCACCATCAATCGAAACAACACCTCAACTGCTACATGATCCTCTAAAATTTCCTAGTATTTCTACACATTAGGAAAGAGGTGTGACAACAGCCTCAAGGGTACCACTTGCTCCTGTGTGATCCAGGGCATATCATTCAACCTTACTAGTACTTCCTGCTTTATTAAAGAGGTTAATGATATTTATACATAGGAATTGCTATGAGGGCTAAACTAAAGTTCCAGAGCACCATGAGTCTGCAATAAACACAAACATTTGAAACTCGGCATGGTAGTGCACACCCATAACCAGCACTCTGTGAGGCTGAGGCAGAAGGATCTCTGAGCCCAGCTGGGCAATGAAATAATTTAGCAAGACTCTGTCTCAATAATAAATAAATAAGACAGGGTTAGGGATATAGCTCATTGTGAAAACTCTGGATTCAACCCCCACTAGTGGGGGGAAAAGCCCTTGCATCTCAAATTTGTGTGGATCAAAATAAGTCTCTATTCTATGTCAAGAAGGAACATTAAAGGGCCGGTGAGATAGTTCAGCAATCTAAAGCAACTGTTTAGACAAGCTTAGGAAAATGCAAGGGACCGAGGTTCAATCCCTGGCACCACATGCTGCACCAGCCCTGCCCTCAGGGTGGGCTGAGCCGGCCAAAAAAAAAAAAAAAAAACAGAAAAAGCATTAAAATATACTTCATCTCACAGTTTCAGGCTGCCCTAAATTTGCACTGGGATTTCTATTTCATTTGTTAGCATGCAAAAAACCTTCCATCTCCATGGCCACGATGATATTTCAAAGTACCCTGGTACCTCACCTGGTCTACGCAAAGCATTCTCTAGCTCCTCTTTCACTTTTTTCGTAAGGCACATTGTGGTTTTCTAAAATGGAAAATTCAACATCCCTCTCTCATAGCTACAACTTTTAATTTAGGGTAAGGCCCGATATCTTGCAGAAGCTCCTGCAAAGATGCTCTGCCCACCGTCATAACAGAAGATTCCTGGTCATCTTCTGGCTTCACTGCCAATGTCACTCTTGACAAAAGCTTTTCTTAGCCTGCCAATAACATAAAGACAGACTGTAAGGTAAAGATACCTTATTAGATAATTATTTTGCACATGTAGGACAAATACAAGTATGTGACGTATTTCTCAGAGTTTCAAATGAGTAGATCTTTTAAATATAATGGTACAATCTCAAAACTAGTCAGAAACCATGAAACCAATTAAGTATCTCTTATGAACTTTATAGAAATCCCTAACCTCTCCAATACTGAGGACAAAATAGTACCCGGGTTCATCACTGAGAAACAGTTAAGGTCAACAAGATGATTCTATCAACAAAATTATTTCAGACCTTTACGAAAGCAATTATACAGCTTCAGTTATTTGGTACAAAATAAAACTTAGTTTTGAATGAAAGAATGTTATACAATTCCTTTAATTCCAAGTTACACTGTTAAATAGCGACAGTGAAAAGTTTTTAAAAAGTCTTCTTCAACCTGTAGGGATGCTCCTGTAAACAGATTTCTGATTTCAGAGCATATAAGAAGACTGCAGATTCCATATAGACATCCTGATAGTTAAACTCTTACAGATTTAGGAAGTTGTTTCTGCTAGAAGAAAATGCTTAATGTACATAAAACCAAAAAGTGTTCTGTTTATACCTGAAAAAGCTAAAGATAAACAATGAATCAGAACATCCACTCTTCCAAGGAGAAGATAACAGCTTCATGTTTTACAGAGGATGAATATGATTCTGGTGATTTTAGGATTAATAGTTACTGACATGTACAAATATTTCGTAAGAAGTAAGACTTAATTTGTACTAAATTATTATTTTGTAAAATGATAAATAATAGGAAATGTTGGTAAACCCATCAAAAAAATTCCATGAGCATCATTAACACCCCATAAAAAGTCTCATGAACTGAATTCTGGATAGCCTACTAAAACTATATAAAACTGGCTTCCTAAAACAGCACCTGATACCTCAGCACTATGTACAACTTTTATGTTGTTTTATAACAGGTTAAAAAAAAGTCTACTTAATTTTTTTTTTTTTTTTTCCCCCAGAACCGGGGATTGAACTCAGGCCCTTGCGCTTGCCAGGGAAGCGCTTATTCTACTGAGCCGTCTCCCCAGCCCCAAGTCTATTTAATTTTAAAAACTAGCTTTTTAACCTAAGTCACATCTGCATATAGGCTGAGTAGAGTACTGTTTGCACTTTGCATAGCAGCTAGAATATCCTCCATAATTATTTGTTGAATAAATAGGGTTAAGAATATCAGTAAAAGTTAGGAACTATTACTCATATTTTATTGATGCTCTACATATTTGAATGCTTAATATAGAATTCTTAGGTTATAATTCAAACCCCAAACAACCACTACAACAGACTTACTGAATAAAACCTGTACACTATCCAGGCAATGCTTCAAAAAATTTAGTGAGGCACATGCTCATTCTAGGGGGAAAATAATCCGGGAGGGGCAAAGCTAACCATACATTTATAGAAGTTAAAAAAAAGATTATTAAAAAATTATCAACACAATCCCAAAGAAGCTACAATAAAAGACATACTAAAAGGTATAAATACATGAAATTTAAAAAGCATGCAATATAGTCAATAAGAGATTATTAAAGCTTGAAGTGCCCTCTTGAAAATTCTAGTAGTGAAAAGAGTAAAAGAGAGAAAAAAAATTACTAAGAAGAATGAAATGGACATAAGACATTATCATACATATAAAGTATAAAAACAATAAAATATTATGAACTTTATACAGATAACTTCTTTAGGTACAGAGGATCAAACCCAGAGTTTGCTAGGCAAGTGCTCTGCCAGTGAGCTACATCCCCAACCCATGTGTCAGTAATTCAAAATTTATATCAAACTGGCAAATTCTTTTTTTTTTTTTCATTAGGGAAGGGTCTATGAGATGTCCAGGGTCTCACTACTAGATTGGACTCGTAGTGATCCACCTGTTTATAGCCTCCCAAGAGTTGGGATTACAGGTGCGCACCACCACGCCCAGTCTCTTTCGCTGTCTCAGCACACCGCGGGGGCGGGGCCGGCATGACAGGGCCGGGGATCGAACCTCGCCCCTGTGCTTGCTGGCAGGCGCTTTAATCCACTGAGCTATTTGGCAAATTCTTTTTTTAAAAAAAAATTATGTATTTGGTATAGGGTCTCCCTACCCAGCTCAGACTCATAGTGATCCTCCTGTTTCAGCCTCCTCAAGCACTAGGATTACAGGCTACAATTACAGGTGTGTCCCACCACATCCGGGCTTGGTGGCCAGGTCGGTGGGCCCAGGGCAGGGCTGGCATGTGGTACTGGGGATTGAACCCAAGTTCTTGCACTTTCCAGTCAGAAGCTTAGACCGCTGAGCTATGTCCCTTGCCCTACAAACTGGCAAATTCTTACAACTACAAAATGTCCCAAAGTGACAGAAAAGAAAGAAAATAGTTTTCTAATTGTTTTAAAATGTCAAATGCTAAAATTCCTCACATAAAGAAAGCTCTAGTTAGGCACAGAGAACTTCACTGCTGAGTTTAATAAAAAAAATTAGGGTGATTATAACTTCATCTTTTATACGCTCCACCAAAAAAAAAGAAAGAAATCCTGTGTGTGTGCAGGGGCTACTGAGGACTAAAGCCAAGACCTTCACTCTAAGAACATTCCCAGCACTTTTTCATTTTTTATAAATTTTGAGACAGGGTCTCACTAAGTTACAGTGTTGCCAAGGCTGAACTCAAACTTGTTATCTTCCTGCCTTGGCCTCCCAGAGTTCTGAGAATACAGGTGTGTGCCACCACGCCCAGCTCCTAACATTTTGAAGGCAGTAAATTAGATGATAAAAGGAAAATCAAAGTAAGACAAAAAACAAAAACCAAGAAATATTGAAGGGCAATTTCACTTATGAACATAGCCAAAATCTAAACAAAATTTTAGCAGACAAAATTCAACAGTATATTAAAAGGATGCTGAACTTAGGTTTATTATAAAAATGTAAGAGTGGTTTTAAAAACCACGGGGGATGTAGGGCTGGGGATGTAGCTCAGTGGCACAGCACTTGCCTAGTGTGTATGAGGTCATGGGTTGGATCCCCAGCACCAAATACTCCCTTTCCCAAACACAAATCAATGTAATTTACATTAGCACAATAAAAGAAACTTCATCTAACTCTTCTCAATACAGAAAATGTCTGACAAAATTCAGCATTCACTCATGAGAAAAAGAAAGCACTATATAGAAACCAGAAATAAAAACTATATAGAAACCAGAAATAAAAAGGAATGTCTTTAACTTGGTACAACCTATAAAACCAAATTAAACAGTACTAAATGAATGCTAAAAGTATTCTCTTTGAGATTAACAAAAACACAAGAATGTCTCTATTACATCACTTTTATTCTGTATTGCACAGGTGGTTCTAGCCACCACAGTAAGATTCTCATACCCAAAAACATATGATTAATTTTTAAAATTATAAAAGTGGATGGGCAGATACAAAGCCGTTATTATTTGAGGATGATATACTCATCTATAAAAAATGTGAAAGAATCAGAGTACAAATTACAAGAATAAATTAAGTAAGATGAATAGGCAGTAGATAATACATACACATTTACATTCCCAAACAACAGTAACAATTGTAAAAAACAGTAAAAAAAAATCTGTTTGAATGACAGTATGTATTTACCAAAATTCACAAAATTATTCACTTAATGGAGATGCATACTACATGTAAAATATGCCTCAAAAATGTAATGGAAAGGAGCACAACTTGTAATGGAAACAATAAATACAAAATACATAAAAATTAGTCTAATATATATAAGACTTTTCTCAGATAAAACTTTACTTAAAGGTATAAAAAGACATTTGAATAAGTGGGACGACAAAATACATGCCTGGAAAACAAATTTAATATTGGAAAGATATCAATTCTCTCCAATTTTATCTTCAGATTCAACAAATTTTCAATTAAAAAAACTCAAAAAAAATCTTACAAGGGATTCAAGTTATTTAATTGACTCTACAGTTTATACGAAAGGGCAAAGACATAGACAATACTCCTGAAAAAGATTACTTAATCTTTTAATACCCAAAGTGGTAAGGGATAATTTGATGGACAGAATAAAGAGCCCAAAACCAAACCATTCAGATTGGGAAACCTCATTTTTAACTGTAGGATACTGTACGTCAGTGGGTGAGGAAATGATAGCTTGTCCAATAAACGGCCCAAAACAAGTTAGTGTTTAAATGAAGTGGGGGCTTCAAGGGAATGGAGGAAGAATTGGGTATTCTTATCTTATCATAAATAAAAACCTATTCCAGATAAATTAAAGATATACATAAAACATTAAACAATAATTAAGGAGAAAGCCTTTAGGGCAGACAAGCTTTTAAAAAAATAATAACATAAAAATATTAACCGGGGGCCTGTCCCTTAGCTCAGTTCTTTAAGTGGCTGCTTCAACAAGTCACGCTCAGATTGCTGTGGTTCAATCCCCACAACTCAAGCCAGCCAAACCTGCCCTGAAGGCATTTGGAGCCACCCCCTCAAAAAAAAAAAAAAAAAAAAAAAAAAAAAAAAACCAAAAAAGAAAAATGTAATAAATTTAACAACAGCAAAAAGGAATCACAAGAATGGGCAAACTGCATTCTGGACACAGCGTATGTGTGTGGGGGGGTATTGCCAATAAGAAGACAGCAAAAGAAAACTGAAAGAAAAACAACAGAAATTATATAATACAACCAATCCAGCCATAAAAAAATGACAGATAGGGTGTCAAGCAGACATGTGGTCTGGGGATGGAACCTAGTGCCACACACACGCTAAATATGTGCTCCACCACTAAGCCCATCTCAGCCCCAACATGTACAACTCTGAGTGATCAGTGATATGTAACAAAGAAGAGCTAATGAACTCTTCTTGGTGAGACAGTAACTGCACAAGGACCAAGACACCAGAGCTCCAAAATAGGAGACACAGAATTGCATTATTTTACTCTGTAATATTAACTGTAAATGCTATTATTTGATTTTGAACTTTTAGACTGAAAACTTAATCTCAGGAGATTTACTAATGGTCACAGAATAGTACAACTATCAGCACTGACAATATCAAAGTTATGGCCCTTAGGAGGCAAAAGAAAAAATAAGACACCAGGTACTAATTTGTTTACTTTATGAAGAAGTTAAAGGATATTATAAATTGAGTTTCAAGATTATTTAAAATTACAAAGTAGCCAACTTAAAATGGAAATATAATTATGAGAAACTGACAGTTAATTTGAAGAAAACATACAACATAACTAAATCCTTATTAAATTCCTATTATTTTGTTTAGTGAAATTCTGTATCATTTCTAACTTTTTTGAACTATTTTTTATTCTCTTCAAAAAATAAAATAAGGGTCAGGGAGATGGCTCAGTAGAATAAATGCTTCCCTGGTAAGCACAAGGGTCTGAGTTCAATCCCTGGTTCCAAAAAATATAAAAAATAAAATAAAAATAAACCTGGAATGAGTTGGTAAACAGAGTTACAAATGAAGATGATTCTTTAGGCTCACAATGGAATTCAGTAATACCTGCTAGGTCAAGAAACAGCACTCTACATATATAACTTAGCAATATGGAGGCAACTCCTAATAGACCCAAAAACCCCAAAGAAATGTTAAAGCATGGAATGTTTAACTTATAATAAATATTGCATTTATTATAAGTTCTTTTGTATTATTGGGTTTTTCAATCCACATGCATGTACTCTTCTAATATAAAAGTTATTCAAAGTTCTTAAAGAAAAAAAAGACTGACATCTCCAATAGCTCATTTAGTCAAAATACCATCTGTCATTAGGTAAGTAAAAGGAGTATTCATTGTAACAGAAAAACTTTCATATATCTGATGAAGATTAATATGCAGCAATCTGCCAACTTTATCCGGCAAAGTAAACTTACTCTTGTCATCATTAATCAGAGTGAAAAAGTCAGTGCAGAGGCCACATCCTATCCTTCATTGTTTCTTTCACCCTTACCTTTCTCTATTTAATTTTCTGGTCTCTAACTTTGCTTTCTTTAGCATGAATATTCAAGAATCTGTGTATGTGTTTGTGTATGTGTGTGTGTGTGTCAGTGTGTCAACTGTTTTATTTGTAGAATAATTTTATGCTAATTTTCTCTTAATTTGAAAGAGCAAATTAATATTCATTTCCACATCATATAGTTCAAATCTCTGTAAGCATTACAGCTGTGGAGAAGAAACGATCTCTAACACTGATTTAAGGGAACAACACAAATAAAGGCAATCCAGTTCAACAGTAATCACTTTTCCATTTATTCACATTTTTGGAGACTTCATTTTTATTTTTATTTTTTCCTGCAGTACTAGAGATTGAACTCAGGATCCTGCACTTGCCAGGCAAGTGCTTATTCTACTGATCTATCTCCCCAGGCCCTGGAGACTTCTTTGGAATATTACTTAAATGTTAGGAAGTAGGAGCTAAGTTCCCACACATTTATGGTGCTATAAAGAATGTCTGAGGGGCCGGGGAGATAGCTGAGTGTAATAAGTGCTTCCCTGGCAAGTGCAAGGGCCTGAGTTCAATCCCCAGTTCCGCAAAAAAAAAAAAAAAAAAAAAAAAAAGTCTGATTCTGAGTTCCCCAATGAAATGAAAAAACTATAAAGATCAGTGTTCATGTTATATAATATTTGGGATTTTCTGAGTTCCCCACTTCCATGTGGCCCACTATCCAGGTGTATACTTACACTATATGTGCAAGGTCAAGTGGTTTCTCTGGTTGCTCAGGAAAAACAGGATGCGCAGGTTCTCTGGAGGGTACACATCCCAAAGATTTACTAATTGCATGGCTCAGCTTCTTCGCAGGAGATTTCTGTGTCAAAGTAGAAAATAAGGACATATGAAACTAACTCTTCACAAGAATGACAAAGAACTCCAAAAGAACTTGGTGACAAGAGCACAGAAAAATATTTTTTCATAATCAAAGCAAGATTCATTATAGTAAACAGAAGTAGGGTTGGCAGAAAGGAACTCATGGAGATCATTTGTGATCCTTTCCTCTGTACTATGTCACACTATCACATTAATGTTAACTGTCTTTCTGGAGCTGTACATATCTTTGTATGAATTCCTTCTTTTGATGCTTCTAGATCCTTTTTATAAGATGTTGAAGTCCAATAAGAACCAGAACTTCTTGATGGCTACAATATTAAGCAGGCAAGAGTACAGAGCTTATGGATGTTAGTAATTAGTTGTTAGAATATTCCTAAATAAATGTAAGGGTGAACATCTGGTTTTTAGGGCCTGGGTATCCTGGCAGATACAAATGTAAACACTCACGCAGGAAGTCAGGATCAGATTCATGACTCTAAATTTGGACCAGACCCATGACTCTAAATTATTATATATCAGAGGCACAAAAAGAATTTATGAGCTGGACATGATGTCACATGTCACACACCTATAATCCCAGCACTCAGAAGGCTGTGGAAGGAGAATTGAGTTTGAAACTAATCTGGGCAACAGACCAAGATTAAGTTGGCATACTGACACATTTGCTCTGAAAACCAGAAACACCAAATCCCAAAATTATCGAGCTTAAGATTTAATAGTAAAAATGCACAAAAGTAAAATAAAATTACACAAGAAAGTTATGTAGAACATTATTTCCAAAGACCCCATCTACCTTTTCAAGGGGCAATAGTGGGATAAAACTAGCCCTCCAGCCCTCTTAAAACTCCATTTAAAAAAGGCTTTCTATAAGTGATGGTGTCCATTCAGTGCTCTTTAATAACAATGTAGTCTGAAATTCTGACAAGACATTGATTGCAAAACGGAGTTGAAATATTTCATTCTGCAGTTTATTACTAAATGTGCCACTTGAAGCACTATGTGTTTCATCAATACCATATCTCCACTTCAGTTTTATATGCTGATTACTATAAAAGTTAACATATTATAATAAAGTAAAATGTTTGCCTTTCAGAACAGACAAGCAAAGTTAATTGATTTGTGTTTATAATAAAGACTAAATAATACCAATTTCTTTAGAGCCAACTCAGGACAGGAAGCATTTAAAGAAATTGGTTGTCCTGGTCATTCACAATGCTGTCATTCACAAACAACATTCTACTCCATGTCTCTTGGTGGCCATGGAAAGAATTTTCTAGGCCTCAAATTATTGATCCCTCTGGCTATATATATATTATTCAAGTTCATTAAGTACTGCTAACCTATTTTATAAAATGACTACACTAATTTCCACTCCATCAGCTATGTGAGACTTTCTGAAACTTCACATTCTGGTCAACCTTGGCTATTGCCAGACATTTTACTTTTACTTTTTTTTTTTTTTTTTCCTTGCAAGACATTTTAAAAATTTGGCATGCTATTGTGGTTTTATGATTCCCTATTAACTAAAAATACTTAGTTTTCCTATTCTCATGGGCCATTGTGTTTCTCCTGTGAAGCGCCTATTTCCATCTTTGCCAGTGTTACACAGGCTATTTTTCTCTAAAAAGTCATGTTGGGCTGGGCTCGGCGGCATGAATGCTTGCTTGGCAAGCACAAGAACCCGAGTTCAACTCTGAAGTCAAAACAGAAACAATAAAGTCATGTTGTACATACAGCTTCTCCTTTAGGCTTCTCAGACTGTTACACTTATGAATAACAGCACTACTATTTTTATATATCAACATTACCAATTTAGTAATCTTTTCCTTTATTTTTTATATCTTGAGAAATATTTCCCTCTCTTAGGTCATAAAGTCATTTTTCCACATTGTCTTCTAATGCTTTATAATTCTTACCTTTTGCATTTAAATGTGAATCTACTTAGGACTGATTTTTGATAGGTATGAGGGAAGAATCTAATGCTATTTTATACGTACAATCAGTTACCTCATTTAATAAATCATTCCTTTCTATTTGATGGATATATTTCTATCCTGTACCAATACTACAGTGATGTAATTACGTGTTGTAGCTTATCTTTTCAGATAGTGCAAGTGCCCAAACTTATATTGTTCTTTCAGAGTTTCATTATTGTTGATCCTTTGTACTTTCACCTAGATTTTAGAATCAGTTTATGTTATACACACCACCACCACCATCACCACCACCACCACCACCACCAGCAACAGCAACAACTTTCCTGGGATTTCAATAGGGACTGATAGAATAAATAGATAATTTTGCAGAGAACTGGTATCTTTAAATATGAATATCCCTTTCTATGAATGTATTTATTTCCCCATGTGTCTGAGCATTCTTCATTGTTTTTCAATTAATTTTAGATTTTAAATTTAAAAGAATTTCAATTTTTTTTTAAATTACTGTTGGTTTTTTTTGTTTTTTGTGTTTTTTTTTTTGGTACTGGGGATTGAACTCAAGACCTTGTGTTTGCCAGGCAGGTGCTTAAGCTTCTGAGCTTTCCCCAGCCCAATAATTTCAATTCTTTAGAGAATCTATTCATTTCTAATATTTATTCCTATTTTATAGTCCTGCACCCAGCAATCCTTCTAACTGACTGACTGATTACAATACTAGGGACTTAACTCAGGGCCTTCACACTGAGCTATATCCCAGTCCTTTTTAAATTTTTGAGGGGCTGAGGAGATAGCTCAGTAGAATAAGTGCTTGCCTGGCAAGTACAAAGGCCTGAGTTTGATAAATCCCCATTCCACCAAAAAATAAATAATAAATTTTTGAGACAAAGTCTCACTAAGTTGCTAAAATGTCTAGGCAGAGTTCTATCATCACCAGGCCTGTCTTATTTTTTAATTATGGCAAAATAAACAATCCCAATATTTATCATTTCACTTGTTTTAAAATGTACAATTTAGCAATGTTAAGCATATTCACATTGTTGTACAATCAATCTCCAGATGTTCCCAATCTACAGAACTGAAATTATATATTGTACCCATGAAACAGCAGTCCTTTGTCCCTTCCTCTGGGCCCTGATAACCAGTGATGATGGATACCTGGTTTATTTCCACCTTTAGGCTATCATGAATACATAATGCTACTATGAATGAGGGTACAAAGACTTTGCTTTCAATTCTTTGGAACATTTATGTTGAACTGCTGGATGATACAATAGTTCTATTTTTAAGCTTTTGAGGCACCTCCTTTCTCTTTTCCAAAACACCTGTACCACATAAAAATCTACCAACAGTTCAAAAGGGTTCCAATGTCTTTACAATCTCAATAAAGTTTATTTTCTTTTAAATACAGTAGTAGCCACCATAATAGTATGAAGAAACGCTAATTATGGTTTTGATTTCAATTTTCCTGAGGATTGTTCATGCTGAGCATGTTTTCATATCCCTGTTAGTCCTCACCTTTAGAGAAATGTCTTTTCCAGGCCCTTGCTCATTTCTCAGTGGGGTTTTATGTGGGGGTTTGTTGTTGAATTGTACTTTTTTATATAATCTGAATACTAATTGCTTTTAAGATATCTAATTCAGATGTATCTTTACCCATTTTATGGGGATGCTTCACTGTGCTATGCATTTAATGCACAGTGTTAAGGATTTTTTTTGCTTTGTCTTTTTGAGACAAAGTTTCCCTATGCAGTTTAGGCTGGCCTCGAACTCACTTTGTAGCCCAGGCTGGCCTCAAACTTGCAGCAATCCTCCTGCCTCAGCCTCTTGCAAGTGCTAAGATTTCAAGCATGTGCCACCACACCTGGACAGTTTTAAGTTTTGATGTAGTTTAACTTTTTAGTTTTATTGTCACTGATCTCTTTTAATTCAGATTTACCCTGAATTTTTTAAATTTTCTACATTGACAGTTAACATCAAGTAATAATATAATTTTGATTCTTTTCAATTCAAAAACCTTTCTTTTCCTACTTTACTATGCTTCTAAAGAGTTGCAACAGAAAATGAACATTTATTCAATTACTCACAAGCCTTTCTCTTTTGTTTTTAACCTTAGGACACACAGTTTTGACATCTTACCAAGAAATAAATGGGTTCTACTGGTTACTAGAAATAGTTCTTACTGTCTCATATTAGGTTTAAAAGTTTCTTCTAGACTGCTAAGAGTGGGAGAGAGAGAGAGAGAGAGAGAGAGAGAGAGAGAGAGAGAGAGAGAGAGAGAGAGAATGTGTTTTTAAATCATCAATGGATGTTGAATTTTATAACTTATTTCACATAAATCTGTTGATATTATCTGTATTCCTCTAATCTATAGATATATTGTAAGTTATGATATATCCTTAGCTGCGTGAGTAAAACAAGTATGGTCATGATATATTTCTTTTGTGAACATTGTTGGTTCAGTTTCCTACTGTTTTGTTTAGATTTCATTTATGAGTGAAAATGGCTTATAATGTTCCTTTTCTTGTTGACTTTGTAAGGTTTTGGTACCAAGGTTAATACAGCCTCAAAAATGAAACAAACTAGAAAGCATATGTGGTAGTATAACCCTGTGGTATCAGCACTCAGGAAGCTGAAACAAAAAGATCCTGACTTTGAGGCCAATCTAGACTACACAGGGAGGCCAAGACCAAATTGGACTACCTGGCAAAGCACTTCACACACACACACACACACACACACACACACACACACACACACTTCTCACATGCACACACACAAAGGAAATTACAAATTTAAAATAAAACATATATAACATAAAATTTACTATTCTAACTTATATGGTGTATACTTTTATCTTGAGACCCTTTCTTAAAAATTATATATTTCCACTAAATTTCTTTTGCTTACTATTTTTTTTAAATGTATTTAGTACAGGGTCTACAGGGTCTCATTACACAGATTGGACTCATAGTGATCCACCCGTCTTCAGTCTCCCAAGAGCTGGGATTACAGGCTTACGCCACCATGCCCAGTTTCTTGCTTAGTATTTTGTCTGATACATCTTTTTTATTCTTTCAGCTTTTCTATGTCGGGTTTTTTTCCCCTCCCTTTGGTACCAGGAATTGAACTTGTACTTGCCAAACAGGTGCCTGTGCTGCTAAACTACATCCTGGGCCCCTATGTCCTTATTTTTTAAAACTATTTCTTGTAAATAGGATAGAACCAGATTTTTATTTTATTTATTTATTTTGTGGGTCATTTGTTTATTGTGTCTTCTCTGCAAGAGACCCCCAAGGGCAGGGACACAGGTCTGAGGCCCCTCATCCCCAGGCACTCAATGAACACCTCCCTGAAGCCTGGTGAGAAAGGGTGTAGAGAACCCTCTCCCTACAACTTCCCCACCCTATCCTTCAGTGCCAGATGCGCAGATTTTTAAAATATCTAGATATAACTGTTGCCTTGTATCTGAAAAATTCAGTTAATTTACTTATTAATCATGTAGTATTACTTTATTTATTTCCATGGCTTGTTAGGTAACTTGTCTTTTTTTTTTTTTTTTTTTTTTTTGGTCTTTTAGGTGTCATCATTTTACTTTTCTTCTGCTTTTGGAAATTTTGGTTTTTTTGTTTTTCTTATGTATTTGGTACAGGATCTCACTACACAGCCAGAAGTTGTAGTGATCCTTCTGTTTTGAGCCTCCCCAGTTCTGGAATTACAGGCACGCACCACCATCCTGGGTCTCAGTGGCTGGTGTGGCTCAGTATGCCGGGGGCGGGGCTGGTGCAGCATGTAGTGCTGGGGATCGAACCCAGTCCCTGCACTTGCCTAAGCAGGTGCTTAGTTTAGGAAATTTTACTTTTTGAGTTAATTCATCCAGGGGCTGCTTTAAAGAAAATAAATGAAAGTAACATTTACTGAGAACCTACTTGGTGTCATGGGCTCATTTAATGCTCACAACAGTCTTATGAATTAGATATTAACACACTCAATTTTAAAGGTGAAGAAATTAAGAGCTCAGTGCAAAAGCTAAAGCTCATATAAGAAGGCCTGCCTTACTTTTCTCAGGGTAGAACTGACATAGCCTCTCAACAGGTAAAATGACTTTAAAATATGCAGAAGTTGAAAGAAAGCCCAGAGCAGTGAGATACTGTTAGGAGGAGCTAGGGAGAAAGAGAAACTCATGGACCAGCAGGGAAACACCCAAGTACCACACTGTAGGGTGGTGAGGGATGTGCACAAGGTGAGTCACAGTGGAGGAGCAGGTGCTAACATCGAGACCCATGAGACTTGTGCCACAACTGTTGCACCACGTTCATGTGCCAAGCTGGGATTTCTCATCATATAACCACAAACTAGCACTAAGAGGCTCTAAAAAATATTTTTCTTGACTTGGATCACTGTATTTTCTATCAGCCTCAAGCTAATTCCTTGCACAGCACACTCTTCAGCTATGGTACATGCTGAAGGCCCTAACACCAGGATAACAGTCTAATGCAAAAGTGCAAAACTAGTGCCTTTAAGGCCATTCTTGTCATTTTTATTTCCAATTACTCTCTTTGAATACACCATCCTGAGCTCTAAGTCATACCACATGAAGAGATTCAATCACAACAATATCCCCCAGCAGAGGGTCCCCTGTACAAAGCCTACTAAATCCTCAGGTAGGTCAGGAATCTTCTCTTTTAGCATGAGCATTCATCCACCATCTTCATCAGCATATCCATCTTCATCCATTTAACTCTTTAAATCTAATCATGTTTCAACTAGTTTTATAGAACAGCTGTTTCGAACTTTAGCTGCACCTTATTTTAAACCCAGAAAAATTAGACATTATTAGTCAATGACTATGAGTATTAACTTGATGCCTATTTTAATTTACCCATATTTATTGATTCTACTGCATACAAGTTTTTCTTGCATTCCAAGTCTTTCATTCTCCTTCATTTTTTTTTCTCAAGGTATAACTTTTGTTCCTTCCTTCAGCAATATTTTTCTTGGTGGCAAACCTGAGACTTTTCCTCAAAATATCTTTTTTTGTTCCTGAAAAAAATGAATCAGTTACATAATTCTCAGTTGATCTTTTCAATCTCTCTTCAAATCATTCACCTAGCTTTCATATCTCTCATCTTTTTCTATCTGTGTTCAGTATTCTATACACAGGCCAATTTTTTCAGATGTTTTCCATTCTCTAATTTTCACATTAGCTATCTCTCATTTGCTACTTAATTCCTTTATTAAGTTTAAGTTTAATGTTTATTTTTATTTCTAGAAATTCAATTTGGTCTTTTTTTATCAGCTTATTTTTTTGAATATCATTATTGCTAACTTGTTTAACTTTGGTAATGCAACATTTTCTAAAGTTCCTCGGAGACTAAATCTGCTTTCTGTATGTGTTCTTGCCAGTTTTCCCTCATACATTGCTCTGTGATTAGGTCTGACCTTTTTAATAATGAGCTGATCCTTAGTAAGGACTGTTTTCTGCATGGGAGCCCCATCTAATCTGAGTGTAGAAGTGGGAATGCTACTGGGATTTTTGTTTCTTTTGTTGTTGCTGTTGTTTTACTTCCATAGGTAGCAAGGAGCAGTGATATCAAACAGACCTTTTAAGGAATTGCAAAAATGTATTATTTCTCCACTGTCCAATACAGTAGCCCCTAAACACTTGGTTATTGAGCACTGGCAATGTTTGTACTATGACAAGAAAGCTCAATTTTTAATTTTACTTACTTTGAATTAAAGAGCCACATGGCTGATAGCTAACATCTGAAAAGTGCAACTGAGGTTTCAAATCCTTTTAAGAGGTTGTATTCTGGGGGGTGGGGGGGAGAATTTCTACACAACTTAGTGGTAGAAACTGGATTGGACACTTCTGCTTACAAACATTTATGTTTTCAGTTTTTCAAGGTTTCTGCCTTTGTTTTCTTTTTCCAGACAGGCATTTACATACAATTTACCTTTTACTTACAAACTGAATTTGTTTTGTGAGGGCTAGTTATAACTCAAGTTGGTTGTAACGTGAGACTATTTTTCCCATAAGAAATAATGCAAATACCCATAATGTTTTCCAAATCTCCCAAAGCACACCTTGATTAACCATTTCATAATAAAAATAGGTTGCATAATGTGTAATTTACCAGAAACACTAACAATTTTCCTAGTATAGTCACCAAAAAGTAAGAAAATGTGCCTAGTTATCAGAAACAACTTCATATAGTACTCACCACTCAAGTTGACATCTTTGGCTTACAAAAAGGGATGATGAAATAGAAGGTAGTTACTGTTTAGAAGGAAAGTCCCCTTTCATAAGAATATCAGGAATCTGGCTCTCTGCTGTCCTTTCTTTTTGGGAGAGACTGCTGCCCACTAGGGCTTGCTTCGGGCTCACTAGATCTTAACTTTTTTGGAACAAAAAATTAGTCTAAGGTGGCCTGTTTCTGTCTTTTAACAGTTTTGCAGTATGATATGACAGTGCCATTAAAGAAGTGATTGTAATGATTGGCTTTTTCTATCTGAATGGATCTTCTCTACAAATATTTTCAGCTCTGTCCATTTTTTCAGGATTTCCTTTACTTCAGAAGAGATTTGCGGCAATGATTGCTGCTACTCTACCTAGTCTTCAGAAAGACTATTCTCTGTTGCTCAGCCAACCATTCTCTGTTGCTCAGCCAAAAGCTGCTGAAGTTTCTCTGGAGACAGTTGCTCTGAGTGTTCCTCCACCTGTTTCTCAACAACCCAGTCTCTCAGCAAGCCTATAGACTCTACTACATTGAAGTCATCAACCACAGGGTCAACTGAAGGCTCAGAATCTTCTACGCAGCCTTCAAAGTCTCTCCCCTGTATAATTTTAGGCCACACTTTCTTCTAGGCAGATCTCAAGTGTCCCTAGAGAGACATGCCCCAAGATTTCCCAATTACCTCACAAAGAAAAGGATGTTGTAATGTTCCTTCCAGAACTCTTTAGGCTCAAATTTGTATCTGAGACCATCTGGAAACACTTCAGGAACAACTCCTTGGTGTATAGCTTTTTAAAGTTAGCTATAAACCGCTGGTCCATAGGCTGCAGTGGAGTTGTATTAGGTAGGAGGAACTCAATGGAGACTCATGGGAATTCTTCAGCCAATTCTTCTTCCAAGTCTCACAGGTGAGCAGGAGCACTTCCCAAGTCTCACAGGTGAGCAGGAGCACTGTCCATTAATGAGAACCTGGAGTAGTAAACCTTTGTCCTCCAGATATTTCTTAAAAGTAGGACAGAAAGCCTCGCTGATCCACTCAAGAAAAGCTACTCTTGTTACCCAGGGTTTTGTGTTGGATCTCTACATGACCCTTAGCCTATCCATGACTTTATGCTTTTGGATCACTTTAGGGGTCTCAGCGTGATAAACCAAGAGAGACTTCATCTGGAGCTCACCAACTCATATTGGCACATAGCAACAAGGTTAGCCTATCCTTCATTGCCTTGTGGCTTGGCATTTTCTTCTCTTCCTGGATAATGTAAGTTTTCTTCCAGAAAAGGCCAGTTTCATCAAAATTGAAGACTTAATGAGAGCAAAAGCCAGTTTTGTGTCATCATTTTGAAGTGATATATGTAATTTTCAGCAGCCTTTTTATCAGCACTGGCTGCTTCACCATGCCTACACTATGAATTCCAGTTCTTTAAAATTGTGAAACCATTTCTTACTAGCATAAAATATTTCACCATTATCACTCATTGATGGATTATCCTTTGTGAGATCTGCATTTATAGCCCTACCTTTTCACAAATTTATAATCTGCTGTCTTTCACTTATACACACTAATAGCCTTTCTATCTTGTCTAATGCTGTTGATCATGCTAATGTAACACATTTTAGGAACACTAGCTTCCTTATATAAATCTTTTCTCTGTAAGACTGTTAAGATGGTAGATTTCAACATGCTGTACACATTAGCAAAACTGGTCACACAAACACCATTCTCATATTTCTCCACAATTTCCTTCTTTTTGATTGTGGCTGCTGCAGTAATTATAGTGATTATATAAGGCACTGACCAAAATCACATCCACAAACATGTACCTGCCTCAGACTGATATGCACACTTACATTTGCTTTTCTGGAATCAGGAGTCTTTGTTTACAACAACACAAGCGGCCAGCATTCAGGTCATAACTCAAGACTTTGGTCTTAAATTAAACCTAAAATTTTGGTTGTAACCTAAGTTGTTCGTATGTGAAGTCAGTCATAACTCCAGGGTCTACTGTATTTCTTTGTACCTTTTCTAGGAGAGTGGATTTTTCTATCCTCTCTTAAGGAAGCATCTCAGTTGTACTCTTGTTGAGTATACCCAGTACAGATTTTTTAAATCATGGGTTACTAACCTCTGGTACCTAACTTTAGTACCTGACTCATCTCTGGGACTCCGCAATCTTAGGTTTAATTCCAGTATCAAGGCATTTCAATGTGCACTCAAACTCAATCTTATTGTATTTAATTCAGTATGAATGTCTCTGTTAGTAGAAAAAGTAAGTCTACCAAGTTGCCGGTTAGCAGTTACACTGGTGTAAGTCTCTTAACTGCAAGTTGAATTATGCTGGCACTTCTAGGATAAGTGCTAAACTGATCATCCTCAAACTAATTTAGTAATTTTTTGAGAAAGTGTCTGACTATGTAGTCCAAGCAGGCTTTGAACTACTACATAGGCCAGACTATCCTCAAACTAACAGCAACCCTCCTGTGTCAGCCTCCTAAATGCTGGGCAGTACTGCCAAACCTGGTACCACCAGGCTTGGCAACTTACTAACTTCTTAGAGTAAAAATACTCCACCTGTATTCTAAAATGAGGAGCAGCTGAAATTTTCTTTTTTGGTGCTGTTCTTGCGCATTTGATGACAGAGGTAATACTGGTCTAGTAAGGTTGATTACATAGGTGCCAACCTTGTGCTCTGGATCAGTATGCCTTCCTTGAAGATTTGAAAGAACTCTCTTGCCTTGAATTGATCTTTCTTAGGGGAATAGATCCATGATGATCATTCTAATATTTTTTTTATGTACTTGTGGGCTAGTCAGAGTTTTTACTACTTCTTGTATCAAATTTGGCAATATCCATTTTCCTGGAAAATTACCCATTTCATGTAAGTCTTCCAATTTATAAAGTCTGTAATACTTTCTAACAATAACAAAAAAGCAAAACTGTTCTATATCCAAATTCCTGTTTTCCCTTTAGTCTTTTGTATTTTTTCACACAAGGTCTCACTATGTAGTACAGATTGGCCTTGACTGTGCTTATGTACTCCAGGATGGCCTTGAACTCACGGTGATCCTCCTGCATCAGCTTCCTAAGTGCTAGGATTACAGGCAAGTGCCACCATGCCCAGCTTTTCATTTCTCAACTGACTTTTTTTCCTCCTGTGTTTAGAACAGGGTCTACAGAGTCTCACTATATAGACTGGACTCACAGTGATTCTCCTGTTTTCAGCTTCCCGAAGCCCTGGGATTACAGGCACATGTCATCACGCCCAGTCTCAATCAATGTCTCAGCATGCCCCAGGGGTAGGGCCCACACTGCACGTCTCAAGTGGTTTTTATGTTTTTAAAAAACCCACACGTTAGGGGCTGGGGAGATAGCTCTGTAGAATAAGTGATTGCCTACAAGGGTCTGAGTTCAATATCAGGTTCCACAAAAAAAAAAAAAAAAAAAAACGAAAGAAACTACACATCAACATTTTACTACAATTCAACCATTATTTTGTTACATTGATGTAGTTTATTTCTTCCAATTTCAATCATTTTGGGGAGTTCATTTTTATTATCCCTTCTACTTTAGCCTTATCAGTTCTTTCTTTACTTTTAGAAAGTTAAAATCTCAGTTCATTTAGTTTTACTCTTACTTTTACAAATTATGTATACAAAAAAAAAGAAAGAAATTATGTATACAGCTGTTATTTGAGATGTTTGGACATGAGTTTTTCCGTCTAGTTTGTTCATCTTTATTGTGAATGTTCCCTACTTCATGAATTTAGAAGTTTATTAAATATTACCCAGTATATGTTCAGGCTATTGTTAATTCATAATTTTACTATAATGTGGCCATAGAGGCTTCCTTATAAGTGAAGGCAAGATGGAGATAAAGGAGCAAGGCCATGTATAGGAAACATACCTTCCAGACAGAAAAATCAGGTCAGAGGTCCTAAATGCAAGCATAGCTGATATGTTGAAGAAAGAGCAGGAAGTGCAGAATCCTTGGTGTGGGAAGAAGGGAAGAAAGCAAGAATGGAGGAGAGTTAAGGAGGCATGACTATGGGGGCAATGTAGGGAGGTCACTTATGCCACTTTAAATAGTACAGGTTTATAATATATAATGTTTATATTCCTTGTGTGGAACTCATACATGTACGTAACTCGTCTTACTTCCCTTTCTGCATTTCTTGATCCCCCTTCCACTTGAGAAAGATCTAATTATCTTTTATTTTGTAATATTTAAGTTTGTGTGCTGACTTATTTCACAACATTATTCTCTCAAGTGCATTAATTTTCCTACAAATGACTCAAGTTTATCTTTATGACAGAGTATGTCCCTGTATGTAAATAAAACACTTTCTTTATTCATTTATCAATTGATAAACATATAGGCTGCTTCCAAGATGTAGCTATTATCAATTGAGCTGTTATAAACATAAATATACATTTCTCACTGTATTATGATGTTTCTACAAATCTTTTGGAAAGAGGCCTAGGAGAATACCTGGGTCAAATGGAATTGCTAGTATTAGTTTTTTTAAGAACCTTCACACTGATTTTCATATTGGCTGTATATTTACATTTCTATCAACAATGTAGAAGACTTCCTTCTTCCAAGAAGCCTCATCAAAATTTGTTATTATTTTATTTCTTAATAAAGGCTATTCTTTCTGGGATAAAATGAAATCTCACTGCTCTTTCAATTTGCATTTTTCTAATGACCCATAATGTTGAGCATTGCTTCATGTATTTATTGGCCATTTTTACTTCTATAAAGTGTCCATTTCAAGTGCCTATTTTCTGAGTGTCTTTTATTTTGGGGGGATCTATTTTTTTTCTTTCTGTATATTCTAGATATTAGTCCTTAGATGAATAGCTGAAAAAACTCCTTGTTCATTCTATAGGTTGTTTCCTCACTGTTTTTTGTTTTGTTTTTTTTTCAGTACAGAAAACAATGTGATGCATTTTTTTTTTCTTTTCACTTTGGTACTATTCCCTGTGCAAGGAGGGTTCTGTTCAGAAAGTCCTTGCCCATACCCCTGATTGCATGGGTTTTACCTACTTTATCTTACAAAAGGTAAAAGTATTTCTGTTTTAACATTTAGTTCTTTGACCCACTTGAACTTTAGTGAGAGATATAGGTCTAACTTCAATCTTCTGCATGTAGATAGCCAGTTTTCAGAGGACTATTTGTGAAAATGGCTGGCATTTCTAACAAAATCCTTCGTCAAAGATCAAGTAGTGGAATATACTTGGGGTTGTTTCTGCTTTTTCTATTCCATTCCACTGATGTATATGTCTGTTTTTGTGCCAATATTATGCTGTTTTTATTTCTGCAGCTTTGAAATATTACCTTTAAGTCTGATATTGTGATGCTGTCCAACTGTACTTTTGTTACAAAAGATTGGTTTTCCTTTTCTGGGCCTCTTCAGCTTCCATATAAATCTTTGTATTATTTTCTCCAGTTTTGGGAAGGATGCTCATAGCATTTTGATTAGGATTGCATTAAATTTGTTTGTCAAATTTGAGTGTATGGCCATTTGCCTAAATTGCTTCTGCCTTTCCAGAAACAGGAAATCTTCCAATTTTCTGACGTCCTCTTTGATATCTTTTTTCATAGTTTTTGTTGTAGATCTTTTACTTCCTTAAGCTAATGCCTACATATTTAATTTTTCTTGGTGATAGTGTTAACAGTATTTTTTCCTAATTTCTTTCTCAATGGGCTCATTATTAGTGTACAGGAACTCTACTGATTTTTGTGTTTTGTATCCTGCTACAATAGTAAATTTAACTGATTAATTTTAAAAGTGCTCCAGTGAATTTTTTTGGTGTTTTACATAGAGGGTTATATAATTTGAAAATGATCATTCAACTTAATTTCTTATACATACTCTTTCATTTCTATTTCTTGCCTACTCTTGTTAATGTTTTAAATACTATCCTGAGTAGGACTGGTGATAGTGGCCATCCTTCTCTTGTTCCTGATTTTAGAGGAAAAGGTGTTTTGTTTTTTTTTACCACTTAGGATGTTGGCAGAAGGTTCATCATAAATGGCTTTCTTCAGATAGAGATAAAATCCATCTATACCTATTTCTTTAAGTGATACTTATTATGAAAAGATTCTGTGCTTTGTCAATGCCTTCTTTCTGCTGAGATGGTCACATGATTATTTTGTCCTTGATTCTGTTTATGTGACATACTGTATTTGTTTATTTGCATATGTTGAACCACCTATCCATTCCTGAGATGAAGCCTACTTGGTCACAATATATGATCTCTTTGATAATTTGTTGCACCCTATTTGCCAGTAAAGTGTTGATGATTTTTGTATCTATATTCATTAAAGAGACCATTCTATATTTTCTCCTTTGGTTGGATCCTTGTCTGGTTTTAAGAATCAGGGCAGTGCTAGTTTCCTGGAATGATGTTAGAAGCACACCTTCCTTCAAATTTCATAACACAGCACCAGCATACCAAGCATGTGGACCTGAGTTTGATTCCTGGTACTGCCCCCCAAAGTAAAATAAATTTCATTATAGAGCTTGAGGGGTATTTTGGTCCTATCTTCAATGAAACGTAGAAATCAGCAATGAATCTATCCAGACTTGGGCCTTTTTCACTTGGTAAGTTTTTTATTAATGCTTCAATTTCATTGCCTATTACTGGCAGTTTCAAAAATATGTCCATTTCTTCTAAATTCTCCAATATACTGGCATATGGGTTTATGAAGTCTTTTTTCTTTTTCTTTTTTTTTTTTTTTTGCGGTATTGGGGATTGAACTCAGGACCCTGCGCTTGCCAGGCAAGTGCTAGCTATCTCCACAGCACTGTGAAGTCATTGTTAATAATCTTTTTTTGTTGTCTCTCATGTGATTTCACCTTTTTCATTTCTAGTTATATTGATTTGAGTCATTCCTTTTTTGTTGTTGTTAAATGGTCTAAAGGTTTGTATATATTGTTTATTCTTTCTTTCGAATAAACAATTCAAGTCATTATTTCTTTGTATCAGTTTTTGGTCTCCATTTAACCTCTAATCTTTATAATTTTCTTCCTTGTACTACTTTTGGGTTTGGATTGCTCTTGCTTTTTCTTTTTAAGTACACTATTTGTTTATTTACTTGGGTTAAATCTGTTTTTATGACATGAGCATTCACAGCTATAAATTTCCATCTTAAGATTGCTTCCATTTTTATCTCAGAGATTGTGGTACATTACATTGCCAGTCTTGTCTGGCTCTATGAGTTAATTTCTTATTCGATTTCCTCTGAAATCCACTGTTTTAAGAGTATACTGTTTAAGTTCATGAATTTACATAATTTCTGAGTTTTTAAAAACTGCTTCCTGTATTTTTAAAAACTATGCTATGATCTGACAAGCATGGCATAACTTCAATTCCTTTACATTTACTTAAGTTTATTTTATTGGGTACTATTTGGAGAAAGTCTCATGTGCTACTGAGAAGAATGTGTATTCTGTTGTTGGGTAGTACATGCTGTAGATACCTATTAAATTCCTTTGAAGATTGCATTGAACTGTTATTTATTTTTTTAAAATCTGGTTGGCCTATTTGTGACAAGTAGGGTATTGAGGTCCCTCAGTTTAATTGTGTTTATGTTTATCTGGTGTTTTTTGTCTAGCACTTGTTTTATGAAGTTTAATATATCATATATATATATGTTAATAACTGTTATCTCTTCCTGTTGGCTCCCTTAACCAATATGTAATGAACTTCTCTGCCTCTTTTCATCAGTTTTGGCTTGAAGTCCATTTTGTTGGAATACAGGATAACTGCATTTTGTTTTTGTTTTTTCCAGGTTCCTGTTCTATGAAATATTGCTTTTCATTCTTTGATTTTTATTCTATGAGTGTCTGTGGGAGTTAAATGTAGTTTTTGCACATAGCAAACCACAGGATTTTGTTTCTTGATTCATTCAGTCACCATGTATCTTTTGTTTCAGAAATTGAGATCACTCACAATGAGAAAACTATTAGTGAAAGGAACTAAAGTGCAACCTCAACATGAAAGCTACATAATCTTGTCTTTACTCTAGGTAGTGTTGAATATTTTTATATGTACACATTTATGAAGTGCTAAATAAATGTTACTGCTTAGAAAAGGAAGGAAAGAAGGAAGGTAGGAAGGAACTGACTTATTCTTGTCATTGCCTTACTTACCTATAACTGATTCCCTGTCTTCCTTTTCTATTTAACTGCTCACCTTACCTGGTATTCACTCTGAGACCTTTGTCATTGTTAGCTTTTTCTAGGATATCCTTTGTAATTTTTCAAAGTGGAGGTTTAGGGATCATGAATTTCTATAGATATTCTTTATCATGAAAATATCTTATTTCTCCATCAATTTTGAAAGTGTTTTGCAAGATATACCAACTTAGGTTGAAAAATGTTTGAAATACTTTACTCTAAGCTTCGCTAACACTTAATGTTTGTGTTGAGAAGTTGACTATAATTCTAATGTGTTTCACTTTATAAATGCATCATTGCTCTCCTCTAACAGCTTTTATAATTCTGTTCTTGCATTGAATTTTTGGAGTTTTTCACCAATATGTTCTGGAAAGATTCTATTCTGGTTATAGCTATTTGTCATTCTAGATGACTCACTTATCTGTATGTTAAATTATTTTTCCTTATTTGAATAGTTTTCTGCTATTATTTCAGCACACAGGGTTTCTAATGCCATTTTTTCTGTCTCCTGAGTTTCTACCAATTTTAATTAGTCTTCTTTGTATCACCTAGCAATGTTTGATCTATTTTTCATGTTTCCCTGTTGCTTCTAAAGTATCTCTCATTAATTGGTCACCAACAGCCTTACTCTGTCCTTTGTCATTTTGATCATTTCTTCAGACTATATTTTCAACAGATTTTTTAATCTCCTGAAATTCTAGTTGGAGTCCTTGTATGGACTCATTTTTCTATGCTGGTTGTTTATGTTTTGCATTATTTTGTTTAGCTTTGCTAGCTTTTTATTGGTGTCATATGTAGTTAAATGTTTTCTTCATTTGGCCCAGTATCTGTTTACTTATATCTTTTATAACTTGCCAAATACTTATTGATCTGTTTTGATATCTCCCCTAATAGTGTTATGAATAATTGGAGTGTATGGCTTTTGGATTCCTCCCTTTCAATACCCCACAGATCAGTTTTAAGGGATCTGGGAGTCTTTGGCATTTCATTGACTTCTCAAGTTGTGGTTTTTTTTTGTTTTTTGTTTCGTTTCTTGGGGGTGTGTGTGTGTGTGTGTGTGTGTGTGTGTGTGTGTGTTGAGGCTTGTAGGTTAAATAATGAAAAGCTTTGTCATTATATGAAAACTTCTTTAGGTAATGTCTACTTTTCAGTGGTGCTCCCTGGGCATGGCTAACTATTACTCTTTGCTTCTGTCCCAAAATTCAACCAACTCCATTTACTTGGGATGCAAGACAGTAGCATACTTGGCCCAGTACCCAGTTCTTCAAGGCAATCCAGATACTGGCATCCTAAGAAAACCAATTAGTAAAAACAGGTATGTGACCTTAGCTACATTAATAAAACCAGCATCAATTATAGCATAAAAATAATATAAACATTTATTAACTATAAACTATTTATAAACTGTAAGAGCCAATAATGTAATACTCTTACCTATAGAAAAGGGGTCTATAATTACAGTATAAACACTAAGACAAACCAAATAGTGACAGACCATTAATTCACAACAAATATCTACTAAATAGAATAACTCTAGCTCTAACAACAAAATAGTATTCAACAGCAATAGTGTAAAATTAACTAGCTATCTACAGATTTATAAAGCTTTATATAGTAAAAGCAGAGGGTTTTGGGAAGTGGCAAATGAAAACAGTACATTTTGAAAAATTAATTAATAGGATATAGAGGAGGAGAGAAAAGTGAGATAAGGGGTTGTGTTGAAGAATAAAAGGAAATCAAGGGGCCAGCAAGATAGTTCAGTGGACTAAAGTGCCTGCTTAGGCAAGCTTAGGCACAAAGACTACAGTTTGATGCCTGGCACCACATGCCACTCCAACCCCACCCCTAGGGCAGTCTGAGCTGGCCAGTCTGGGAGTAGTGGTACACACCTGTAATCCCAGCACTTGGGAGGCTGAAAGCAGGAGGATTACCACAAGTCTGAACTGTGCAATGAGACCCTACAACAACCAAATACATCAAAAAGAAAGAAAGAACAAGAAATCAATAGTGTTGCATGAAAGAACAAAAAATAAAAAGGATAAAATAAGCCAAATACATGCAAGAAAAAAAAGGTAAGAAAGATGGAAAAGAAAAGTTGAAAGAGGAAAAGACACAAGAGAAAAAGAGAGTTTAAAAGACAGAGTAAAAAGGGGTGGAATGCCTGCCCAAATATACCAAACCAATTGAAGGAAAGATGAGAGAAATAATGGAATATAGAAAAATCAAGAACAGCAGATCCAGCCCAAGCCCAGGCCCAGCGAGTGTGTGGGAGAGCTTCCAGCTACCCTGCGCCCGTGGGACCTCTCTAGTCCAAACCCAGGCATGACAAGTGAGACCCTTTGCCATGCCCCTGGGACACCCCCACCACTCCAGAGCCACCATACACACACCTGCCGAGTGAGTGAGAACTTCTGCCCTGTTTTCAGGACCCCCAGATCCATCCTAACTTCAGGTCACACCAGTGTGTGGGAGAGCTTTCCCTTTCCCATACAGCCCCTTGTCCCCTTCAGACCGAGCTCAGGCCCAGCATACATGCCTGGGGTGAAACTCAGCAACTGTAGTCCCTGCACAGAGAGTAGGGGAGAGAACCACCAGCTAGTCCAGGAGCAGAACATCTTACCAGAGGGGCACAACAGGTTCACTCCCAAGGGCTGCAGCAGAAAGGACCTGGGCACAGCAGCCAGACCCAAGCCAGGCACAACTAGATACATTCAGACTTTGTAGATCTGCACCTAAATTTCAGTAGGTGCTGAGGTTGTAACTGCAGCAAAGCTCTACCACAAAGGTCAGAAGACAGTGCTATACAAAATGACAATGAGAAGGAGCAAAATGCAATCTCAGACCACAAGGCCACCCATAACAAGTGCAGAAGATACTAGCA
Source organism: Octodon degus (assembly GCF_000260255.1). Classification (NCBI taxonomy): domain Eukaryota; kingdom Metazoa; phylum Chordata; class Mammalia; order Rodentia; family Octodontidae; genus Octodon; species Octodon degus. The sequence continues at coordinate 6,800,512 of NW_004524595.1, read as the reverse complement.
CAGAACAAATTGGGAATCACACAGCTGAAATTAATGAATCAATAGCATCTGAAATAAAGAAATAACTGCACAAAGGTATAGAGTAAGCTCAGATCAGGAATAAAAAAAGAAATCTCTGAATTAATAGCATCTGAAGTAAAGAATCAAATGCAGAAACATAAGGAGGAAACCCAATCTGAAAAAAACTCTGCAGTAAAAGAAGTAATAACTGCTTGTAAAGAAGACATTGATAAAAAAAAAAAATAGGAGATCAAAAAAATGATGGACTCCTTGAATGAGCAATACAGGCAAGAAATAGATCGCATGAAGCAGAGTCAAAGAGATACAGAGGAACTTAAAATCTCAATCACAAGCTTGCAAAACCTTTTAAGTGAAAGTGAAGACAGAGTTCCGGATCTTCAAGATGCTGGTGCAGCTAGTGAAAAGGTAAGAAAAGATCTCTTAAAGACAACTAGGATGCAGGAAAAAATAATTCACCTGCAAGATGATGCAAAGATGAACAATGTGAGTCTAATAGGCATCAATGAGAAAGAAGGAGTCAATACAAATGATATTTTAAAAATATGGGCAGAATAGCAGAAAACATCCTAAATATGAGGAAACAATCTGACAACCAAGTAACCGAATCATACAGAATGCCAAATAACTTCAACCCAATTAAAAACACACCCAGGGGGCCTGCCCCTTAGCTCAGTTCTTTAAGTAGCTGCTTCAGCAAAGCAGTCAAGCTCAGGTTGCTGTGGTTTGATTTCCAGAACTCCAGCCACCCAAACCTGCCTTAAAGGTATTCTGAGCCAGCCAAAAACGGGGAAAAAAAAAAATCCTAAAAGCACACCCAGATATATAACAGTCAAGATCCCAGAAATCCAGCACAAGCATAATATACGGAAAGCTGCTAGAGAAAAGAAACAGATCACATTCAAAGGAAAACCCATCAGAATTACGGCCAACTTCTCTTCACAAACCATGAAGGCAAGAAGAACACACAGCAGAGTACTTCAAGTCCTCTATGAAAACAAATTCCAGCCCAGAATACTATACCCTGCAAAACTCTCTTTCAAGTTTGATGGAGAAGTGAAATACTTCCACGACAAAGAACAACTAAAGAATTTCATGATGACAAAGCCAACCCTACACAGACTACTGAAAGATGTTCTAGAGAGGGACCAAATGAACAGAACTCCACGAATGAGAACAGAAGGAACCCACTAAATAGGGCAAACAAACACAGGAGAAAAAGGAAAAAGGAGTAAATAACAGCAGGTAAATAACATGGCAATCGTAAGCCAATACGTCTCAACTATAACCATAATGTAAATGGACTCAATTCACCAATTAAAAGAAATGGACTGGCACAGTGGATTAGGAAACAAAATCCAACAATCCGCTGCATATAAGAAACACACTTAACTAATAAAGAAATTCATAGGCTAAAAGTCAAAGGATGGAAAACAATACTACACACCCCAGTGCCTCAGAAAAAAGCAGGGGTAGCAATCCTGTTCTCAGATAGCCTCAACTTCAAACCAAGAATGATCAAACGAAGTAAAGAAGACCATTATATACTGGTTCAGGGAAAAATTCAAGAGGAAGAGGTAACACTCATAAATATTTACGCACCAAACATGGGAGCACCCAACTATATAAGATAAATCTTAATGGACATGAAAAATCTAATATCCAATACCACAATCCTAACAGGAGACTTTAAGTCAAGCACCTCTTTATCCCAAAGAGACAGGTCAAACAGACAAAAAAATTAGCAAAGAAGTAGCAGAACTCAACAAGAGCTTGGAACAAATGGACTTAGTGGACATATACAGAGTGTTCCATCCAAAAACAGCTGAATACACATTTTTTTCAGCGGAACAAGGGTCATTTTCTAAAATAGACCACATACTACTCCACAGGTCATGCTTAAGTATATACAAGAAAACAGAAATTATCCCATGCATATTATCTGACCACAGTACAATGAAACTGGAAATAAATGACAAAAGAAACTAGGAAAATCCCATAAATACATGGAAATTAAACAACACTCTACTCAGCAACCAATGCGTCACAGATGAAATTAAACAAGAAATTGAACAATACCTACAATTCAATGAAAATTCAAGCACAACATATCGGAACTTATGGGATGCGATGAAAGCAGTTTCCACAGGGAAATTTATAGCTGTGAACTCACATATTATGAAAACAGAACAGGAACAAATAAACACCCTAATGTTGCACCCCCAACATCTAGAAAAGGAAGAGCAAACCATACCGAGAGCCCAAAGACGGGAAGAAATCATACACATTAGAGCAGAAATTAATTCAATTGAGACAAAGAAAACAGTTCAAAAAATTAACGAATCAAAAAGCCGGTTCTTTGAAAGACTAAATAAAACTGATAAGCCACTAGCTAACTTCATCAAAAAGAGGAAAGAAAAAATTCAAATACAAGCAATAAGAAATGAAAAGGATGTAATTAACACAGACCCAGAGGAAATTCAGAAGATTATTAATAGCTACTTTGAGAATCTTTACTCTCATACAATAGAAGACACAGAAGAAATAGACAGATTCCTAAAAAGGTACAAACTACCAAAAGTGAATCAAAAATATACAACAACTCTCAATAACCCAATAACAGCCAATGAAATATGAAATGCAATAAAAAACCTACCGACAAAGAAAAGTTCAGATCCTCATGGATTCACAGCTGAATTCTACAAGAAAGTTTTGGAAGTTATAATCCCTATACTCTTCAAACTTTTCAATGAAATTGAAAAGGAAGCAATCCTCCCAAAATCATTCCTGGATGCAAGTATTATACTGATACCAAAACCAGGGAAAGATGCAACTGAAAAAGAGAACTACAGGCCAATCTCCCTCATGAACGTAGATGCAAAAATCCTCACTAAAATCCTAGCAAATAGAATACAGCTAATCATCAAGAAAATTATACACCATGACAAGGTAGGATCCATCCCAGGGATGCAAGGATGGTTCAATATTCAAAA
>NW_004524595.1:6793091-6796875 GCF_000260255.1 Octodon degus | reverse complement strand
TAGAGAAATCATTCCTAAAATTTATTTGGAACCAGAAAAGACCTAGAATAGCAAAGGCTCTCCTGGGCAACAAAGACAAGGCAAGAGTCATTACAATTCCTGACTTGAAATTATACTACAAGGCTACTGTGACAAAATCAGCATGGTATTGGCAATAAAATAAACCTGAGGATCAATGGAATAGATTAGGAGATGCAGAAGCCTCTACGAACACATTCAGCCACCTGGTCTTAGACAAAGGAGCCAAACATGCTTACCTGAAGAAAGATAGCCTCTTTAACAGATGGTGCTGGAAAAACTGGCTCTCTACATGCCGAAAACTAAAATTTGATTCAGGTCTATCACCATGCACTAAGCTAAAGTCAAAATGGATTAAAGATCTAAACATTAAAACAGAAAAACTAAATCTCTTGGAAGAGAAAGTAGGAAGAACTCTTGAAGACACAGGGGTAGGCAAAGAGTTCATGAACAAAAATCAAAGTACACAGGTAACACTTGAAAGAATTAACAACTGGGACCTCCTCTTATTGAGAAGTTTTTGCATGTCAAAATAAATTATCAACAAAGTGAAAAGACAACCCACAAATTTGGAAAAAAATCCTAACTAACAAACACTCAGACAAAGATCTGCTCTCTAGAATTTATAAAGAACGAAAAAACATTAGGGCCCCAAAATTTAAAGACCCAATCCAGAAATGGGCATCCGAGATGAATACACAATTCTCAGAGCACAAAATTAAGTAAGTGAACAAATATATGAAAAAATGCTCCACATCAATAGCCATCCGTGAAATGCAAATTAAAACAACACTGAGATACCATCTCACCCCAGAAAGAATGGCTATCATCAAGAAATCACCCAACCACAAATGTTGGAGAGGCTGTAAGGATAAAAGAACCATTCTCCACTGGTGGTTGGAATGTAGAGTGCAACATTACAACCATTACAGATATCAGTGTGGAGATGCCTTAAAAAACTAGGACTGGAAATCCCATTCAAACCAGCTATCCCCCTACTGGGAATTTTCCCAGAGGAACTGAAAACATCATAACCAAGATGCCTGCCACCTGAGGAATGGATGAAAAAGATGTACTTGTATACAATGGAGTACTACTCATCTATAAAGAATGATAAACGCAAAGCCTTTATATACAAGTGGATGCCACTTGAAGATATACTCATAAGTCAAATAAACCAGACCCACATGTATAAATATCATGTAGTCTCCCTAGTGTAAGAAATCAAAGGAAGAAATAAAAATAAAAAGGTATAACAATTAAAAGGAAAGCGAAAACTTGAGGATTAATTAATGAAGAGAGGGCAAGAATAAGAGCTAGAAAACATGACAGGGGCAAAGTCATACATTTATATGCACAAGATGGCAAAGGCAATGGTCCCGAGAATCTTCAGCATGTTTTTGAAAATAGCAGTTAATAAGTAGATTTCTTACCCTGACTAACTATATATGCTGATACCTGTGAATGAAGCAACTGCACTGAAGAAAGCAATGTGTAATGGTAGGGTCATGCTAGGAATGCCTGTCATTCTGGTCTTCTAATTACATGCTGCTTGTCATGACATACCAATTACGGCCATACTGTCTGTCAAATAAAGTATTGTTTAAAAAAAGGGTAATAAATGAAAACATGAGACAAAAAAGTCACAAGACTGTCCTAGAAGGCTGTATATTGTTAGATTTCTAAATTTCTGTGTAAAAATATGTAAATGCTTATTCTTGTTTTTTAAATCTTTTTAATCTTTTTCTTCATATTCTGGAGGGACTCGAAGTTTAACATATCAATACTTGATGGAAAATACCTGCTCCATGTTATGTCTAAGATGTCTGATATTCAGACAGATAGTGAGGTTAAGCTCAACTGCCTATGTTATAGGATAGTAATATCATTAAGCTTCTATTCTGGAGGGTTAACAACCTAAGTTTGTATACCAAAAATTAGAGAAAAAGAAGGGCTGTAAGCACAGCCAACATTTTGGCCCTAGCCATTCAAGGTCAATGAGGACTCAGGACATAAGAGAACCGGTAGTAACATCCTGTAATTCAGTGGTGTCCCAAATTTTCTGATCAAGGAGATTATGGGGCCAAAAGGGAAAGTAATCAACAATGTGGAGTGTGTCTAAGGAGAGTCACATGGAGAGAAAACATTCTCTCAGGCTTTCACAGAGAGCAAATTGGTCAAGCAATGGCTGTGACTCATCCATATGGCTGACACTGACAAAGGATCTACAAACTGTGGTGCAGGGTTTCAGGTTAAATCCTGAGGAGATTTGGCTGACCTTATCAGATATGTAAGTTACATTTCTTGTTATATAGGTCTTGCTCTTTCTTGGTCTTAACCATCCAGCAGCAAAGTGTGAAAATGAAGTATGAAAAGTAAAGCCATATTAATATGATGAGCAGTAAAATGCTCATGTTAACAACTTCAGACATTGCTAGTCTTATGGAAAACCCACTACTATTATGGACTATTGGACTATATTGGATATTTTGCTGAATTCATGCACCTACAGTATTTAAATGACAATGGAATAACCTTCTCTGACAAAACTAACCAAAAAATGGGGATACAAATGAATGACCATTTTGTACCTGTATACTCAAAATAGTTAGGATAGATATACAGCTCCATTCTCTTAATTCAATGAATAGAGAGGTTTGTTCTAATAGTGTTTGAGATAGGATATCATGTCTGCATCTTGTACAATGAATAACCACTAAGAGAACAATATGCAATGTATTAATTATTGAAAATGTACTAGTAATTGGTTGTGAAACTGTCTCATTGCTATTTGTTTCTCAATAAAAATATTAAAAGAAAAAATCAAGAACAGACTGAGAGAGAAAAATCCTATGTTTTTAAGTGAGTGATTTTTTTCCAAGATCTGCAGTCTTGGGATACAGTCAGTGATGGTTTTCTCTGCCTAAATGTAGGCCCTGTAATCCTTTTGAGTGTTCTCACTAGCCCAGAGCTCCCTCCCTTTGATTACCCCAGAGTGTGTTTACCCTCCAAATCAAGGCATGTCCTTCTTCCCATTGATAGACAGCAACCATGATCAGCCTTGTGGTTTCTGTTAGATGTAGGCTACATGGCAGGTGTTCAAGTGAACTTTTGAATTTAATCTCAACAATCATGGGGTCTGATTGCTCCATTCTCTTCACAGGTGATGTCCTCGACAAGAATGAAGTCAGCTGGTTAGTCCTCACCTCTGCTGCTCTGCCAAGGGAAAGCAAAATGTAGAACCAGCTTAAAGTTGGTGGATAGCTGTGCCCTTGTGTTAGGGTAACACTGTATATCCAGCACTGGCCAGCTTGTTCACATGTGGTGGGGGGAGTGATGAGTCTTCCCCTCATCCCTCTCAGTGTCTGCTTTAAATTGTTTTATATATTAATATTTGACAATATTTGTAATAATATTTATTATCAACCATATCTCCCAAAGTATCTGCATTTTCTGTCCTTAAGTCTGAGTTTGTATCTTTCTTTTGAATGTATTTGGAAAAAAAAAGTTTGCCTAAGAAAAAGAGGGCCTCAAGGAAAGCCAACATGTTGGCCCTAGCCTTCCAAGGTCAATTAAGATTCAGGACACATGAGAATTTGTACTATAATGTCACATAACTCAGTAGTGTCCCAAATTTTCTGATCAAGGAGATTATGGGGCCAAAGATGAAAGTGATCGATGATGTAGAGTGTGCCTAAGGAGAATCACATGGAGAGTAAACATTCTCTCAGGCTTTCACAGACAGCACATTGGCCAAGCAATGGTC
>NW_004524595.1:6791352-6792633 GCF_000260255.1 Octodon degus | reverse complement strand
GTTACATTCTCTTAATGAATAGAGAAATTTGTTCTAATAATGCTTGTAAATAGGATATCATGTCTGCATCTTGTACAGCAAATAACCACTAGGAGGAATGTATGCAATGTGTTAATTATTGAAACTGTCCTACCAATTTGGTTTGAAATTGTCTCATTACTATTTGTTTCTCAATAAAATTATGGAAAAAAAATAAAAAAATTTTAAAAATGTATTTGGTACATGGTCTCACTACTAGCTGCTTAATTTTTCCCATTTATTCTGATTATTAACATATACATTTAATTTATTCCTACAGTTTATTTTGTATCTTCACCATTTTTTTTCTACTTTCTTATCTTCTGCTGGATCAGTCAAGGTTTTTCAGTTACATTTCTTCATCTAATGTTTTAGCTACTTATATCTAATTCTTCTAATATAATTCTTAATTTCTGAATGCATAAACTGATATTTTCTTACATGTTCCAGTTAATTACACTTTATATACTTCTCCTAAAATATTCAGCATGTTTTTTATTCCCATTTTGTTCCATCTACCCAAAAATTCCATGTAGCTATGTTAATTTAAATGGTAACACATTTATAAAAAAGTGACATTTTATGACCAATATTTAATTAGATGGAATTGTGTTGCTTTGTGGAGTTCTTTGTTCCCTCTTTTCTGCTTGTATCTCATTATAATCTTCTGGGTCCATTTTTTTTCTTTTATTGTTTTAGTACATCTTTAAATAGTTCTTTCAGCAAAAGGCTTTCAAAGTCCTTGCAGTCTACAAATACTAATGTGGTATCCAAACTGTCAAAAGATACTTTGGGTGGAATGGGATTTCGGTTCATATTTATTTTCTCTCAGCACCTTGAAGATACTACATATTGTTTTCTTAATGATTAAGTGGCCAATGATTCCATTTAATGTCACTTGGATTCTTATTCTTTTGAAGGCCATCAGTTTTTTTCTCTTAGCATTTTCTAGCAGTTTATCTCTATCATCAACATTAGGATATATATTCTGAGTACCTGTTTCCAGTTCTGAAAATTTTCAGAAATTATTTCTTAAAACATTGTCTCTTGTCAATTTCCTTTACTTATTTTTTTTTTTTCCAACTGAGTTAAGTCTTTTTATTCTTTTGGTAATCTCTTCCAGGGTTAACTACTTCCATTGTCGGTGATGAAATATGTAAGGCTCCACTTCAAATGTTGGCACTGCTATGAACATAGTCTCTTTCCCTTCTCTGCAACTCAGAATTAAAACTTTGATTCTTGTTTTATATTCCAGTCTCAGAA
>NW_004524595.1:6775720-6790452 GCF_000260255.1 Octodon degus | reverse complement strand
ATTTCCTTTACTTATAACTATTAAATAACAACTGGAGATTCCACCTTGTCCCAAATGCATCAACTTTCTTTCATACTTTTATTTATTATCCCTTGATAATGAATTTAGAGAGATCTTTTAGTTCATTCATTTGTTCTCCAGCAGTTTTCTGCTCTACAAACCATAAATTACTTTATTGCAACAACTATATCTTTCATTTTCACTACTCAATGTTTTATTTTGTAATTTCTGTTTCTGGCATTAATTTCCGATAGACATTAAAACCCATCTGTAGTAATTTAAAGAAATTAAACTTACTTTATTTAAAATATCTTTTTGATGCTCTGCTTTCTAGAGCAAGTTCTACTATTTAGGTTCATAAATTCATAATGTATTCCACTGAGTTAGGCTTCTTCCCCAAGTTTCATTCAGATATCCTGCAGAACTATTCCCTTACCTTCTTCATGAACAGTGATCCTGGCAGGATCCTCATGCTAAATCTGTTCTGAGAGTTAGGAAGCACAGCTAGATGGCTACAGCAGTAGTCATGCTATTCATACAGCTCCTTTCTGTACCTTCCCAGTTAATATATACCTCCTTCATTTAAAGGTATCTATGACTTCAAATTGGGAACATTTCTTTTTTGACTTCAATTCTGGAAATAAACCCATTTAAGTTAGTGTCTGTCATTTCTGTTAGGGTGTGGCATAGAAGAGGGAAGATACCTGGATGAACCTGGCCAACCATACTGACACTGGTACTTTTTTTTCAGGTGTGTGTGTGTGTGTGTGTGTGTGTGTGTGTGTGTGTAGGGTCTCAGTACGCAGCTTGGACTTGTAGTGATCCTCCTGATTTCTGTCTCCCTAGTGCTGGGATTACAGGCATGCACCACTACGCCCAGACTTGGAACTACTTTACATGTTGCCACTTTGTTTTTTTTTTTTTTTTTAGATACTGTTTGGAACTCTTTTAACTCTTTTTTTTTTTTTTTTTTTTTTTTTTCCACAGAATCTCACTATGCCATTTTGACTTGTGATCCTCCTGTCTCAACCTCTCCAGCACTGGGATTACAGGCATGTGCCACCATGCCTGCTTTCAGGGCCTTTCGGGCCTGCTTTAGTACCTGGCTAGCATGATGTGCAGTACTGGGGATAGAATACAAGCCGTTGCACTTGCTATGCAGGTGCTCAGACCTCTGAGCTATCTCCCCAGCCCCTGGAACTCTTTAACTCTTAAGAAGAAAATTCTCAGTCTATTCCCCATGACTTCACTTTTTTCTATTACTTTATCCATATATGGTATGTTTATAAGCAATTCTCTCTAGTTTCCAGCTCACAAATTTACTCTTCAGGAGTAAACACCTTTAATCCACCCATCTACTGAATTTCTTTTATGTTTTCTTTCTTTTTCTTTTTTCTTTTTTTTTTTTTTATTTTAGGACAGGGTGTACAGGGCATACAGGGTCTCAATATATAGATTGGACTTGCAGTGATCCTCCTGTTTACAGCCTCCCAAGTGCTGGGATTACAGGCACGCACCACCATGCCCAGTCTCCATCACTGGCTTAATGTGCTTGGGGGAACGTGGCGGGGGGGGCGCGGGTCTGGCAGGCAGGCCCAGGGATCAAACTCCCAGCTCCAGTGTCTAACCAGGCACTTTAATCTGCTGAACTATTTAGCCGGCCCTTGAATTTCCTATTTTGACAATGAAAATTTAATTTCCTAGATCAATAGTTACTTTAGTACTAGAGAAATAACTATTCTTATTCCTCTAAGGACTGGATTATATTTATTATAAAATATAGTTCTATTCATTTAATTCTGTATCTGAGATAAATGCTTCGGTTATTTCCTCTGCATAACTGTTTTTCATTCTGGATGAGTTTTAACTGAGTGTTCATCTGTGTAGTCAGAGCTTCCTACTGAGGCAGCCACCCTGTCTAACTGCACTGTTGACTTGGAAAAAAAGGTAGGGGTTGTTCTTGGTGAGAATGGAGGAAGGACAATAAGGTGGGCCACATGGAAAAGCACAATAGCTAGTCCTTTTACCAAGGGAGCCCCTTATTCTGCTGTATTCAACAAGGACCCAGGAGCCTGCCCTATCTCGCCAACCCATATTTCCACACCTGTGTCACCTGCCAGAGATGTCTCCATGACATTACCATGCCGTGGTACTAAAGTCATCTTGTCATTTACCCTAAGAACTTGTAGCTTCCCACAACTCCTTCTCACTGGAAAGATTAGACATTGTTCCTGAGTTTAGCAGCAATATTTTCCTTGCTTTAGGCCAAAATTTTCTTCTGCACCCAAATGTCATTTGCTTTCACAGAGGTTCTTCACAGTCTAAGGCTTTCTAAGAATTTCCCCCTTCTAACGTTTCTAAAGATTATTTTTAAAATCCTGGTCTATCATTTCCAAGTATCTAAGAGAACATGGAAAGGCTATATGGCGTGTCCTCGGTCCACTACCTTGTAATGGAATTCCCATTTTGTAAATTATAGCTAATAAAAATTTACTTTAAAAAATGTGTATTATCTATTTTAATATATTATTTTTTAAAGGCCTCAGCACAATCTCTTTAAAAAGTGAAAAATTAGAATTGTTAAGCCCCATTTTAACTTAACTGGTAAAACTGTAGTTTTGATTGATTTACGTAGGAGAGAAATGTTAATTCATGTAATTTTTGTTAATCTTCCAAAATACAAGAATATTAGCTCTCTGACAGGGAAAATATGACTAGGAAGAAAAGTATGTAATTGGTTCACATATGACATTTAAAGCATGACTATAAATTAGAGAAAAAAAATTAACCCACTAGAAAAAAAACCACTATTATCCCAACTGCTTCAATAAGAGTGAAGGTGTGGGTACACACAGAATAGCAGTATCCTGTAATGGACAGAAAAATACCTTCAGTTTCCATTTCAAGGAAAAAAGATGGTAAAATTCAACATCAATAGACTGACATTCCTAGGTATGTGATGATAGCAAATACAGCATTTGTGGTTCCACACACTAACTTGGGAATGAGAAGAGTACCCTCCAAGTCTGAAGAATTGCTACATTACATGTTAATAATTGGTGGGGCATGGTGGTACATGTAATTCCAGCTACATGGGGAGCTGGGGTAGGAGAGCTGTAAACTCAGAGTAGCCTGGGCAATTTAGCAAGACCTACACTAGGAGGGAGAAGGGGAGGGGGAGATGGCCAGGGGAGGAAGAAGAGGAGGAGGAAGAAGAGGAGGAGGAGGAAGAAGAGGTTGAGAATGTGACTCAATGTTCCCTGAGTTCAATCCCCCAAAAATCTAGCAATTAAAACTGGAAAAGGTTGTGAATGGAAACTGGCAAAAGCCGAGCTCCTGACTGAGCTATCATATCAATCTGGCCTGAGTGGGAAGCATAGAGTTAAGGGGGGAGCATTCTGTATAGGGTATACAACAGAGAAAAGTGCTACACTCAGTGTTAGCCTATAAAACATGTGTATCATAAACAGAATTTTATTTCTATAGTTTTAAATGGTAGCTCATATTCTCATTTTCTTTTCTTTTTTTTTTTTTTTTGGTGGGGGAGGTGCTGCTCAGGATGTCTTCAGGGTAGGTCTAGTTTGGCTTGAAGATGAGGGGATCAAACCACAGCATCCTGAGCCTGACTGCTTTGTTTCAGCAGGCACTTAAACACCTGAGCTAATGGGCAGGCCCCCTCATATTCTCACTTTCTTTAAGCAATTTGTTTAGAGTATTATTGCTTTATATGAGAATTTAAAATAAAATATTTTTTAAGTCAGAAGGTGGATAAAAAAGTTCATACATGATAAGAGTGAAAGTCATCTTGGAAAGCAATTTAGTAATATGCAGTAAAACTGAAAATGCACTTTCCCTTTGTTCTGAACTCAGTCCCTTAAAAACACAGAAAACAAACAAAAAAAGTTCTAGATAAACAGTCCATACTGTACCAGAAAACCACAGCAGCTATATCTGGAAAAGTAGAAATCAGATATAGGCTAAAATCAAATGTTTTTTTTTTTTTTTTTTTTTGGGGGGGGGGGAACCACTCCTGCTTCTCAGGATCTCTTTCTTTTTTTTCCACAATTTTATTGATAAATAGCGATGAGACAGTTTCAAACCAAATTGGTAGGACAGTTTCAATAATTAACACATTGCATACTGCCTTCCTGTGGTTATTTGCTGTACAAGATGCGGACATGATATCCTATTTACAAACTCTATTAGAACAAATCCATTATTCATTAAGAGAATGTAGCTATATATCTATCCTAACCATTTTGAATACACAGATACAAAATGGACATTCATCTGTATACCCTTTTCTGTTTAGTTCATTTATTTGAATATTATAGATGTGTTAACTCAGCAAAATATTCTAAAAGAGTCCAGTAGTCCATAATAGTACTGGGGCTTCCGCTTCACTGGCAATGTCAGAAATCGTTGACCTGAGGTTTTATGGTTTTATCAAATCTGTTCTTACAAAAATGGAACTATAGTCTGAGCATGGTGGCAAATCCCAGCACATAGGAGGCTGAGGTAGGAGGATCACTATGAGTTCAAAGCTAGCCTGGGCTACATTAGTGAGTTCAGGGCCAACCTGAACTACATAGTGAGAACTTGGAGAAGGAGGGAGGGATGGAGGGAGGGAGGGAGAGAGAAATTATATTATATAGTATATTTACTGATTTACAATTTGCTTTTTGCTATCAGTAATATGAAAGAGTGCTTTCATCCTAGCACTTCAAAGGCTGAAGCAGAAGGATCATTTGAGCCTAGGGTATCAAGGACGGCAAAGGTAACATAGCAAAGAAATGGGACCAGGAGGGTCTGTCATTGAAGCTCAGTGGTAAGAATGCTTGTCTAGTGTGTATGAGGCCAAATTCAACCCCCAGCAACACACACACACCCCTCTTTCCATATGTGTACAAAGTTATTTCACTTATAAATTGCTGCACAGTATGTCCCATAATATGTATACACCATAATAAATATTTTACTACTGCTGGATATATTTATTCTTTGCTCCTCTCCCTCCCCTTTCCCTTTCCCTCCTGCCCTCCCTCCCACTCTCCCTCCCTCTCCCTCTCTCTCTCTCTAAATTTTTTTTCTTTTTTTGTGGAACCAGGGATTGAACTCAGACCCTTGCACTTGCCAAGGAAGCGCTTATTCTACTGAGCCATCTCTCCGGCCTGCTTTAATTTTTTTTCCCCTCTCTCTAACACAAATAATGTTGAGATGACATCTTCATAGTAAAATCCTACAAATATTTTTCTGGAATAACTATAAGGAGATCTGTTGGGCCAAAGGTTATAAGAAATTTAAATATTGCCCTTCAAATGTATGGATTTATATTCCTACCAAGAAGCTTCCTCTAAAAAAAAAAAAAGAAAAAAAAACAGAAGCTCCCTCTATACTCTTACCAATACTGTGTATTACCAACGTCTTACATTTTTTTGCAAGTGAGGTACGCATAAAATGAGCATATTTATGATTACATTTAAAACTGGAAAAAGAAACGCCAATTTTTAAAAATCTATTTAGTACAGGGTCCACAGGGTCTCACTATGTAGATCGGACTCACATTGATTCTTCTGTTTTCAGCCTCCCAAGCGCTGGGATTACTGATGTGCATTACCATGCCCAGTCTCAAATGCTGACTCAGCTTGATCCGGGGGCAGAGCTGGCAGGGCATGCTGAGGATCAAACCCTGGCCGCTGTGCTCTGCCTAAGCAGGTGCTTCAGTCTGCTGAGCTATCTAACCGGTGCTAGAAATGCCAACTTTTATAAAAATTTTTTAAAAACACTGAATGTGGCCACCAGGTAATTAGCATATATTAGCTAACAACATACTAAGAACTAGCTATCAAAAGGAATATACAGACAGATAAGCAAATTATATAGAAATGATTATAGCGGTGTGAGTAGAGCTCTGAAAGAGATACTCAATGTGCTACAGCAGACTATTAAGGGGCTCAATCAGTTTGGGTGATCAGGAAAAAAAAAGCAACCATTGAGATAATTCTTAAAATGACATGCACAGGTTTGCATGGGTAAAACTGGTGGGGAGAAAGGGAAATAAAAGGCAGCTAGCACAGATTTTAAAACACAAAAGTAAGAGAATACAGCATTAGGCAATGACAAATAGTTTCACTACAAAGTGCTACCCATGATTGAAAGATACATATCCAAGTCAAGGTCAAAAATGTAACATAAAGGCTTTGAAAATACTAATCTGCAAGATAAAGCTTTAGTGTGCTTCATTTGGGAAGTTGGTTTTAGTAGCAGATACTGGGCAATCAAATGCACTCATAGATTGCGTGGCAAGAGAGAACCAGGAAGGAGTCTGGTCTGCATTTCAGCTCTGAGTAGACAAGTATAACCAGCTGAAACAAAAAGGAAAAGAGTGCACAAGTACTGTGGAGGTTGACTTCCAGGTAACCAGGGTGCAAAGAAAAGAAGGCTGAGGACAAAGGTTGGAAACCTCCTACATACTTCTGTGTATGACCTGCACCACCACAGGCATCATCATGTGCACTGAATAAATACCAGTATAGAAAGCTCTCTGTCTGGCTTAGGCTGTCTCCTATATGACTACACCTGAGCTGTAACAAACACTGACATAGGACAAGACATGAGCAGGCTGGCAGTCAAGTAATATCATATGTGGTACAGACATACAAAGTCAGCAACACAAGACCATGGTTGCTATTATTTAGCACTACTATGACACAATGTTTTCCAATGTTGTCTCAATATAAGACATTCCTAGGCACTTGTTTTAAAACAAAACAAAGTAGACTCTTTTGCCTCAACCGAGATGTACTAAAAAAAGATTCCCACCACCCAAGTAAGTCTTCAACATCATAGTTTCTCTGGCAGGCTTTAGAGAAGAAAGCAGAGAGGTGTACACTGGTTGGACTGAAAAAAGTTTTAGTTCTACAGTGAAAACTGGCTATATGGTCACATGGCACAGGCCTATAGGCAGCCCCACCTCCTGTCTGCTACAAATCAGGAGACACTGTCTTATGTTTAAAGAATAATCATCATCCTGCCTAGTTATGTGCTACGTACAAAGCAGTTACATGTGGCTATTTCAAAAACCAGATATAAGAATGGCCAATGAAAATACATTTTTCTCATCAAATATATATTATCTTTTAGAATTCCAGAGATATGAAAAGCAGAAGGTAATCAAATGAAAATTAAATATTACTTGTGACAAAGATACAACATTCTTTACTATTCTGGGTCTCTAACAACATAATTTGCTCTAACATCTTACAAGAAAAATTTTAATTTGGCAGGACTGATAACGAAGAACATAGTACCATACATATATAAACTGCTTGTTAACATTTATTTATAAAAATAAAGAAATAGTATTTGTTTAACAAAAATAAATAAGTTCAAATACTTCCTCATTTACAGATTTTTGAATGGGATAAATTAACACTCTTCAGAGGTGTAGCCTGCCATCTGCTGGAAAGGAAAGTGAAATTTTTATATCAAGAAGTTATATAACCATCACCATGCTACTACTAAGTACTCTACTAAAAAACTGCAGTACAAGTGCATTTGTATAAATAAACACACAAACACACTTCCTGCAGGGGGTAACTAAGTAGGTATTAGATTTATCTCTAAAGTGAGAACCAGGATAAGCAGAAGTCTGAATGCATGCAAAAGCACAGAATGTGTATTTCTAGTTTGAGTTTCACTTTGGGGAAATAAAAAATTTCTAAGATGGATGTTAATGATATGATAGCTCTACAACTATGTAAATGTGCTTACTGCCATTGAAATGTATACCTAAGAAGAGTACATTTTTGTTCTGTGTATTTAATACAATGGAAGCTGGGGAGCTCTCTCTTGACCTCTTAACTTATAAGCAGTGGTTTCCTGACAACTCTATATGGACACTTAACTAATAAGCAACTTAAATTCAATGTCACCAAAACTGAACCCTTGACCCTGTCACTTACACATACTCCATCTACAGTGGCAATTCCAACTTTTCAGTTAAATCTCAGCATCTCTTTTGAGTCCTCTCCTCTTAAAAGCTACATCCAACCCATTATGCTGATTTATGCAACACTCTAATTCATACACCTCCTTTTTTAAAATCACCTCTACTGGTGCTATTATACCTTATTTTATTTTATTATTGTTTTAATTACTTCAGCAAGCGAAACTGTTGTACTTCTACTCAAAACTCTTTGAAGAGTCCACATTTCATTCACTGTTGAAGTCCTTAGGATGGCCAACAAGAACCTTATTAAGGCTTTCACCTCCTCTCCTACAATCCACTTATTGTACTCAGACCACATTGGTTTCTTTGCTATTCTCTGAATTCTTAAGTACACTCCTGCTCTTTCCCAGATGTCTGCTGGCAGATATCTAAGTCTTTGCTCAGGTCTCACTTTCTAAACAAGAGCTCTATGCTTTCTTTACCAAAACTCAAACCTCCTCACATCATAAACACTTCATTTATCTTCCTTGTTTTTTGCTTATATCAGAGTCCTAGGTAGACTGACAGTGGAGCTCCATTCCATCCATTTGGATCCCCAGCCTCTTCCATTAAGGGTTTCCGCTCCAGCTAGTACCTCTGAAAACCTTTCCACTTGGCCAATATATCTTGGCAGGGGAGGGCAAACACAGGATGGAGAAGGCAGATCTGCTTTAAAGAGGCTTGGCTATGAAGTAATATGTATACTATTACCAAAACTTCCATTTATGAGAACCAGTCATATGATCTTGCCTAGCTTCAAGGATGACAGGTTATATAATCTAGTTATATTCCCTGAAAGAAAAAGGAAAATGGACTTTAGTGGTACTTGAACTACCAATCACCTCTGCTCCCTTTCTTAATGCATACAGCAAACTCAACTCCTCCTACCACACTACATATATCCAGTAAGAAAACCTGTGCTGTACCCAGCCAGTGTGTCCAGGATCTCTGGATTTAGCACAGTCAGGACCTCAGTTAACTTTATGAAGCCACCTATGCACTAAAAAGGCAAGACATTTGTTATGATTTGTGTCTAGATGTCCCCCCACAGCCTCATACAGTCATGGGGTAGGCTTCTATGATTAATTCATGATCCAAAGCTGGAATTATAGGTGTGACTGCTACACCCACCCTGATGCAGATAGCCTGAATGAAATATAAGGGAGGGAAGGAGGCTTACTCTCTGCCTCTGCTCCTCCCTTTTTGCTCTTGCTGTTTGTTGTCACCATGAACTTCTGCCCTCTGCCATCTGCCACACTGCCTTGGAGCTGGCTGACTATGGATTGAAACTTCAACAAACTGTGAGCTAAATAAATCTTTCCTTCCTTAATTTTGGGTGTCAGGTATTTTGTTCCAACAATGAGAAAAAAGTAACTGAGACAACATTTGCACCTTCTTTTCTCACTCTCAATTTATGATGATGGGACACCTGAGTTTCTTCCTTGCCCAACATCCTCCTTATCCAAGTGGACTCTGTCATGCATTCTTAGGGCTGAAAAACCTCTCCCACATACCAGCATACCCTGCTAGAGCAAGTTGTGGGTTTTTCTAAAGTGGCTATATGGCTCTAATACTCAAGGGCTTGTTTAGCACAGGCTCATGGATTATTTGCCAGTCTAATTGCCTTGAAAACTGAGCATCATCTTGAAAACACAGACTATTTATTTTCTATCAGTTCCATGTGCCAGGAATCACACAGATCTTTGCTACTGTGTCTGTCTCTTGCTTTTAACTAACAGAAGCCAGCTACAGGACATATGAAACAAGGTCCTAATTTTGGCTGCAACAGAATCACTTAGGGAACTTTGAAAAATCATCTATATCCAGGTTTCTCAGACCTCCAGAGCTCTGTAGGTAAGATCAAGTTGATGCTGACAGGAAGCTAAGAACAAGAACTCATACTCTTAATCTAACCTTTGCCACAGGAATAGTCACCTTTTTAATGGAGTTTCCTATGCCTTTTTTGCTTTCAGAGTTTTCAGCTCTAGTTTTTTACTCTCTAGAGTCTAGAAGCAGACTGTTCTTCCTTTCAATGCCCCAAGTGTCTGAACTTTCTTGATTCCTTTTCCTATTTTGCCTTCAAACTAGCCAGAGCCAGTTCTTTCCTGTACTCATCTGCTTCTTATAGTATCTCACTATCACCCACTCTGATCCTTTAAGTTGATGTCAAAACTTTGAAGGTCTTAACAGACTTCTCTTCTAATATTAACTACTGCAGCAAAAATACCTAACACTTCACTTACCACAAAGTTTGATTTATGCCCTATCTCAGTTATTTTCTCTGTTGCTGGGACAAAATACCCAACACCCAAAACTAAGGAAGGAAAGGTTAGTGGAGGTTTCAGTTCATATTTGGCTGGCTCCAAGGCAGACTGGCACAGAGCAGAGGGCAGCATTTTATGGCAGTGGAAAACAGCAAAGAGCAAAGGGAGGAGTAGCAGTTGAGGCAGCTAGCAAGCCTCTCTCCCTCCTTACATTGTATGCAGGCTATCCGCCCCAGAGCAGGTGTAGCCTTTACATCCATAATCCCAGCACTGGATCATCAATTAATCACAAATTCTAGAAGCCTGCTTATTGATCACATAAGGCTTTGGGGGAACAACTGGACACAAACCGGTTTGCAGGTACTCTTCTCTGTCATCATTCAAGGATACAGCTTACTTAATAGCTTACTCTCCACTGGGTCTTAATGGAATTTCCTCAATTAAGGTAACAGAGAAGGAACTTTATAAATCATTATCTTGTACTAATAAGACACATCACATCATGTGCACATTTTACTAGTGACAAAAATTCACCCAGTCCCACTTAAATAAAGGAAGCTGTGAAACATAGTCTAGATGTCTAGGAAGACAGTGAGGTTAGGAAGCACTAGTGGTCTCTTTCATACTCTCTAAAACTTAAGCTCCACAAGGCAGGTATCTTTGTCTGGCTCATAGATTTATCCCTGTCTATTATGTTGCCTGGCACAAATAGGTGGTCAAAAAATATCTTCTGAGTGACTGAATGAACAAATGAATGAATGAACGAGCGAATGAATGAATAAATCGAAGATATAGTACTATACAGCAATTTTCTTATTAAAAGTAAATTAAATGGACTGAGTACTAAAAGGATATTAAATTATATTAGATAAAACATTAAATAGAACTTTCTTGAAAAGTCAAATTCAACTTTCAGGTCCTAAAAACTATGCATGAAATCTACAATCTACTATATAAATTCATATGCAAGCTGGTTAAATGCACTTAATTGTTGTAAATATAAGGAAACGTTTAAAATATTAGCACAAATACAATGAGCAGTCTTTAAAGAAATTACTACTAGCCTAATTACACACTTTTTTTAGGTGGAAACTTCTCTGTTTAGCCTCAAAAATTCACCAACATCTTTTTCAAAGGACCAGGAGAGTGTATACATAGAATCTTTATTTTGAAAATAAATAACAATGTATGGGCCAGCCAAATAGCTCAGTGGATTACAGCACCTGCAAGCAGGCACAGAGGCCAGGGTTTTGATCCCTAGGTCTGCTGTGCTGGTCCCGCCCCGGCTGAGATGGCAATTGAGACTGGGCATGGTGGCAAGCACCTGTAATCCCAGCTCTTGGGAGGCTATAAACAGGAGATTCACTAGAGTCCGATCTAGTAGTGAGACCCTGAACACCCTATAGACCCTTCTCTAAAATACAAAAAAAAAAAAAAAAGGAAACATTTACATTATTACTAAAATACACCTGTTCATAAAGCATACACAGAAAAATTCAAAACTGGTATGTATGATACCAGCTTCAAAATTATGCATAAACAGTAGAGTTTTCTTAAATCTCAAGTCACTATAACAAAAATATTTTCATGAAACAGAAAAAAAACTTAAATAAAAGTAAAAAATTGAAATCTACTTTGAAAATGAAAAAGAAACACAAGAATTCATTTGTGATGTGCATACTTTTCTGTATGTGTGTTATAACGGTTTGAAAAGAATATAGGGAAAGGTGCTCACTGACCTGACTTTGGAGGGGATCAGCATCCAGGGAGAGATGGTAAGTCCAAGGAGAAAGTTTGGACCTGGCCAGCAGCACTAGACCCAAGAAAAGCCCACAGCTATAGTAAACTATAAAAATCAGCACAGATCTTATTCTGAAAATGACTCCTTCACAGCAGGCTAGAGTTGTAGAGCAAATCCAGTATAGCACCTGCCATATGCCCAGAAAGTGCTCTATCAGGTATCATTTGGGGAAGGAGTTGATTGTTTAAAAGTGAGCGCAAGCCAGCCAGATAGCTCAGCATCTTAACATGCCTGTTTAGGCAGACGCAGGGACCAGGGGTTCAATCCTCTGAGTGCTGTGCCAGCCCTGACCCTGGGGGCAAGCTGAGATGGAATTGAGACTGGGCCTGGTGGCACACACCTATAATCCCAGCACTTGGGAGACTGAAAACAGGAGAATCACTATGAGTCTGATCTGTGTAGTGAGACCCTGTAGACCCTGTACTAAATTTAAAAAGAAAAAAAAAAAAAAAAAGGAGCAACAGAACAACTAAGGAACAACTCCATTTCTGGATTTCCAGAGTTATCTTTTCACAGTTCTAGGTGAGAGACAGCTACAGAAGACAGTCATAAAGAGGGTGTTAGGTTAGACATAGACATAGACATAAACCCCAAGAAGTTTTAAGTACAGCACTGGAAGGCTATGGGCCTTGCCTATCATCTATAATTAGAAACCAGCCTGAGTCAGTGTGCCTTTCAGAGAGGACTGAATCTGTCAGATGTAGCAGTGAAAGAAGAACTGATTGCTTTGTCCATCTACTAACATGAGCAAGTACATACTTTGGCTTGTGGGGTTGCCACAGTCTGGATGTACAAACAGAGGGCCTCTGCCTTCTACAAACAGGACATCTGACAAATCCACAGGCTATAAAACTATGTGGAGAAAAATCATTACTTGCTGGATTCTAAGATGGCAGGTACCTGTAATCTCACTGCTTGGGAGGCTGAAAAACAGGAAGGATCACTAAGAGTCCAATCTGTGTAGTGAGACCCTGTATTAAATACATTTAAAACAAACAAACAAAATCACACACACAGAGGAATTTTTAGTTGACTCAAATTTTTTTTCTTTTTTCCTCCCCCTTTCATTGCTTTTTTGGAATTTAGGTTCATTTACTTTTTATTTTGTCTTTTCCACACTTAGTGTTTCTTCTCCATTCTTACATTTCTCTTGTCCCCTTCTTCTGTTTTCTTATTCATTTTTTTCTGTTACTATTATCTAATACTATTAATTTCTTTTTACTCTGCAATAGGCCCTTTACCTCATTTTTCTCACCTCCTTTTCAACTTCCATTGATTAATATTTCAAATTCTACTATTCTCAAGTTAGCCACCCTATCTCTATTAACATAAGCATTAAGTTTTCTGAATGTTTAGATAGTTAACTCAATACTACTGCTGTGAAGTACTATTCTATTATTAGTAAAGATAAAGTTATTTCATTTAGATGTTTACTGAAGGTCAATATCTTGTTTGGCTTAGTGTTTATACTATTAAGTATAAATCTCTTTTCTATGGTTAGGAGTAGTACATTATTGTTCCTTAGGATATTCCAATATCCACTTGGACTTTGGTGTTATTATCATGTGTTGATTTTATTACTATAGTTAATTTGACAAAGTTGATGCTATCAATCAACTTTCTGTGTATGTGAATGTCTAGATTGCCATGGTATCATTAACAAAAATATAGCCCATTCCCAGAGAATTGGGTACTAAGTCAAATACACTATAGCTTCTCTTCCCAAATTAATGAGTGTGGCTGGATCTTGGGACAGAGTTAAAGACCTATGGTTGGTCAAGCCCAGAGTACAACACTAAAAAGTAGACACTAACCAAAGAGATCTCCATACTAGCAACAAAGCCTTCCACTATAATTAACCCAAAAGCCTCAATACATATACATGTGGGTGCACATGTGTGAAAGCATACCCACATACACACACAAATAAGCAAACAAAAAACTAGAAACATGGGAAAACAAGACAACAAAACACCTCTGAAAACTGCTAATTCCCCCAAAGCTACCCATGGACATCAATGGAGAAAAAACTGAAATAATCTAAAGTATAGCAAAGGAGATTTTAAAAAATAAAAATCAATAAGGTACTTGAGAGTTCAAAGAAAATACAAATAGGTAATTTGGATCTAATGAAACAATCAACATGCTTTCACTAATAAAAAGCTAATGAAGTTAAAATGATACATGAATGTACAGTATAGAAAAGAATTAAGAGTCCATGAAAAGATGTCAAGCAGAAACCACCAATGTGATGCAGTTTCAAAACTACAACTCAGGGCTGTTTTGTTTTGTTTTGTTTTTTTTTTCTTTCTTTCTTTCTTTCTTTTTTCTTTTTGAAAGCTACTCATAGGATTTTAGGATTTAACAAATAACAAGAAGTATGAAATCTTAGACCAAAGCAGTGTTGACAATAAAGGAATGATAAATACAAGAGCTCAAAATAGTAAAAGCTACATAACCAAATTCCAAACCTACACATTAATACAAAACAGAAAAAAATCAAAATTAAAAAGCAGAAAGGAGGGCAAACAAAGATCTATCAATTAAATACCTATTTTAAAGAAATATCTAGAACATAACAAAAACCCCTAATATTTACCAATAAGATTTCTTAGTTTTCTTATAGTCTTCTCTAGAATTAGAAGAGAATTTGTCATTTAACAATGGGAATGTGATT
>NW_004524595.1:6768018-6771925 GCF_000260255.1 Octodon degus | reverse complement strand
TCACTAATAAGTATATCTTCAAGGGGCATCCACTTAAATATGAAGGCTTCAAGTTTATCATTCTTTATAGCTGAGTAGTACTCCATTATATAAAAGTACCACATCTTTTTCAACCATTCCACATGTGACAGGCACTTTGGTTGTTTCCAAGTTCTGGCTATTACAAATTGTGCTGCTATAAACATAGGTATGCATATATCACTATGATCAGGGCTGTTGTCTGTAACGAATTAGTGAGAAATATCCTAAAAACAACAAGGAGCCAGGGATAGAGCTCAGTGGCACAAGCTCCTGCCTGGCCTATGCAAGGTCCTGAGTTTGATTCTCAGTACCAAACAATGACAACAAGGAAATACAAAAAAATGGATCCAAGAGCTGTTAGATGACACAAACAAGACTAATTAAACTAACTAGAATTAGTGAAAAATCAGATAATAATAAAAGTAGCATTAAAAAACCTGTTTACATAGGAGAATCACTATGAGTCCAATCTACGTAGTAAGACCCTGTGGACCCTGTACTAAATACATTTTTAAAAAACTGTTTACAGAAATAATAGCAAAACCTTTCCAAATATGAGGAAAGAATTTATACACATAAGTGATCCATAGAGAATTCCCAAATAACCACAAAAAGCCACAATTAGAAAAAAAAAACCTCTCCACATATCAATCAGACCAGAAATCCAACAGAAAAAGAGAATTAAAAGACTTTAAAGAAAAGCAATAGTGCACTTATGAAGGAAAAGAAAAATGTACTGGAATTATAGCCAACTTCTCAAAACAAACCTTAAAGGTTAGGAGAACTTGGAGTGAAGTATTTCAAGCCCTGGAAGAAAACTTCTAATCCAAACTGATAAATCCTGCACAACTGTCTTTTAAAACTTATGAAGAAATAAAATATTTCTAAGATATATCCACTAGAACAAACACTTTAAGAAACTCAGCCTGGGCGTAGGGGCACATGCCTGTAATCTCAGCGCGGGGGAGGCTAAAAACAGGAGGATCACTATGAGTCTGAGCTGCATAGTGAGTGCCTGTAACAACCGAATAGAAAAAGAAAAAGGGAGAGGGAGAGAGGGAGAGAGGGAGAGAGGGAGAGACGGAGAGAGAGAGAGAGAGAGAGAAATTCATGACCACTGATTGGGTTGGAAGGAAGAAAGAAAATGGTAGAATGGTTACCAGTAGCAAAACTCAGCCTCTTTGAGATCCAAAATTCAGACACTAGAAAATAACAACATGTCAAAAACAGAGAATCAGCTCTTTTCCAGCTGGAACCAAGGACGGTGTAGAAGAGAAGTAAAAGAAGGTTCCTGCTGTGCCAGAAACCCTTAAGAAAAAGTGAAGACATTTCACAGAGTTGAAGATAAAGCGCCTGAGAAAGAAGTTTGTCCAGAAGACACTTCACAAGGTGAGGAAGAAAGAAGCTCATCTATGAAAACACCAGGCACTATCATAAGAAGTACAGACAGATGTACAGAACTGAGATCTGAATGGCTAGGATGGCGAGAAAAGCTGGCAACTCCTATGTCTCTGCAGAGCCCAAACTGGCATTTGTCATCTGGGTCAGGGGTATCAATGGTATGAACCCAAAGGTCCTCAAGATGTTGCAGCTTCTTTGCCTTCGCCAAATCTTCAATGGTACCTTCGTTGAACTCAACAAAGCTTCAATTAACATGTGAGAATTGTGGAGCTGTACATTGCATGGTGGTACCCAAACCTGAAGTCAGTGAATGAACTAATATACAAGCATGGCTATGGCAAAATCAGTAAGAAGTGAATTGGTTTGACAGATAATTCACTGACTGCTCAATCTCTTGGTAAATATGGAATCATCTGCATGGAGGATCTGATTCATGAGATCTATACTGTTGGAAAACAGTTCAAAGAGACAAATAACTTCCTGTGGCCATTCAAGTTATCATCTCCACAAGGTGGAATGAAGAAAAAGACCACCCATTTTGTGGAAGGTGGAGATGCTGGAAATAGGGAAGAGCAGATCAACAGCCATATTAGAAGGATGAACTAAGGTATCTACCATGGTGTTTTTATGATTTGGTCAGTTAAGAAAGTATCTGCTTCCAAATTGGAAAAAAAAAGAAAAGAGAGACAGAATCAGATCACTGAGAATCAGTAATGAACTAAAAGAAAAAATTAGAAGCTAAAGAGAAGCTGGACAGATGGTCCACAATACAGAAAAAACAAGGAAGCAATTGACTCTCTCCTCAGGACTCATGGCTCATAGTATGGGAAACCACATTTCCCAGAAGCAAAGTAAGCACCCACGGTTGACTGATCCAGGGAGAAATGGCACTGGAGCCCAATGCTTTGTGAAGTACACAAACAACCAGGTGTTTTTGCCCTGAGGGGACTCCTTCAACAAAGCAGGTAACAACAGGAGAGGGACTGAAACATGACCACTATCAGCAGAGAATCCTCAATCAGGTGCCATTTCAGGAAAGGGTTGATTACTTAAGTCAGACTCAGAACAACTAAAAAACACTTCAAAACTAAAACACTTCAAGTTTCCAACCATTACCCTCCCATAGTGACTGGGGAAGAGACAGCCAGGGAGAGACAACTATGGATTCAAGGCCTGCTAAAAAGAGATCCTGAGACATTTAACCTCAGGCCATGAAGGACTCAGACTGATCCTTGCAGTGAAAAGCCCACTGCACTAAGAAAAAGCTGGAAATGGTGAATGACATTAAGTACCTGAACACTTACCCTGTTTGACTACATCTAACACAGATCTCAGGCCTGACCACTTACCCAATCCATGAGGGCAAGCAAAGACACACCTCACTCTGGACACTGCCACACCCTGATGGAACAGAGGTGCATCTCACAAATCCAGTGGCTGCTAAGGTTAGCCAGATAATGAGTTTCTGGACCCCAAAACTGCAGATACTACAAGAAAACCACTCATTCAAAAATATGAAGAAAAAAATCTGCTTTTGGACTCATTTGCTTGTCTTTTTTCCTTCATACTCATTTAAAAAAATATATTTTATTTTCCATATTATTTCATAGTTTGCTTTTATCTTTTAGTTCTCATTTTTTCTTTTACCTTTTTATAACTCTATAAATATTCTTCTACTCCACAACAGGATCCTCTGTCTCACTTTTCTGTCATCTCCACTTAATTTTTCAAAATTTTGTTTTTTGTTTTTTCCTATTCCTAAACTCCTATATCTTTAATATTATAACTATTAAGCATTATTAATCTTTAGAAAGATAACTAACTTTATGTTACTACTGTTCAATTTTTCCCTATCATTAGTGGAAGTACAATTATTATATTTAGTAGATATTTACTAAGTGTTAATATTTCCTGTCTTAGGCTTTTCTATAATTACGCATTTCTTTTTTTAACTTTACTAAAAATCAATAATTACGTAGCATATTAAAAATCACAGACAAATATTAAAATGTGAAATATATAAGATGTAGACAATGAATTTTAGAGAAATATTTCTGAAATGAATACATAATATGAGATTAATAGATTGCACATTGAAAATAAATTATTTAGAAACTTAAATGAATGCAACAATAAAAACTGTCCAAAATAAAAATGAAGAATTTACAGATCAGTCATATAATAGTTCACTATGCCAAAATCAATGAATTTATATTCATATCATTAGATGTCTCAAAGCAGAAGGGCATAGACAGTAAATATTTAAAGATTTAAAATTTCTGAATTTAGTTGAACTTATAAGACCTCATTTCCAAGAAAAATGAACCTTTTGCACAAGAAATTTGAAAAAAATCATATCAAGATACACAAAAATGAAATTGTCCAAAACTTATTGTAAAGAAAAAAATCATCAAAGCATATACATAAAAACATTAGCTGTGGAAGAACAAAATTATATAGCATCTAATTCCACACTACAAAGGAA
>NW_004524595.1:6757333-6767293 GCF_000260255.1 Octodon degus | reverse complement strand
TTCAGAAAACTAAATATTAATTAATTAAAAATTAAATGTTTCAAAACAATTGTACTAAGAAAAAGTTTTCATGATAGTAAAGAATTACTAAGAATAAAACATAAATACTGGAATGGCAAATATATGACCAGCACTTTCTAACAGTTTGGGGATAGGATATCGCACAAAATTCTAGTATGTCATGGACCTGGACAGTGTCCATGACGCTTACTGGTGGCCAGGTGTCACTGGTGGGACTGAGCTACTACTATTTCCTTGATATCCACTCTGTAGACCCAGATAGAATCATGACCCATAGGGTACAGGAGAAGTCCATTTGTGGAGTATGCTTATGGAAATATTTTGCTGCTGTATACAAAAGAATAATTGAAAAGACCGCTTTTGTATACCTCTTATTTTCCTGTATTTAATTGTTTGCCCTATTTGGTGCATTCTTTCCATTCTCATTCACGGAGTTGCGGTCATTTTGCTCCCTCTCTACAATATCTTTTAGTAGTTTGTGTAGGCTTGGCTTTATCATCATGAAATTCTTTAGTTTTTCTTTGTCATGGAAGCATTTCACTTCTCCATTATACTTGAAAGAGTTTTGCAGGGTATTATCAGTCTGGGTTGCAATTTGTTTTCATAGAGGACTTGAAGTACTCTGCCTCATGCTCTTCTTGACTTCATGGTTTGTGAAGAGAAGTCTGCCGTTATTCTGATGGGTTTTCCTTTAAATGTGATCTGTTTCTTTTCTTTAACAGCTTTTAAGTATACTGTTCCTGTGCTGAATTTCTGGGATCTTGATTATTATATGTCTGAGTGTGTTTTTAATTGGGTTGATATTATTTGTAGTTCTATATGCTTTGGTTACCTGAATATCAGATTGTTTCCCCATTTTTGGGAAGTTTTCTGCTATTACTTTCATCCATATTCTTTTTATATCATTTGTATTAACTCCTTCTTTCTCACTGATGCCTTTTTAGTCTTATGTTGTTCATCTTTGCATCGTCTTCCAGATGTTGAATTATTTTTTCCGTATCCTGTTGTTTTAAGAGATCTTTTCTTACTTTTTCACTAGCTGCAATGGTGTCTTTAAGGTCTGAAAGTTTATTTTTCACTTTCATTCAAAAAGTTTTGCCAGCTTGTGATTGAGGTTTTAGTTTCCTGTATAGCACTTTGAATCTGCTTCACGCATTCTATTTCTTTCCCATATTGCTTATTCAAGGATTCCATCATTTTTCTATCCTCCTCTATTTTTTTTTATCAGTGTCTTCTTTAGAAGCGCTTAGTACTTCTTTTATTATAGTTATTTCTTTTTTTTACCTCAAAAATTATTTTTGAGGGGCCAGGGAGATGGCTCAGTGGAATAAGCACTTCCCTGGCAAGCACAAGGGCCCGAGTTCAATTCCTGGTTCCGCAAAAAAAAAAAAAGAAAAGAAAAGAAAAAGAAATTATTTTTGATCTGATTTCCTCTATGCCTTTCTGCAGTTGTTTCTTTACTTCTGATGCTATTATTTCAGAGATTTCTGGTATATAATTTCCAATTTCTTTTATGCTAATGTCTCTTGCATTTGTTCTGGGTGGGCTCGGGGCTTAAGAATGCCTTTGCTCCTTCTCTTTGTCATTTTGTATAGCACTGTTCTCTGACCTTTGGTGTAGAGCTTAGACAGAGTTATTATCTTAGCACCAGGTCCAGATCTATCAAGTTCAAACTCATCCAGGTGGGTATGGCATGGGTCTGGTTGCTGTGCTCCACTTCTTCCTGCTGCAGTCCTTAGAGGTGAACCCTCTGTGTCACTCTGGCAAGATGTTCTTCTCTCGGATCAGCTTGGTGAGTCTTGCCTCTAGCCTCTATGCAAAGAGTTCTGCTGCAGTGTTCCACATTGGGCCTGTATGCTGGGCCTGGGCTCTGGATCGAAAGAGGATCTGAAAGAAGATCCGGCGGGCCCCAGGTTGAATGAAGATCCAATGGGCCCCAGGAAGTCTCACTCACACTCAAGGCCTGGATCGAATGAGGATCTGGCGGGCTCCAGGTGGTCTCATTCACACACCGGGCCTGGGTTGAATGAGTATCAGGGCTCAGGCAGTCTCACTCACACGCTGGGCCTGGGTCAAACACACATTTCTTTTCTAATCTTAAAGATGTACATTAATCGTTCTTAAGGTATGTCAAAATCTAGTTCGACCTGCACAATATTATTGTTGCCGATTTACTTGTTATTAGCAGGATCACATACTTACTGCTATTAATAGGTTTTCTATGTATATCAATACCCAATTACCTTTGTGACATTAGTAATACTGAGGTCCGGAACTGGATACTGGGGCAATACATTACACTCCCCCTCACAAGTTAACTGAGATCATCAGATCTTGGGACAGAGGCAAAGGACTATAGCTAGCCACACCCTGAGTGCATCAATTAAAAGCTAATTAAGCAGATCTCCATACTAGCAACAGTCTTTCCACTAGAAGTGACTGATACTTAAGCTCAAAATAAAACAAAAGCATGAAAAAGTAATCAATAAGAAGCCTCCCAAAACCACCGTCTCTCCGATCCACGGAGCACTGAAGGGGAGGAAAGCAAAAGCCACACAGCTGAATTATTGGAAAGGACATCAGAGGAGATCAAAAACAGATCACTGAGGTGTGTCAAGGGCTCACAGAAAATATAACTAATCAGATAATAGAATTAATAAACTAACTGGGAAACTTAGAGAAGACTACTAAAAAGACAGCTGATGTAAAACATCAATGACCAGTTTAGCAAAGAACTAGAGTCCAAGATAAGGTTCTAAAAGAAATACAGGAAAAGGAAAAAAAAAAAGAAATTAAAAATTATATTTAAACCATGGGCAGTAGAAGTGACCAATATAAGGACAGACTATCAGAAGACAGTTTGGGATGCTTTCAAACATGAATTATTCAGAAATACCTTAAAACAACAAGAGACAAGACAAAGTGGAATAAGTGAAAATTAGAAGACAGCACATAAAACCTATTTACAGAAAACTTATCTACAGAAAGTTTTTACAAAAGCAAAAACTTTCCAAGTTTTGGTAAAGAATTAAACATAGGTAAGTGAGACATTAAACACACACACACACACACACACACACACACACACACACACACACAGCTACAATCAAAACAGAACCTCTCTGCTTGAGACCATAGTCAAAATACCAGAAGTCCAGTACATGGAAGCTGTAAGAGAAAAGCAACAAATTACTTATAAAGGTAACCCCATTAGAATTACAGCAGACTTCTCAAAATAAACTCTAAAAGCCAGGAAATCTTGAAGTGCTTCAAGCCCTAAAAGACAACTTTCAACACCTACTGATATATCCAACAAAACTTTCTCTCAAAAGTAGTGAAAAAATAATGTACTGTATTTCCATGATAAAGAGGACCTCAAGAAATTAATGAGCACCATAAAATTTTCAAGAGTAACACTGGACATGGTGGTGCACACCTGTAATCCCCGCACTTAGGAGGCTGAAAACAGGAGAATCATTATGAGTCCGATCTATGTAGTTAGATCCTGTAGACCCTGTACTAACTACATAAAAAATAAAAAATAAATTTTTTCAAGAATAACCCTGTTTCAAATCTAGCAGTTAATTGGACGGATTCTCACCCTGACTAACTATATATACTGACACCTGTGAACTAAGCAACTGCATTGAATATGGCAATTTGTAATAGTAGGTTCATGCTTGGAGTGCCTGTCATTCTTGTCTTCCAAATACATGCTGTTTGTCATGACACGCCAGTTGCTGCCATGCTGTCTCTCAGGTAGATGATTGTTTAAAAAGGAAGGGGGTGGTGAATGAAGGCAGGAGACAGGAAAAGGAGTGTTGCGAGACTGTCCTGCAACAATGTTGTATATGGTTAGATTTCTGGACTTATGTGTAAACATACATAATTCTTTATTCCTATTTTTGAAATATATTTTAAATTTTAATTTTTTGTCATATTATGTAGGGACTTAAAGTTTAACATATCAACACTTTATGAAAAATACCTATTCCATGTTATGCCTAAGATGTTTGATATTCAGACAGATAGTGAGGTTAAGCTAAACAGCCTAGGTTATACGGCAATAACAATAAGCTTCTCTTCTGGAGGGTTAACAACCTACGTTTGCAGATCAAAAATTAGAGAAAAAGGAGGGCTGCAAGGAAAGCCAACATTTTGGCCCTAGCCTTCCAAGGTCAATTAAGACTCAGGACATATGAGAACTTGTACTGTAATATCATGTAACTCAGTTTTGTCCCAAATTTTCTGATCAAGGAGATTATGGCGCCAAAGAGGAAAGTGATCGATGATGTAGAGTGTGCCTAAGGAGAGTCACATGGAGAGAAAACATTCTCTCAGGCTTTCACAGACAGCAAACTGGCCAAGCAATGGCCATGACTCATCCACATGGCTGACACTGACAAAGGATCTACAATCTGAAGTACAGGGTCCCAGGATAAATCCTGAGAGGATTTGATTGACCTTATCAGATCCAAAAGCTACAATTCTTGTTACATAGGTCTTGCTTTATCTTGATCTTAACCATCCAGCAGAAAAGTATAAAAATGAAGTACAAGAAATAAAGCCATGCTGTTATGTTGAGCTGTAGGGGACTCAGGTCAACAACTTCTAATATTACCAGTCAAGTGGAAGACCCAGTACTATTATGGACTACTGGACTATTTTGGAATATTTTGCTGAGTTCACACATCTATAATATTTAAATGATGGAACTAAACAAAAAAAGCGGATACAGATGAATGACCATTTTGTATCTGTGTATTCAAAATGGTTAGGATAGATATATAGCTACATTCTCTTAAGGAATAGAGGGATTTGTTTGAATAGTGTTTGTAAATAGGATATCATGTCTGCATCTTGTACAACAAATAACCACTAGGAAGGCAGTATGCAATGTGTTAATTATTGGAACTATCCTACCAATTTGATTTGAAACTGTCTCATTGCTATTTATTTCTCAATAAAATTATGGGAAAAAAAAAAGAATAACCCTGAATGAGAAAATGAAGCTAACAATGCCAAAACATTGTAGAGGATAAGTAGGAGAGGCAGAGTAAGCAGTTAAACAGAAAGGGAAGAGGTCAGCAATTGGAAAATCATGATGTAGAATAAGTCGACATCTTCCAGTAATAACTCTCAATATGAATGGTCTGAATGTCTGAATTAAAAGACACAGATCAGCAGGATGAATCAAGAAACAAAATCAAATGGTATGTATTATACAAGAAACATGTTTACCCAAAAGAAATTCATAGACTAAAAACCAAAAGATAGAAAACAATATTCCATGCAACACTAACCCAGAAAAAAAGTAATAATTACTTTAATTTCAGACAATTAGGTTTCAAGCTGAAACTGATCAAAAGAGGTAAAAATATCACTACAAACTAGTTAAGGGAAATAGTCCACAGAAAGAGATATCAATTATAAGCATACATGCACCAAAAATTGGCATATTCAATTTCATAAAATAAACACAATTGGATATAAAAAATAACACAATTATAATGTAGGACCTCAATACTCCACTGTCACGAACAGACCAACTAGGAAAAAAAGCAACAAAGAAATTATACTAGAATTAAACCAAATCTCTGAATAAATGGATTTAATAGATATCCACAGTGCTCTACCCAGAATATACTTATCTTCTCCATAGCACATGGGATTTCGCCAAAACAGACCATATGCTAGCCTATAAAACATATTTAAATAAATATAAAAGAACAGAAATTATCCCATGCATATTATCAGATAATAGTGTAAAGAAACTAGGAATCAAAGACAAAAGAAACCACAGAAATTATACAAACATATGAAAATTAACACATTCCTGCTAACATGAACCACCGTTAATTAGTACATACATCACAGCATCATGAGGTAGCCTGAACCACCAGGGATTAGCTATTTAATACCAGAAAAAGGAATTCAAATCAAGGCTAACCAGCAAGAAGACATAAGAATTACAGCCCAGTTGCAAATATGTTAAGCAATACTCTCTTAAAAACCTAGATTCTGGGGCTGGTGAGATGGCTCAGTGGTCTAAAGCACCTACTTAGAACAAGCTTAGCAAAGCACAGGGACTATGGTTCAATCCCCCAGCACCACATGCCAGCCAGCCCCGCCCCCTGGTGGGCTGAGCTGGACACACACACACACACACACACACACACATCATTCTATCATTAAAACTAAAGTTTTAAAGCGAAGTCTAGAATAACTTTTTAGAAAGAGTTTGACATTTTTTAAATTCTAGAAATAAGAGAAAAAAGAAGTTATTGATAAGCATACCAAAAAATTTATAAACACCGCAAAAAAAGGCAGATATCAATGTTTACCTAAATACTGTTTTGTTTTTTGGCGGAACCGGGGATTGAACTCAGGCCCTTGCGCTTGCCAGGGAAGTACTTATTCTACTGAGCCATCTCCCTAGTCCCTCAATATTGTTCTTTTAAAAACTACTTTTGATCTTAAGTACAACAGTATGACAACTGCTGGAAAATACAGTGTTTTCCCCAACATAAAAGCTACAGAAATTTAAATCCTTTATTTCATGCTGATCGCTTTGAAACATTTAAACCCTCTCTACATGAAGAAAAACTGCTTGAAAACAACTTTAAACCTTATGGAAAGTTCAAAATAATAAACATAATGGAGGAACATACCTTGTACAATTTTAAAATCAAAAGAAATCTACATTTTACTTTGGGAAGGCAGCATAAAATTTACTGAATAAAAGAGACTATTTCAAATGTAATAATCTCTTCATCTCCAAAATTCTGTTTTTATTTATTTATTTATTTATTTAATGTACTTAGTACAGGGTCTACAGGGTCTCACTACACAGATTGGACTCATAATCCCAGTGCTTAGGAGGCTCATGTTTTCAGCCTCCTAAGCACTGGGATTAAAGGTGTGCACCACCACGCCCAGTCTCAGTTGCTGTTTCAGCACGCCCCTGGGGTGGGGCTGGCACAGCACACCAGGGACTGAATCCCAGTCCCTGTGCCTGCCTAAGCAGGTGCTTTAATCCACTGAGCTATCTGGCTGGCCCAAAATTCTGTTTTTAAAACTCAGTATGGGCAACCATTATGAAAATCAGTATGGAGAGTCCTCAAAAAGCTAAGATTGGAGGTCCCATTTAAGCCAGCTATACACTTCCTAGGTATTTTTCCAAAAGAACTGAAATCATCACATCAGAGCAATATATGTGTACCCATGTTTATAGCAGCACAATTTGTCATAGCTAAATCTTGGAAACAACCCAAATGTCCATCAACTGAGGAATGGATAAAAAAGATGTGGTATTTTTACACAACGGAGTAGTACTCAGGTATAAAAAAAGATAAATTCTAGGCTTTTTCAGATAAATGGATGCAGCTAGAGGCTAGATCCACATGTGCAAACAATGAATTATCTTGCTAATGTGAAAACCTGAAGGAGTAAGGAAAATCTAAAGGGCACAACAGATACTGTGAAAGGGAAAGAACTTATTCAATGGGAAGGAAAAACTTGGATGAGGAAAAGGACAAATGAAAGAAGGAAAAATATATATTCAGGTATTTAGGTATATATGCAAGATAGTTTGGATAATTGTATTGTGGATTTCTACTGGTCTTTTGAAAGGAGCAATTAATGCTTAAATTTTTTTTAATTCTGATTTATTTTCTTCCTCTTTTAAATTTCTTATGACTTCTTTCTTATTGTTTTGTTTTTCTTTAAACAAATCTTACACGTTTATACCTGGTAACCTGAACAATAATTTGAAGACAGTGTCATGTAATACAGCAACCATTGTTGAAGTCCTATTACTTTGTTTTTTTCTTTTTTTGTTGGAACCAGGGATTGAACTCAGGCCCTTGCAGCACTTGCCAGGCAAGTGCTTATTCTACTGAGCTAGTTCCCCGGCCCCAGTCCTATTACTTTGTTTAGTGAAATCTTGTATATCATTTCTAATGGTTTTTTTTTTTCCTATCACTATTTTGTATTCTTTAAAATAAAAATAAAACTTAGTGTGAAAATATTTCATCAGACCATAGCCTTCTCAGGCAGGGTATGCCCCAGGATCCTGGTTCTGTTACAGATGAGACAGACAAACTGTCAGAGACAGACTGAAAAACAAAGCAGTTACCCAAGAGGAATGCTCTTTCATCTGGTGTTGGTTGCTGTGAGGGCCACTAGCATGGCCACGCCAAAAGCAGTTCTGGCAGAGCTGGTAGTTGTGGCACTGCTGGCATCGGTACCGGAAGCCCATCATGCTCTCACAGCGGCAATAGGAGCACTCCACAGGGTGGAAGACTGGTGACCCAAAGAGACAAAAGGCAGGGGGAAAAAAAAGACAAGTTTGTCACCTGCAGAAGAGAATCAAAACAAAAGAAAAGCAAATCTAACATAAAGTCCAAGGTGAAAACAAAACTAGAAAGCATCTAAGTTGTCTTCTTTTTGTCAGCAAGGTTTTCTGAAAGTCTGCAAAAGAACTAATGAGTGTATTTGAAATTAAAACCATTATAATTTGGCATAGATTCCTCCAGAAAACATAATTCTAAAATCAGAATAGTCAACATCAGTGCAAACAATATTTATAATTTTATAATTTGGGGTCCTATAAAATGCTAGATACACATATGCTAATATTAAGTTATCAGACGGCAGGACATGGTGGTGCACGCCTGTAATTTCAACACTCAAGGGGTTGAGGCAGGAGGATCTGAAACCAGGCCAGCCTGGGCTACAAAGTGTTCGAGGCCAGCCTGAAGTACGTAGTAAAACCCTGCCTCAAAAAGACCAAACAAACAAACAGATGTATTCTGCTAACTTTGGTTAAATATGTATGTCAATTTGATTTTATTCTAAGCCAGCCAGGAGCTCTTGCTCATATTAGTGGAATGGGTAATGATGCAGGAAAGCAATATCCAAGAATAACTAAGATCAAATACTAACAAGACCTTGTTAAATGTATTATTTTGCTAAACTACATCACATAAAAGCTATCTTCTCATATACTATACACCTGGGTTTATCAAGTAACATTTAAAAAGTGCAAATTTAGCTTATGAAAGTAAATATTTGTCATTCTGGGCTACATAGTTCAAAGGAATTTCAACACACTGGGAAAAAAGGGCCAAAGTAAAAAAAATTAAAACTATCTTAATTTTAGAATTTGCTTCCCACTGTAA
The DNA here is from genome assembly GCF_000260255.1 of Octodon degus. Lineage (NCBI taxonomy): Eukaryota > Metazoa > Chordata > Mammalia > Rodentia > Octodontidae > Octodon > Octodon degus. Next base: position 6,758,090 of record NW_004524595.1, on the reverse strand, counting down.
GAATTAAGATATATAAACACATGTTAACGTGATAAGTAAAATGTTTGATTTATAGATATATTTCAATGATTTCATAACATCTGTCTCCAAGGAAAAACAATAGCACTAACCATAAAAGGCTGTAATCAATAAATAATACATGTGAAAGATATAATAAAATATTCATATGGATAACATACATCTAGACAAATGAGGTTCTTTCTACTTCTCACAGCAGATACAAGATTATTTTATGAAAATTAATTAGATATGAAACTAACAAAACAGTTAAGGCTACATAAAAGCCCAGCATTCAGGCTGGGGATATAGCTTGGCTGTCTAAGCGCCTGCCTGACAAATGCAAGGACCCAGGTTTGACTCCCAGTACCGCATGCCATGCCAGCCTCAGAACACTGGGAGGGCATGCCAGCTACCAAAACCAGGGGTGGTGGCGCAGGCCCACAATCCTAGAGCTGGGGAGGCTGAGATAAGAGAATCATATGAGTCTGTGCTGCATAATGAGACATTGTACCAAATAGATAAATAAAGATTTTTTTAAAAATCACAGCCTTCAAAGAACCTTTAATACTGGTATAATTTAACGATTTAAATCTCTACTCAAAAATCTTGCTAAAAATTTTTGCAGTTTTAGTCCAGTCAAAAGATTGTAATCTTTTGGAAGATTACTGTGAGTCTAAGACCATTCTGGGCTACATAGTTCAAGGTTAGACTGCACTACATAGTGCAACTCCAAATAAAATGAAGGGAAAGGAAGGAA
>NW_004524595.1:6753902-6757233 GCF_000260255.1 Octodon degus | reverse complement strand
GGAGGGGAGGGGAAGGGAGGAGAGAGGAGAAGGGAATCCTGTATCTTGAAATCCTGTAGTTGAGCAGAAGTTTGTGAGAAGTTTAAAAAAAAAAGTATGGATAGAAGGGATGGGGGAAAAGTATTAGAAAAGAGGAGGGAGTATGGATTTTCCTTTTTAATAGCTTCTCAGTTGGTTCTTGTTCTTTTCTGTAGGATGAAAGAGACAGGGAACAGCCTAGAAAGAAGGAAAGCTGCATAAAAAAGCTATAGCCTTCCTTTTAATAAAATCAACCTAAGGGTTGGGGAGATAGCTCAGCAGAGTAAGCGCCTACCTGGCAAGTGTAGGGTCCTAAGTTCAATCGCCAGTACCACAAAAACAAATAAATAAAGTAAGATAAAATCAACCTAAATAAGGAGATAAATTGACAGCAACCACAGAAAACGCTAAAATGTTTCTAAGAAATGAGGACCATTTCAACTCAAAACAAAACAAAAAATGAAGAACGTTGGCGGACTCTGGGCAGATGCAGGACTCTGGTAAGCTCTGACCTTCCTTAGCCCCAGGGCACAGGCAAGGAGCTTCTGCTGGTACCTGTCCAAACTTTTAGGAACTTTGGTGGACTCTTGAGTGGCCTGCGGGATGCAGGAGAGCTGCAATATGTGTGCCCAGCACAAGCAGACATGGAGCTTTCCGGGAACCACTTAAGAACTTTGGCAGACTCTGGGCGGCGTGCAGGACTCTATCTAGGTGATTACTGAGAGCTTCAAAAATGTCAAAATGCAGGAGCAAAGGGCACTCTCAATCCTCTAGCCCACTCAAAACAAATCCAGGAGACAAAGACATACAAAAACTTGGAAATCACAGACCTGAAAGCTCTGAAATGATAGTAACTGAAGTAAAGAAACAAATCCATCAGGTTATAGAAGAACTAAGACCAGAAATAATCTCTCAGGTCCAAAAAGAAAGGACAACAATCGTGAAAGAATTGCTCAGCACAGCTAAAGAAGACATAAATAGAAAAACAGAGGATAATACAAAAATGATGGAAACACTGAATGAACAATACAGGAAAGAACTGGAATGCATGAAACAGATTCAAATAGGATATCCAGGAAATTAAGAACTCCACTGAAAGCTGCCAAAACCACTTGAATGAAACTGAAGATAGACTTTCAAGATCTCGAAGACAGTGTTGCTGCTAATGAACATGAAATAAAAGATCTCTTAAAGCTAACAAGGAACCAGGAAATAACAATTCAGTAGCTACAAGACAATGTGAAGAAAAATAATATAATAATAGGTGTCAATGAAGCAGCGGGAGACAGCACAAGAGACATAAAAAAAGACTATTTGCAGAAGTATTAGCAGAAAGTTTTCTAAACAGGAGAAAACAAACTGACATACAGATAAGCGAGGCATATACAACTCCACACAGCCATAATCACAGTAAATCTATACCTAGACACATAATAATCAAGATCTCAGAAATTCAGCAAAAGAATACATTACTAAAAACTGCTAGAGAGAAGAAACAGATCACCTATGATGGAAAGCCCATCCGAATCACAGCAGATTTCACAACCCAAACCATCAAATCAAGTGAACTACTTCAGGTCCTGAAAGAAAGAAATTCGAGCCCAGACTGATATACCCTGCAATACTATCTATCAAATTCAATGGCAAAATAAGATCCTTCTATGACAAAGAACAATCAAAGAAAATCATGACTACCAAACCTACCCTACAAGAGTACTGACAGATATTCTAGAAAGAGACAGAAGTGATCACAGCTTCAAGAACAACAGAAAGGAACCACCAAACAGAGCAAGTAACTAAAAAGAGGGGAAAAGTATGGAACCTATAACAGGAAAATAACATGAGAAAGATGAGCCAATATGTATCAGTTATAACCATCAATGTACATGGCCTCAATTCACCAATCAAAGGAAACAGACTACCAGAGTGGATTAAGAAACAAAATCCAACAATATACTGTATAGAAGAAACACATTTAACTCAAAAGGAAATTGACAGACTGAAAGTCAAAGGATGGAAAACAATCCTCCATATCACAAGAAATCAGAAAAAAGCAGAGGTAGCTATCCTGGTTGCTGAAAATATCAACTTCAAGCCAAAAATCATCCAAAGAGATAAAGTCACTACATACTTGCTAAGGGAAAAGTATAAGAAGAAGAAATTAACAATTATAAATATATATGCACCCAATATAGGAGCACCCTCCTACACAAGACAAATTTTAAAAGACATGAAAAATCAAATGAGCAAGGGTTGGCCAGATAATTCAGTGGACTAAAGTGCCTGCTTAGGCAGAGTGCAACGGCCAGGCTTCGATCCCCAGCATGCAGAGCCAGCCCCACCCCTGGGGCACAGTGAAATGGTGACTGAGACTGGGCATGATGGTGCACACCTGTAATCCCAGCACTTGGGGGGCTGAAAACAGGAGAATCACTACAAGTCCAATCTGTGTAGTGAGAGCCTGTAGATCCTGTACTAAATGATTTTTTTTAAAAAAATCAAATGAGCAATAATACAATACCAACTTTAACATGCCAAGGTCACATACTGATAGGTTAACTAGGCAAAAAATCAGCAAAGAAGTAACAACTAAACCAAACTTGTGAAGAAATTGACTTGGTAGACCTTTACAGAGTGTTTCACCTAACAGCAACAGAACACACATTCTTCTCAGCTGCACATGGGATGTTCTCCAAACAGACCATATATTAGCATACAGAGCATTCTTAAGTAAATGCAAAGGAACTGAAATTATCCCATGCATACTATCTGATCACAGTGCAATAGAACTGGAAATTATTGACAAAAGAAGCTACAAAAATCCCATAAGCACATGAAAATTAAATAACCTATCAAACAACCAGCAGATCACAGATGAAATTAAAGAGGAAATTTTAAAATATTTACAGTAAAATGAAAACACTGATACAACTTACTGAAACCTGTGGGATGCAATGAAAGCTGTTTTTGTTTCTGTTTGTTTGTTTGTTTGTTTGTTTGTTTGTTTTGGCAGAACCAGGTATTGAACTCAGGACCTCATACTTGCCAGGCAGGCACTTATTTTACTGAGCTATCTCCCAGGCCCAAAAGCTGTCTTAAAAGAAAAATTTATAGTGGTAAATTCGCACACTAGGAAAACAGAACAAGTCCAAATAATTGACCTTATGCTACACCTCAAGCTCCTAGAAAAAGAAGAGGAAGTCAAACCCAAAGCCCCAAAAAAACAGGAAATTATAAAGATGAGAGCAGAAATTAATACAATGGAGACAAAGAAAATACAAAGAATAAATGAATCAGAGTTGGTTATTTGAAA
>NW_004524595.1:6735127-6753802 GCF_000260255.1 Octodon degus | reverse complement strand
AAAAAAAAAAAAAAAGGAAAGGAAAAAACCTAAATTCATGCAATAAAGAATGGAAAAGGTGAAATCACTACAGATCCTAGAGAAATTCAGAAAATCATCAATACCCACTTCCAAAATCTTTACTCTCACAGGATGGAAAACACAGAGGAAATGGACAGTTTCCTAGAGACATATGAAATGCCTAAGCTGAGCCAAGAAGATATACAAACTCTGAATAATCCAATAACAAGAAACAAAATTGAAAATCTAATAAAAAACCTACCAACAAAGAAAAGCCCAGGTCCTGGTGATTCACAGAAGAATTCTACAAGAAATTTAGAGAAGATTTAAGGCCATTTTTTTTTTTTTTTCCACAAACTCTTCAATGGAATTGAAAGGGAAGCAATTTTCCCAAACTCATTCCTGGCAGTAAGTATTACTCTGATTCCAAAACCAGAGAAAGATCCAACAAAAAATGAGAACTACAGCCAATCTCTCCAATGAATATAGATGCAAAAATCCTCAATAAAATACTAGCTAAAATAAAATAAAATACTAGCAAACAGAATGCAGCAAATCATCAAGAAGATTACACATCATGACCAAGTGGGATTCATTCCAGGAATATAAGCATCATTTCACACATACAAATCCATAAATGTAATACACCACATCAACAGAACCAAGAACAAAAAACCACATGATCATCTCAATAGATGCAGAAAAAGATTTGCACAAAATCCAACACTCATTTATGATAAAAACCCTACAGAGAATTGGATGAGATAGTCTGTATCTCAACCTGATTAAAACCATCTATGAAAAACCAATAGCCAACATCATACAAAATGGGCAAAAACTGAAGGCCTTTACTTTAAAGTCAGGAACAATACAAGGATGTCCACTATCTCCACTCCTACTGAAAATAGTTCTGGAAACATTAGCCAGAGCAATCAGACAAGAGAGAAAAAGAAAATGAATAGGGATTGGAAAAGAAGTGAAATTATCATTATTTGCAGATGATATGATAGTCTACAGAGAAGACCCCAAAAACTCACCAAAAGTCTTGTAGATTTAATCACCAAATTCAGCAATGTAGCAGAATCCAAAGTCAACACCCACAAATCAGCAGCATTTTTGTACACAAAGAATGAACACACTGAGAGAGAAATTAGGGAAACCATGCCTTTCACAATAACATTCAAAAAAACGAAATACTTAGGAACTGATCTCACAAAAGGACACAAAAGATTTATACAATGAAAACTGTGGTACTCTGAGAAAAGAAATTGAAGAGGATTTGAGAAAATAGAAAAATATCCCATGCTCCTCAAAAGGAAAAACCAATGTTGTGATAATGGCCATACTTCCAAAATTGTTATACAGATTCAATATAATCCTGATTAAAATACCATTAGTATACATCACAGAGCTAGAAAAAAACTTTCCTCAAATTCTTCTGGGAACCAGAAGAGACCCACAATATCAAAAGAACTCCTAGGAAACAAAGAAAAAGCAGGAGAAATCACAATCCTTGGCCTAAAATTATACTATAAAGTTACTGTTATAAAATCAGCATGCTACTGGCATAGAAACAGACCTGAGAATCAACAGATCAGAAGATGCAGACACAAGTGCAAACACACTCTACCACTTTAACTTTGGTAAACAGGACAAACAGGCTCACTGGAAGAAAGAAAGACTCTTTAATCAATGATGCTGGAAAGATTGGCTTTCCACATGCTGAAGGCTAAAACATAAACAATTTTAAAAATTCAGACCCCCCCCTCCAAATTCAGACCCAATCCAAAAATGGACATCTGCAGTGAATATACACTTCTCAGAGGAAGAAATACAAATGGCAAGTAAATATATGAAAAATGTTCAACATCATTGGTCATTCAAGAAATGCAAATTAAAACAACACTGAGATTCCATCTCACCTCAGAAAGAATGGCTAACATCAAGAAGTCAGCCAGTAACAAATGCTGGACAGGCTGTGGAGAAAAAAGAACCCTTCTGCACTGGTGGTGGGAGTGCAGGCTGGGTACAACCACTATAGAAATCAGTACAGATTCTTCCAAAATCTAGGATTAGAGATTCCAGCCAAGCCAGCTATTCCCCTCCTGGGTATTTTTCCCGAAGAACTAAAAACCTTATACCACAGTGATATATGTGCACCAATGTTTATAGCAAGTGTAATTTGTCACACCTAAATCCTAGTAATAACCCAGATGCCCATCAACTGAAGAATGGATAAAGAAGATGTGGTATTTTTACACAGTGGAGTATTATTCAGCTATAAAATGGGATAAATTTGAGTCTTTTGTCAGAAAATGGATGCAACTAGAGAACATAGTCTTAAGTGAAATCAGACCTGCACATACAAACATCATATTGTCTCCTGAGTATGAGAACCTGAAAGATAAAAATGGAATCTGAAGGGTACAACAGATATTGAGAAAAGGGAATGAACTTATTCAAAAGGAAAGAGTTACTGAGTTGAAGAGAAGGACAGGAGAAGGAGTGGAGAAAAGAGATTTATCTATGTATGTAAGCAGGAATGGTTTGGACAACTATATTGTAGATTTTTGCTATCTATGGAAAGAAGCAGTTAATGCTTTGATTTGTTTCATCTCCTTTTTTCAATTTTTTGTACTTTTTCTCTTCTTAATCTCTTATGTATTTCTTTGTTTTTTCTTTCTTCTTCCAATTTTACCTGCATATATCTGATAATATGAATAACTGGTTGGAAGACAACACTGTGAAATTCATATTACTATGTTAAGTGAAATTCTGTATCACTTGTAATTTTTTGTTTTAATTCTAAATTTGTGTTCTCTTTAAAAATAAAAAAAATTAAGAACAAAACAAAAATGTAAATCAAATTACAACTGAGAAGGATACAAGAATATATTCAAGGAAAAGTCGTTTTAAGAAAAAAAAGATGAGGGGCTGGGGAGACAGCTCAGTAGAATAAGTGCTTGCCTGGCAAATGCAAGGTCCTGAGTTCTATCCCCAGTACTGCCAAAAAAAGTGATTCTAAGAAAAAAAGATGAGACTAAGCACCATAGTGTATCTTAGCTATTTTTTAATTATTCAAAAGTAATTGTAGCATTAGTGGTTAATACTGCACATATCCAATCTATTAGATCTATGATTCTGTCAAATTAAATAGAAAAATCATGGCTAAGTCAGGTAGACTCAACTAGACCATGATTCTCTGTGATCTCAGAAAAAAACCCTAATCTCACCACCAAGTCCTGTGATCTGATGTTATTTCTTAGAATTTCAGCTGTGTAACAGGCCTATTTCTTTTTAGAAACACACACTTTTCTTTGAAAGCTAAAATCACTAACTCAAATAATGCACTGCCAGCAAATGTCAGATGTAACTTTCAACACTAACACTTAAGAACACTTCAAATAATCAATCTCAGTATTCTTGACAGCATAAAGAATTGAACATAAGCATTCTGCTTACCATTCTCAACATGGGCAAGCCTGTGCATGAGAGGCAGCCAGACAAGGCACTGTGGGGGAGGATCAGCCATCATTGTGTCTAAGAACATATTCAGCATTATCTTTTTCTGTAAACAGAAGAAAAACAAACATCTTTTAAGTATCTCTGAACTTCAATATTAAGTTAATTTAGAACTCTTTCAAATAAGTATGAATGAACTGTATGTGAAAAATTTTCAGCAAAATAATATTTTACATTATCACAATCACGACTATATATTACATATTACTACATAAAAATGCATTTTCATACATGGTATTTCATTTGCATCTTAGGACTACTGTATAAAGTAAGCAAGTTAAATATTTGTGCCTTCATCTGACAGATGTAAAAACAAAGGAGCAAAGCATTTCCATGACTGGTAATGGACCTATCCAATTCAGACACAGAGCCAGGACTAGAATTCTGAAATCTGATTGCCTAAATACTTCTAGAATTCCCAACAGTGCCTGACACATAATGGGCACTTAATTAGTTGTTGTTGAATAAATAATAAAGCAAAGATCAAATACTCTTATTAGACATTGTTTAACAACTCATTTACAGAGGGGAAAATAGAAGCTTGTGAAACCCTGCATTTTTTTGTTTTCTTTTCAAACAGAAAATTTTCATTTTATGTGAAACACTGACATGATTGTGTCCTCTACAAAGATAGTAGTTACATGATGTAGACAGAACAAATTTTCAATAATATTTCAAATTAATAAATTTTCTGCAGCATTGGGGCATCAGACATCCCCATAGGGATTATGGGTACTCTAGTGTCAGAAAATATATAGGCTTCAAAGAAGCCAAAAGAGAAAAAACACAGAATTGCTAGTAGTTAAGAATACAACAAAACCTGGGAGATGGCTCAGTGGAATAAGCATTTCCCTGGCAAGCGCAAGGGGCTGAGTTCAATCCTCGGGGGTTGGGGGGGAGAGGGGAGAATACAACAAATAGTCTCAAGAATCACAGATATATAAGTATATAGAACTGCCTTTGTATCCTTGACTCCTGTATTCATTTTTCTTTTTTGTATTTTGGTTAGGAGGGTCTTACAACCATAAAGGATTTCACTAGAAACATTATTTTAAAATCAAGTCCCAGGGCCGGGGAGATGGATCAGTAGAATAAGTCCTTGTCTGGCAAGCACAAGGGTCTGAATTCAATCCCTGGTTCTACCAAAAAATAAATAAATAAATAAAATAAAGTCCCAAGCCTGAGTGGGATGAGGGCAAAGCAACAGAACTGCCAATAGAACTTGAACCCTCTAGCCTTGCCCAATTTAATAGGAAAGGAGCAGTGGGGTACAAAAGACACCTTCCCCCACCAGAGATGTTTCCTCCCAAACTCTATTTTTCAACATATCTACCTGTTACTAAAGTTCAAGTTCCTAATGATCCAAGACAAGTAATATGTCTGAATTTATGTTGATTTTAGCTTCTCTTATGTGCAAGGGGATTGATTGATTGATTGATTGATTGATTGATTGGATTGATTGATTTTTTGGTACCAGGGATCAAACTCAGGACCTTGCACTTGCCAAGCAGGTATTTAAGCCACTGAGCTATCTCCCCAGCCCAAGGGGCTGCATTTGCAGCAGCTATCACTCAGGTTATTCATGCACAGTCTAGTGAAAAAAGAATAAAAGAAGGCTGTTTTCATTGTGGGGATGAGGGGCACTCTGGCCCAAACTGTTCTGTTGCACCTGTAAAGGCAGCACAGCCATTATCTGTCACTTCAAAAACTTTCCAATCTTTGCACAGTATCAACAAGTGTATTATGGGGGAAATGAGTGCAAATCTAAAACTAATGTGAGGGCTGGAAAGATAGCTCAGCGGACTAAGCGCAGGGACCAGAGTTTGATCCCCAACACCATATGCTGCTCCCAGGCATCTGGAGCCAGCCACTGAGTCTGGGCATGGTACCAGCGCTGGAGGATGAAAACAGGAAGATCACTGAGCCTGAGCTATGGGGCCAGCCACATAGCTCAGCAGACGAAAGCGCCTGCTTAAGCAGAATGCTGTGGCCAGGGTTCAATCCTCAGCATGCCATGCCAGTCCCACCCCCTTGGGGCTTACTGAAAAGCAATTGAGACTGGGTATGGTGGTACATGCCTATAATCCCAGCAGACTGAAACAGGAGAATCACAGTCTGATCTATGTAGTGAGATCCTGTAGATACTGCACACCCTGTACCAAACACACACACACACACACACACACACACACACAGTCTGAGCTGTGTAGTGAAATGCTGTACCAAATATATGAAAATAAATGAATAAAATTAATGCAAAAAGTCAGCCTTTTTTGGGAAACTCACTGGGGCCTGCCTCCGCCATCAAACAACAGGAAAAGACAATGGGAAGGTCCTGGGCTCTGGTCCTAAGAGGATTCAGTTGGATTTTCCCAGCTACCCACATCTCTATGGTGTAGTTGCTTCACCTGTTGCTACCTGCACGTACCACCAACTACAAGCCTGTGCACCTGGGACCAAATAGGAAGGATGTGACTGTGGTGAGCCCTGCTACTCACTGTGCCCTGTCTACTGCTTTCTGGCTGGCCACACCCATTATACAATCAGTCTGCCATGGCTACAGAGGTGCCAACTAATGCTTAAGGAGGGGGAGCACATGTAATACAGCCTATTCCCAAAAGTAAAGCAAGACAATTGAGCCACTGGTGGCAGCTCACCCAGCCCTGAGGTGATAAAATAAAAGCTGCAGTCAGAGGTTTGGCCTGGTGTCACTAATTTGGGCTATACGGGGGAAATCAAGGTTATTACTCAAAACATTACTTAATCACTCCAGACTTTCGTTCAATTGGTCATTTTTCTCTTGACAAAAATTAATAAAAATTATAAATAAGAAAAAGGGATGTAAGGACTTTGGGTCTTTTGACGTCTAATGGGTTCAACAGGTGAAACAAAATCACCCTAAGATAAAATTGTCTATTAAAGGAAAAATATTCAAAGGTCTTTAGACACAGATGCAGATGTTTCAATTATTGCCCAACACCACCAGTAAAACATGGCCTCTGGATGTGGTCACTACAGACCTACAGGGGCTGGGCAATGTTTCTTACCCTAGCAAAAGGGTTACATTGCTAACCTAAAAGGATGCAAGCTATGACTTCATGTTTGAGTCACGTTATCCAACAAACACTAGAAAAGACACTGTAATGAACTACTGTTTATTACTGACACTTGCCAAGGAGCTAAGTGGGAAAAGATTCCCTCTCACATCAACCTGATCCTGTAATTGAAGGCCATCTTATGGATGGCCTAGATACACATTATATGCATTTGGAGTTTTTAAGAGAAAAGCAATCCAGCTAGCAAAGCTAATATAAATAATGCTTTTCAAGTACATCCCAAGAGTCTTTGTGTGTCTCCTCCTGGATACTGCACTGATTTTTTGAAGAAGGATCCTAAAAATGTCCCGATAACAAGATTTCTTTGAAAGTATATAGAAAGTGGAAATTACAGTAGAGGCTATTAGTTTATGCCAGGATTTAGAAATTACAGAAGGCAGTCACATTGTCCTGATAATTGCTGATATGGTCTGAAATTCTAAAAATCCCAAACCAACTACCATGTTTAGTCACAAGAATATGGAACTAAATGTGTACAAAGATGCTGTAAAAATGGATCATATAAGCTATGAGGTAACCATGAAAAAATTTTTTCACAGGTATTATCTGGGAGGATCCCACATAGTACTCCTAGGTTAAAACTGTCTTCAGATGATAGAAGCAATATTCTTATTTATATGACAGAACATGGTAGAAATGGTTTCTTGAAATTCTCAGATTCTGAAAAAACTACCAACATAAAACTTGCAGACACTTTTAAACAGTAATTATCCCAAACTCTTCAGATAAACTTTAAATGATCCTCAGGCTTTATGGGGTTATACTAATTGGCTCTGCCCAGCTTTTAGGCTAATTTCTCTGGTGTCATTATCCTTCAGACAAGTTAATTTGTTAGTTTTCACAGATGGATTATCTTAAGGCAAGGAAGGCTAAAGACGGCTTCCTCTTCCAGAATACAGGCATGTTATGTTCCGTTTTATTGGTCATATATGTTCACATTCCATATTGCCTCTCATGGAGGGAAATACTGCTATAGACAAAATGCTGGCTACTATCACTGTTACTCACTCCAGTACCATTCGACAGCCTACTGAGTGGCCGGGGAGATAGCTCAGTTGAGTAAGCACTTGCCTGGCAAGCCCAAGGACCTGAGTTCAATCCCCAGTTCTGCAAAAAAAAAAAAAAAAAAAAAAAAAAAAAAAAAACCAAAAAAAAAAAAAAACAGCCTTCTGTTTCTCATGCCTCCTTTCATCAAAATGCTTCTGCCTTGTGCAGTTCCATTTGACCCAGGAACAGGCCCAAGAAATTGTTAAATGATGTTCCTCATATATAATATACTTCCCTCACCTTCTATAGGGGTCAATCCCTAAGGGTTACATCTTAATCACCTTTGGTAGGTAAATGTCACTCACATTCCTCAATTTGGTTCTTTATGCTAGATCCACCTTTCAGGGGACACTTTTTCAGGATTCATTTTTGCTTCCACCCACACCATGAAGGGTTAAACGTGTCACTGCTCATTGTTTAAATGGCTTTAGTGCCCTTGGCTGCCCATAGGCACTTAAGACTGACAATGGCCCAGCATATACAAGTGCCACTTTCCAAAAGTTTTGTAACACTTTTAGTATTTCCCTTATCACAGGGATTCCTTATAACCCTCTAGGTTAAGGAACTGCTGAACATGTTCAGTATATGATCAATCTTCAATTAGAAAAACAAAAGGGAGAACTTTTCTCTACAAAATTTATACCTCATATAGACGTGAGACTTGGCAGTATGTACTATTAGCTTTAAATTCTACAAAAGATGTAAATACAGCATCAAAAAAATAATTCCATCAGGTAAAAGGGTGCTTTGGAGAAATTTCCATATTGGACAATGGAAGACTCAGTCTGCTGCTTACCTGGGGTAGAGGGTATGCTTGTATTTTTCCAGAGAATTCTGAGCAACCTATTTGGATACAAGAATGCTGTCAGGTTGTATCATAAGCTCAGATCAGGAGAAGTAGTGAGATCTACTTTTCAGGGAGCTGATGTGCAGTACTGTGACAGTGGACACCTCAGATACCACTCTACACTCAATAGACAAGGATAAGGCTAAACCCAACCTGAGGCCAACCAAAGAAATTGACCCAGAATGCTTAGGAAACAATAATTAAAAGATGAACTAAAGACCTGAATAGGTGGTAGAGTATGTAGCAATAACTGAGCTGAAAGTTACCCAGACAGAATTCACTGTAAGATAAAGGACTATATCCCTTCCAAATTTTTCTGACAAGAGATTTCTAATTGATGAACACAAAATATGACTAGTCTATTTACATCTATAAACTTCTAAAAACTGTATTAAAGTTACTATATTCAATTTGGTGAAGTATATTTTGATTTTGTAAAAATGATCTGTGTACTTGTCATTTTGTGAACAGCTGTTCCTTTTGACTTGAGCTCAACTATTGATCTTTTTTTAATTTTTAATTTTATTTTCGAGTAAAAACAAAAACAAAGACAGACATAGTAACATACAGCAATACCTATGGCACAGATTTTAATTTTTAAAAACAATCTTTTATTTATTTATTTATTTGGTACAGGGTCTCGCACACTTGTAGTAATCCTCCTTTCTCAGCCTCCCCAGCACTGGGATTACAGGCATGCACCACCACCCCCAGTTTGGTGGTGGCTTGACACAGGGTTGGCATGGCATGCAGTACCACAGAACAAACCCAGGTCATTGCACTTGCCAGGCAGGTACTCAGACTGCCAAACTATCTCCCCAGCCCCAGATTTTCTTTTTTTTTTTTTTTTTCAAAATTTTATTGATAAACAGATAGCAATGAGACAGTTTCAAATCAAATCGAAAGTACAGTTTCAACAAATAATACACTGCATATATTCTTCTTAGTGGTTAATTGCTGTACAAGATGCGGACTTGAGATCCTATTTACAAACACCATTAGAACAAATCATTCTATTCATTAAGAGAATGCAACTATATATCTATCCTAACCACTTTGAATACACAGATACAAAATGGACATTCATCGGTATACCCCATTTTTCCTAAGTTCCGTTATTGAATATTATAGGTGTGTAAACTCAGCAAAATATTCTAAAAGAGTCCAGTAGCCCATAATAGCATTGGGTCTTCTGTTTAACTGGCAATGTCAGAAATTATTGAACTGAGTCCCCCACAACTCAACATAACAGCATGGCTTTATTTCCTATATTTCGTCTTCATACTTTTCTACTGGATGGTTAAGACCAAGGTAAAGCAGGACCTATGCAACAAGAGTTGTAGCTTTTTGGTCTGAGAAGGTCAGTGAAATGCCCTCAGGATTTATCCTGAGATCCTGTACCTCAGATTGTAGAACCTTTGTCAGTGCAGCCATGTGGATGAGTCATGGCCATTGCTTGGCCAATGTGCTCTCTGTGAAAGCCTGAGAGAGTGTCTTCTCCCCCATGTGACTCTCCTTAGGCACACTCTACATCATCGATCACTTTCCTCTTTGGCCCCATAATCTCCTTGATCAGAAAATTTGGGACACTGCCGAGGTACATGACGTTACAGTACAAGTTCTCATATGTCCTGAGTCTTAATTGACCTTAGAAGGTTAGGGCCAAAATATTGGCTTTCCTTGTAGCCCTCCTTTTTCTCTAATTTTGGTCTGCAAACTTAGGTTGTTAACCATCCAGAAGACAAGCTTATTGTTATTATCAAACGATTTAGGCTATCAAGCTTAACCTCACTATCTCACTGCATTTCAAACATCTTAGGCATAATAAGGAACAGTTAAGATTTTCTTTTTTTACTACATATTTTTATCATCAGATCTGTTGGTCAGATGATCTCTTTTATCATTTATTCATAATACCATGTGGGTTACAGACTTAAAAGCATGCTTTCATCTCAGTTACCAGCTGGTCAAAATCACATCAAAACTGATCTACTCACAGCTCATCAAAAAATTAAGATATTTAACTACAACTCCTTACAATGAGGACAACTTATTGGTCAGGACTCCAATTGGTTAAAGGAGGAGTGGCCAACATTTGTTCATTAATAAGAAGCCCCCAGTGATCTCGAGAGTCTCTTGGAAGACAGTTTCAATTATTTGATCATGGCTAAAAAATAGAAGTTTCCCAGAAAAAGTAAAAGTTTTCTTACAAAAGATGCTTTGGGTACAAAAATAAGAAACAAGGGTTTTTCATGTGTGAATGGTAATTCATTATTGTTAACCTCATGGCATTCCAAATGCACAGATTGTTCAAAATGTAAAGCAAGGATTGTTAATGGTAATAAAACTTTTTGATTAGATTCAGACTTTTACCTTTAACAAAAAAACTTATGTGACGTATATCCCATGAACAGGTAACAAAATAGAGAAGAGATAATTGATTAAAAGGATTATGTTATGTCAAAATGAAAATTCATGTTGCAATGTTATATGTGGTTTTGATTTCTAATTTCTATGTGCAAATATATTAACTGTTGTCTGTTAACGTTTTATAGGAATTTAAATATTAGGATATCCATGGTTATTAGAAAATAACAGTTCTATTTTATGTTCTAAAGTATTAGACAGTCAAATAAGATAGTAATTTTAAGTTTTGCCTCTAATACAGTGTAATGCCATTAAACTTCTCTCTTGAATATTTAACAACTGAGGTCTGGAGACCAAAACTTAGAAAGTTATTTGGGCTAAAAGGAAGAGGATAGCCAATATTTTGGCCCTACCCCTCCAAGGTCAATAAAGACCTAGGATGTAAGAGAACCTCTGCTAGGCAGGGACATAGGTCAGTGGCATAAGCGCCTGCCTGGAAGGGGAGGGAGGAGGGAGGGGAAGGGGGGAGGAGAAGAAGGGGAGGGGAGGGGGAGGAAGAGGGAGAGAGAACCTCTGCAGTAATGTAACTCATTTGAGTCCCTGATTTTCTGACTAAGGAAATTATGGCACCACAAAGGAAAGTGATTTTACAACACACAGTGTGCCTAAGGAGAGTCACTAGGAGAGGAACAATCTCTCAATCTTTCACAGAAAGCAATTTGGTCAAGCAATGGCCATCACTCATCCAGATGGCTGACACTGACAGAAGATCTAAGTAAGAGGTGCTGTACTTGATTCCAAGGTAAATCCTGAGACTTAACTGACCTCGATATATAGCAAAAATTGTTTCTTTCTACCATTTTTTTTTTTCAGAATCGTGGATTGAACTCAGGCCCTTGCTTATTCCACTGAGCCATCTCCCCCGGCCCCAAAAATTGTTTAATATGGGTCTCACCTTAACTTGGTCTTAAACATTCAGCAGAAAAGTGTAACCACAAGATGTATAAAAGGCAATGCCATAGTAATATGTTAGCTGTAAAAGGTTCAAATCACCAACAACTTCTGACAACTGTCAGCTAGACTAGTAGCTGATACTACCGCTGTTATGAGCTATATTCTCTGAACACAGCTTTTTCAACTTCAACTAAATACTCTTCATTTACACAATAATACCAACACTTTGAGATGCTAAATTAGAGAAAGCACAAATGTAAGCACAGCCTGGGCAACTTAGTGACTTAGTAAGATCCTGTCTCAAGTATTACAAAGGGCCTGGAGATATTGCTCAGTGCAAAGCTAAATCTGAGTTCAATAACCGATATTGAAAAATGAAAGGAAAATAAAATTTATACATATATATATATACATATATATATATATATAAAATAGAATATTGTAAGTCTATAAAAAATGAATTCCAGGATGGTAGTATAGTTGAAGTGTAGAAGACATACCTAGCATGCTTCATGTTGGGAGTGGCTGAAGCTAGAAAGTAATTACATGTGCAGAATAAAGCCAGCTCAAGAACACAGGAGCTCCTCGAAGCATGTAAACATGCTATTGCAGCTTGTTAACTGATTGCTGGGTACAAAGGCTGAAATTAATACCAATTCCTTAAGGATATAAATGCTCTACTGTTCTTGGGCAGTTTCTCTCCTCAACTTAAGAACAGGATCTGACCCATTTTCTCTTGTCTATCTTTACCTTATTCTTTCTGCAGTTCATACACAGGATGACCAAGATCTCAGTGATTCCCTATAGAACCAGTGCTGCCAGGGGAAGGAAGAAAGAGACTGAGATCTGTTCAAGAAAGAGGATATATCCCATAGTCATCAATTCCAGTTCTTTCCATACCTCTGTGCTAGTGAAAGGAACACCCACATTTTTGCTGTTCCTGAGACTCTGGTAGGGTGAACAATACTAAAACCAGAATACAATCTAACATCTAAATTGAGGAACACATGGAAAATATCTCAGACCCTGGATATACAAATAACCAACAAGCCAAAATGAAACCAAAAGTGTTGCAATTACTGAGAAAAAATGCTATCAGCAAAAATTAAAATGTATCCCAGTCTTTATTATAAAGTTATTTAATATTTCTATACCATTATACATTAAAAATTATACTTTTAGTGCTACTTTCTCTAAAAAGTTTCAATCCATCAATGAAATAATTTTTTTTAAAATCTTTACAATTAAAAAATACATATTCTGGGGATAAGATCCTCCTATATACACTCAGGATCAATTTCCAAAGGTTAAACCAAGTCCTAAAGGTCTCCAAAAGCATGAGAAATGAAAGTGGAGAAGCTGTGTTCCATTCCTCTGTCTTTCACCAACCCTGTGATTTGGGGAAAATACTGAGCATTTCTGGGTTTCACTTTTTTTCAGTCTGAAAGACAAACAGTGGTTCTCACAGTGTGATCAAGACTCCTGGAGGAGTCTGAACAATTTTCAGAGAATCCATGAGGCAAAACTGCTTTTATAATATTAAGACATGATATGCTCACTGCTTTCAGTCTGGTTCCCTCATTAAGTACACAGTGGGATTTTTTCAGAGGCAACAGGATCCAGCCACAATTACCTAAAAAGGCTATGAAAAGTCTATTCCTTCTGAGAACTACAGAACTGTGTGAAACAAGGGATTTTCCCAGTACTTTAACCAAAACAACATATCACAAAAGGTTGAATCCATAAGCAGATATAATCCAGTTGTGTTATACTAAGCCAAATCTTAGAAAATTGGAAAAAATACTACAAACTATTAGCACATTTTCCATTAAATTTTTGTTTTGGAATATATGGTTATTTTTTCATAAACATTATGTTAACATGCAATGGGTTTATTACCATTATTGTTCATAAGATATGTAGATTTTTCAGAAATGTTTTATATAAACATGTTTATCACTGCTATTTTTAATAACTTATTTCTAAACTGTCACATGAAAGTTCTCTATTTTACTTTGTCATATGAAAATATTGACAGGTATAAGCCACATAAAGAAAAGTGCTTTGGGGCTTTCAATAACTTTAAATTTTGAAGCCCTAAAACCAAAAATATTTTAATGTATTGGGAAGGAATTCCATTTCTAAATTCTGTGACTCAATAAATAACTACATGATAATCAGGTTGTCTTTCTTTTGTCCTGTTTTGTTTTGATTTCCCTCTTAAGTTAACCACATTCATTGCATTTTTTGTATATTTATTGCATAGCAATACAACAAAAATGAGTAAAAAATTCAAATGTACATTCTCACTTCAACTTTCATTTTTACCTATTTTCCTCCATATATAAAATTATGAACATATAATAGATATGAATTTTTTAATCAACATTTTACTAAACATTTTGTTTTACACAAGGTCTTCATTTCTAAACATTTTAACAGCTGCTTGATCCACTGGGCAAAAACACAATTTATGCTTTCCTATATAAAACACTGAGGATGTTTCCATCATTTTATGTGGTCTCATATTTTTTCCTAAAAATGAGTATGTATTTATCCCTTGATATTCCAATCCTTAACACTAACAATTATTATTCTACATGCATTCTTATCTCTAGCCTTCCTCTCTTTAAAAAAGAGAGTGGGAACTATCCCTTACGAGGAATACAGTATCACTAAGATAACATTAAAAACCTATGCTGAATAATTTAGCAATAATTACCATTACTGCAATCTCCAACTTCCATCATTTCCAACATAAACTCCTGTTACCCAATATGCAACATGCAAATGTTTCTTCTCCTCTGCCCTAACACTTAAGCAACATATGACAGTTTATTTCAAAAACAGCTTTAGTTTAGTACCAAGGATTGAACCCAAGCTTTTGTACTAAGCTATATCCCAGCCCTTTAATTTTTTTAAACTTTGAGACAGGGTCTCACTAAGCTGCCAAACTACCAGGTCTGGGTTCAATCTTGTGAGCCTAAGAAGGCTCAGTCTCCTAAAATGCTAGGACTATAAGCATGTCACATTCTGCCCAGCTAAAACAAGAATGATAATAGAAAATGGCATTTTAAGAAATTAAAGATTACAGAACTACTTTATCTGGCAGGAACAAACATACATTATCTAGAACCAATGGTATAAAATAGGTTTTAAATTACTGGACACCAAAATCTATCCCTATCAGATTTTGGACCTTGAAAATTATTAACTTATAATGATACAGTATAATGCTGCTATGCTTTTGATAGGTTATGGCCCGAGTACAGACCACTAAATTATCACGACCCTGCTTCAACATGGCTGAATCCCCAAAACAGCTTATCTTTCCAATGACCACTTCCTCCTTCTTCCCCACTCTAGCCCTGGATATAACTTCCTTTTACCTTTCCCACCTACACAAGGGAACTTCCAATCAGCTCCCTGTGTGCCACTAAACTTGTCCCTCAAACATCACCCCAAGCAAAAATCAATAAAGTTTCTTCCTGCTTGTCTCAGGTCAGAGGATCTGCCCATCTCCCTGTCCTCAATCTTCTCTGTGTCTTCAGAGTTAATAAAGGCTTCCCCTCCCCTTACTTCAGCTTCTCTGCCACACTGACACCACCGCTGCCATTGCTGTTGCCACTAAAACCTATCACTTTTTATAAGAAATGTTTTTATAGCTAAAATAAATATTGTAAAACCTCTTGAAATTTTGATATACTATATTTCCCTCTTGCAAAGATTTTCTTTTGAGAAAATTATGGAATAATATGGGTAAAAACAATGAAGTTACAAGTACAACCACAAGCTTTAATCTTTCATAATTCAAGCAAAAAAATACTAATTTTCTCATATGCTTTTTAATTTATCCAGCATCACTATTAGTAAGCATCACTATTCACCAGGCACTCTGTGGTCACTGAAGATGCAAAAGTGGAGAACCAAGGTCCTTCCCTTCAGCGCATCATTGAACTACATGCACCATGCCATGGCAGTGCAGATGGGGACCAATTAATCTTATTCTGAAGGAGTGACAACATCAGAGAGGAGGGATATCTTAGATGGGATGCAAAACATGAGGCCCTTGCTGAAAGGGAAAAGAGCTCAAGAGTTGTTGGCATTTCATAGAGCACCAAAAACAGAGACAAGAAAAATAACTACTTGCACTCATTTTAAATGGTTTCTCAGAACAAGAGAAATCAAAACTCTGAGATAACATTTCTCACCTATCAGATGGGCCACAATTCAAAACCTTAAGAACATAAGTACTGGCAACATATGCCAAGGAGAAACATGCTCTTCCACCATCCTCAAGGAGAGAATGTAAACACTAAAACCCTGAGCTCTGAGGCACTCAGGAATTAGTAGCCTGCCTAGGGCTAAGAACAGTTTAAATTAAGGATTTTTAACAGGCAACACAAGAATGCAGGCTATGATAGGACAAAGAGAGCCAGGATATCAACCTGGGAACCTCATCCAGCAGGCAGTTAGTAGTTTGTAACTTAGAGACACTGTCAAGCTGTATTTTACAACAGGGATTTTAAACTCAAATTTAAGATTAAAAGAAGACAAAAAGTAGTCTCTGAAAACAACTAATTTGAAGACAATATACAATATAATAATCACTGTTGAATTCTCATTATTTTGTTTAGTGAAATTTAGTTTTTATTTTTACATTTTTTAATTCTAAAAAAAAAAAAAAAAAAAAAGCAGTATCTGAGCAGTAGAGTCCTCTTTTTTAGGCTCCCACTGAGTCATTAAGAAAACAGGAATCCAAGGTCCTCAGTTTTTTCTGCTCTTCCTGAAGACTAGCAAGCCACAAGTCAATAGGGTCAGAGGGGACATCAGAGGCCCAGAGGGGAGTTCCTGATAAGCAAGTGCCACCAGCAAGTAACAGACAATGAACTGAGCCAATATGCCCCAATACTATAAGGCTGGCAGCCCTCAGGCTGGGTCACACGACCAAACACAGCCAGGCTTTGATCCCAGCACGTGGTGTGGTGCTGGCCCCACCCGTGGGGCACACTGAGCCAGAGATTGAGACTGGGCGTGGGGGCACAATCCTGTAATCCCAGCATTTGTGAGGCTGAAAACAGGAGAATCACTAGGAGTCCAATCTACACAGTGAGACCCTGTAGACCCTGTCCTAAATACAGGGGGCAAAAAATTCTAGTTACTCGAAATCCTCACCCACATTTGGTATCGGTTGCTAAATTGAACATATTTTAATAGATGGGTTCTGATGAGTATACTTACAGTTTTAATTTTTCTTGTTTTTTTAAAAACTACTGATGTTCCAAAACAACCTAGGCCTAGTGCATAGGTACCAAGATGCTGTTGTGCGACCAAAGAAAACGAGGCAGACAGATCTAGGAGTGCATAACGTACCATTTACTGGGGGAATTACTGTAGAAGGATGGTTCTGAGCAGCAAGAACACATGGGTCACTACACTTTGGGTTAGAAAGAAGGGTGTGTTTATGGGCCAGGACACAGGACTTTATTCTGGCTGCAATGGTCCTCATTTATCCTGAGATATCAGAATCAGGAGTGACCCAGAAGCCTGTATCACCTGTGCCTCTAGTAGCTTTATCTACTTATGATGTGGTGGGGAAATGTGCACGAAAAATCAGGAAGTTTTACTCAGCAGTTACACTTCAAGACCACTGCAGTCAGGTAAGATATACCCATAACACTACATCGTATACACCCATGGACTTATTTTGGGTCAGTTCTCAAAAAGAATTAAAAATATGCTAGAATGAATCAGCATGTACAATAAGTCTTTTCATATCTTTTTTTCAAAAAGCATTTCGGAGGTATTGCAGGATACATATTACTGCAGAACTATACATATTGCAAAACTATGAATTTAAAAATAAGTTACAAGAGGAAAACAGGCCTGGAAGAACCACTAAAATCCTACGCAGCTCTGTAAACAGGCCAAACAAAGACAGTACCATACTGATATCGTCACAATTAAATCTCCACAGATGCTTCCAGAGCCACTGCCAGATATCCTTCAGCCTCAAATTCTGACACTTGATTTTGTGATAATGGCAATGAAACTTTCAACACAGAGTAGTCGTATCATAACTAATTATCAGATCCAGGACATAGCTAATTCCATTAATCAACTATGTTAGCATGGAGGCAGATGTCTTCACAGGTATTTTTACCCACAGCCAGAGATTCATCACCACAGTAGAGATGCTGTAGAAAATGAACCAGTCATTTATTTCACTAAAGGAAGGCACTCCAGAACTTTTGGTTCTTTGTTCACCCAGAACACTACTATGATGAAGAAAACTGCTAAGAACCAACAGTGCAATTTTCACTTTGCTTTGGTGTTGCACTGTTTGATGGTAGATGAGCCAGAAGGTGCGTTAAAGAGATACTCTGTAAGCAACCAAGTGTGTGAGGGGTCAGAGGTATTTTGCAAGAGAAACCCAAAAGCCATTAAGTTTAGGAATGCTGTCCAAAAGTCTCTCTGCCCCTCCTCCCTCTTTATGGTCATTCCATCAGTAGTTTCTATCTCTTCTGAGGCCTCTTTCTTTAATCATCTTTAAGAACTGTGGAAAATTCAAGTTTCTCTAGACTTATAAGAACTTCTCAAACTTCTTTAAATTTGACATATTTCAAAATGCAGACTGATTTTTCTTTTTTAAAAACAGGAATCTAAAATAGATGAAGGGGCCTGCCGGTTAGCTCAGTTGTTTAAGCACCTGCATATGCAAACGCAGTCAGGTGCAGGATACCAAGGTTCTCAATCCCCAGATCCACATGCCTTACCAGACCCACCCTTGAGGCAGCCTGAGCAGCCAAAAAAAAAAAAAAA
>NW_004524595.1:6715995-6734201 GCF_000260255.1 Octodon degus | reverse complement strand
GGTGGACTGAGCTGGCCACACACACACATAAATAAAAAAATAAAAAATAAAAAATAAAAAAAAAAATAAACTACTATTCCAGCATTAAATTCACATCACATTTCTCAAATTCCAATTAAATCAAAGATTATTTAAGGTTTATTACCCTCAAAACTGTTATTCACTTGTCAGATACTTTCTTCACTGATACTTACCATGGACTGCTTTCCCCATCTGGACACTTTCTGACTTATGAACAGCATCTCAAGATTGGTAACATCCAACCTGGCCTCCAGGAAGTATCTTGTGTAAAGACCCATGTGTATACCATCTATCAAGTCACCCCACAGTGCTGTGTAACAACTGCATGGATTGCTGATACCTCTATAAAAGGAGTAGCAGCAAAATGAGCAGAAAAGCCAGCTGAGGTTCCTTTACCAAACTGGCCCTCACTCACATCACTAAAGGGCACTGTTACATCTGCAGGACATTCCTGTACCTGGGTAAGTCTGGACAGGGTTATGTTTGAAAATATATACTCAGAGGGAAATTGCAAGCTATGCTTTATTAGAATAAACTGAAGGATGAAGATACTTTAATATGCTAAAAGCTGATACTATTATTTATGCTAATAAGAGAAAAATAGTGGACTGATGCAAATTTGCATAAAACCAACTGAAGTATGCAAAAATCTAGGAAGAATATCTCATAAGTTCCTCTGGTTACAAAAATATTCCTTTTGTTATTATGGGTGTCACCTTCAGCGCAAAAGCTGAGTAATTTAAACAAACTGTAAACTATTGAAATCTGAGCTCAGATAAACAAGAATTTTTAACTTTAAATGTAAAAAGGCAGATGTGTATGCTACTGACATGTTTTGAATCAAAGTATCAGATTTTTAGATTTCTTCTTTGCACGTTTTAACATTTTATTTTTACAGAATCATTGAAAAAGATTACCAATTTCCATTTTCTGGTAATTCAGATTCTTCTGTTAACACTATAGAAAAAAAGGAATGGATAAAGATGTGGTATTTTTACACAGTAGAGTATTATTCAGCTATAAAACAGGACAAATATGAGATTTTGTCAGTAAATGGATGCAACTGGAAACAAAAGCAAAATAAATCAGACCCACATGTGCAAAGAGCATATTGTCTTTTTAGTGTGCGAACCTGCAAGAGAAAATGGAATCTGAAGGATACAATAGATACTGGAAAAAGAGAATAAACTTATTCCAAAAGGAAGAGTTACTGAGTTGAGAGGACAGGAGAGGAAATGGGAGAAAGAGATATATCTATGTATGTAAGCAGGATGGTTTGAACAACTGTACTATGGATTTCTGCTCATCTATGGAAAGTAACAGATAATGCTTAATTTGCTTCGTCTCTTTTTTAAATTGTTTCTCCTTTTTTTCAATTTCTTCTATATTTCTTTTTTTCTTCCAATTTTGCATGCAGATATCTGGTAATGTGAATAACTGGTTGGAAGACAACACTGCATTACAACAAATACTGTGAAATGCATATTACTTTGTTAAGTGAAATTCTTTATCACTTGTAATTTTCCTGTTTTAATACTATTTTGTACTCTCTTTAAAAAAAATAAAAATTAAAGAAATACTGCAGAAAAAAGATCTTTACCCTTCAAGGCTGAATTTCTTTAAAAAAATTCTGTCATAACACAAATATCAAAATCAAGCAAGTAATATTCATGGACAGAATACTATATACTCTTACATAGCTATAAATTTTGTTCAAACTTTTCCGTTTTTGTCAATTGTGTCCTTAATAACAAAATTGTAGATGATAACTTGCATTGTTTTCACATCATTTTATACCCCTTTAATGTGAACATTTCCTTAGTCACTGTCTGTGTTTCATGACATTGACATTTTTAAGTATACAATCCAGTTATAGTACAGAGATCCCTTAATCTGGGTTTGTCTGATGGTCCCCAAGATTAGATTCAGGCTGTATTTGTTTGGCAGGAGGACCAGAGAATGAATATTATACTTCTTAGTGCATACTTATCCCCTTACTGGTGATAATGTAAGGTCAAATACATTTCTCCAACTATAAAGTCACTGTTTCCTTTGGTTACTAATAAACAGCTTCTGGAGGATACTTTCAGATTATGCCAATATCCTATTTCCATTAATGTTTTGCCATTAATTTTAACAGATTTTTTTAATTTCCTACTTTCTAGAACTTTCAGTATAGCCTTAAGCTTCTCAGACCTAATCTCTATCTTAATAAATAAATGCTACATTTAGTACCTATTAAGAGCTCAGTACACAGAAAGACCACAAAAGGAAATCAAGCCCGTCTTTTGCCACAAAAGTGGCAACACAACCTGACAGATTTTATGCTTGCAGTTGAGAGCTGTACAGCATTCTGTGTCTCTGGTGCTTAGGAAAGTATGATCCAATACTGATACAGTTTTATGTCAAAATTCCTGCATTTCACAGTTTAAAGACTTACTTGATAAAGTAATATATGTCAATTAACAATAAGCAATAAGCTCTTTTAAATTAGAAAAGACAGTCCCTCTCTCCTAACAAGTGTTCACAGGTGAATTTTTATTCCCCCTCACTGTTTCCTTACCCACCCATACCCTCCTCGAAGCTGTTTTTTCTTCTCCTACTCAAGACTTTATATGCTAATCTGAAAGTGACCTGGTAAAATCTGTTAGAAGGTTGAGATAAATCAGGCTCTTTTAGTGCTGGATTCTATCAAACTGTCCTTACCTGCTGTGGAAAACAGGTGCGGACTGAATGCTCTGTGTAACCAAAAGATGGCCCTTCAAAGACAGCTGTTGGGAGCTTCAGAACTTCCTTCAGGAACTGGTCAAACTTGCTAAATACCATTAAGCCATTGGAATCTGACATCTGCGAGAAAACATCTATGAGAACAAAACCAAATAAAGTCAAATGATAACAAAATATCAGTTTTTTTATAAATGCTTCTATGTTATTTTTAATCAGTAAAAAAGTATCATTAAAAAAATACCATGAAGTTATTATGATGTTTAACTAATATTAAAACTATTCTCCAAAAAGGTCTGGGGAGATAGCTCAGCAGCATAAGCACCTGCTTGGCAAGCACAAGGTCCTGAATTCAATCCCCAGTACCAAAAATAGGACTGTGTGGTTACTTTGCTGATAGGCCTCCATTCACATAATATTACACCTAAATACCAAGTCAAATAACCTTTTTGTTTTTGTTTTTGTTTGTGCATATGCCCATTTACCTACTCTTTCAGTATACATAACTGAATGACAGAACTTTAATTTTATTGATGTATGTTTTGTTGTATTCCAAGAATAATTTGTATCAGCATATCTTTATCCTTTTATATGTTTATGTAACACATATGCATGTCTGAATATATGAATATTTAGCATACTGGTGAAAAGGTATGAAATTATATTCTATTTGTATATTCATGTACTAATGTAACTGTGTATCTGTAAAGGGGTAAATTTGACAGAAGCACAGAAAATGTTTAAGATATTGTATTTACTGAATTCCAAAGTAGAATTAAAAAGAACACACGTAAGCCTTCTTTCCTAAGATACTCTGATACTATACAACTCTATTTTTATATAAAGTCTGGCCAAGCAGATGGAAATTTCCAGTTATACTACTATTCTTTTATCAAAATGCAAAGTTTATGTTGTACTTATTCTTCTCTTTCTTCCACAGTTTGGGAGATGTGAGGGACACAGGACAACCTGACAAAGAAATGTGACCTAAGCATTTCTTCAAGTTATTGAGATTCCTTATAAAACAAAGTAATGAATTAAATATGCATAGAAAATTATTTCTTAAGGCTTTTTCAAAGTTTTTAAAATTCATATTACATATATTTATAATGAATAGGCTTATGAAAAATCTATACAATAAATACACAGAGGGATCTGCAAAGAAGCCAGGAAACAACACTCAAGGTAAGAAACCAGAACTCCCCAAAAAACTACCATGGCCATCCTCAGGAACAATGAGGTCCCAAGCTCCCCCAAAGATGAGGAAAGTCAAGTTCTCATCAGGAAAGCCAGCATGACAAGCTTCTCCAGAAGACTGATTTGTGTATCGTCTTCCCCTCCAGAGCCAGGAAATAATTCTCAAAGTGATGATCAGAGATCCCCCAAAGTGAACTGTAGCCATCATCGGCAACAATGAAGTCCCAAGCTCCTCCTCTGATGAGAACAGCCAAGTTCATCAGGAAAGCCAGCATAACAAGGTCCTCCAGCAGAACAGCCCAAGAGAACCAGGAGCTCCCTAACAGCTTCTCCAAACAGCTTCTTTCCAGCTTCTCTAGTTCTGCCTCTTATGCTGCTAGCAACAATCCTCAAGAGGGCCTCCCCACACACAGCACCACAATAGTTCAGTCCATTTGGGTGTAACAAGTTGACTACCAGTTGGTAATCCACCACAAACAGATAAGCAGAAAGGCAAACTGATGAACTCTTCCAAAAACAGATTTAAAGAAATAGAACCATTTGTGTGAAATATTAATTAAGAAGACAAAAATTTATATGCTAACAGTGAGAAAAACAAATTATCAAGAATGTTTTTAAAAGGCAGGAATGTAGGCCCTGAAAACTGGGATTTAGAATAATGAAGTACAAACAGGATGGGGTAGGAGAGTTACAGCCAGAGAAAAGAGGGATAAAACTCCTTTGGACAGGAATCTATAGTGTGTATCTGTTGTAAGTGGTAAAGAGGGAAACAAGGAATTGAGAACATTCTGACTATGAAATAAAGATGATTATAAGAATATTCTTCTTGTGAAAGAAAACTGACAGACCAAAGCAACTTGGATTTCATTTTAAAACTTCTAAGTAAGGATGAAATGTTTAGAAAGCCAGATTTTAAGAAGATTTGAGCTGGGTACAGAGCTCAGTGGCAAAGAGTTTGTCTAGAATGTACAAGGCTCTGCACTGAATTTCTCAGGCCTGGGGTGGGTGGTTATGATGGTGATTTGATTATTGCTGACTAAAAGAGGAAGAAGAGAATTGGAGAAAATCTTGTCAATAAAGCAAAAATTAGGGAGTCAAAGTCTAGGTCACAGTAGTGACCATACTGGAAGGTGGACTCAAACCCAAGACATTTCAATGCTAGGAATGGAACTGATGGCACACTGGACCAGATATACAAGAATATTAAAAGCTACAACTATTCTAAGTTTCTAGCTTGGGAAAATGCTGATGACCCTAACTGAATCAAAGACCAACACCCTATTAATTTTTAACCTAATTTTATTTATACTATCAGCATATTTTCGAATAGAATCGCCCTGAAGACAGAAAGGCCTGGGCCAGGACTGCAGATAGAAAGTTCTGAAATGTTACCATTAATGGAATAAGTGATGTTCTTCATTTGAGGAAAGAGTATGAAGTCAATTTTAAATAGCTGGCTGCTGTTCTTATAATGCAGAAAATAATTATCCATTAAATCTGATTGTAGGCTAGGGGTGGTGCTACAGATTTACATTCCCAGCACTTGGGGATGAAGCAAAAGAATTTCCGTAAGTCTGAGGCTAGTCTGGACTACTTAGCAAATTCAAGGCCAGCCTGAACTACATAGGGAGACCTTATCTCAAACAAAGAAATCTGAATGGAAATAAGGGTCAACATGGGATGTGGCAGGCATTTCAAGGCCCTCACTGAATACTTATTTCTTCTTATGCTAACTGAACCTTGAATGTGTTTAAAATGGCAGAGAAGCCCACTCATAAAAAATGACTTTCAGTCTTCTTTTGCACACTGTTACTCAAGTAGATTTCTGAATAACCTTTTACTTTCCTAATACAGGTGTCACTTCCTTCTGCCTGGAATGCCTACGTGAGGCCTGGAATGACTTTATTACCCTAAGGAAGAAAGCCTTGTAACATAGCAGGAAGATAGGAACACCCTACCTTTCATCTTTCATCTTTCAACATCCTTAGGGCATAAGAAAAAATAAATTCCAACATATTTTAACTATTGTCAGTTTTCTGTTGCTAATCAAAACTAAAAAGTAATTAATTTCTGTCCACTAGTGGTACTAATTTTTAGGATCACAGACTATAGCCGTCAAGAATGTAAATATAGGGCTGAGGAGATGTCTCCGTGGCATAATCACCTTCCTGGCAAGCACAAGGTCTTGAGTTCGATCCTCAGTACCAAAAACAAACAAAAAAAAAAAAAGAATGTAAATATACATATGTACAACAATCACAAACATATGTATAGACCCCTATTAACAAATCTACATCTTACTTCTTAGAGTAAAAAAGGAATTATCTGAACAGTAATATGACTAACCACACCCTCAAAAAAGTATTATTTTCAATTATATTTAGTTAAGGCAGCCAGATAGCTCAGTGGATTGAAGTGCCTGCTTAGACAGACACAGGGACTAGGGTTCAATTCCAAGACTACCATGCCAGCCCAGCCCCGGGGTACACTTAGTGATTGAGACTGGGCATGATGGCACGCACTTGTAATCCCAATGCTTGGGAGGCTGAAAACAGGAGAATCACTACAAGTCCAATCTGTGTAGTGAGACTCTGTAGACCATGTAATAAATACATTCAAAAAAATTTAAAATCAATTATATGTAGTTATAGGAATAGATTTTAAGTAGTAAAATTTTAATTCATGAAAAAGGAACCATAATATAGTAAGTCCATATCATAAGAGAATAAAGAGCATATTTACTTAATAAAAAAAAAATAACTGCTAGGTCCAGAAAATTCAAGGTATAATGAAAAAACATTACTTCCTAAGTTACTAGTTTAACATAATTTTTTTTAGGATAAGTTTCTCTCTGCAAGAAAAATGGTGCAAAATGATTGCTTATCCTTAAATCTTAAATGGAACAAAATAATGAATCTAGGTGGTACATAATATATACATGTAAGGTCTTAGCAAAGAAGTAAATGAAATAATAAAATTTAATAAAACATTTTTAAAAATTAAACTAGCACTGAAGGTATAGCTCAGTGGTAGAGGCAGCTTAGCATATACAAGGCTTCGGGTTTGATCTCCAACTCATCTCACCACCCCCAATACTCTTCTAATTACAGCCATACACCAATGATGGGGAACTTCTCAGTGATAAAAACAGCCTGCTGCAGCATGTGTGGCATAGGTTCCCTACCACTGCCCTACACCTTTCTGGCATTAAAGGACTAAATTACTTTCCAGACCAGTGGTTATGTCTCCCCTGAATTCTCTTATTTATATACTTCTCAAAGAAGGTAGATCAATTCCCTAATGGTTATTTCCAGTTTTTAAAAAAGTAGGCTTTCAAAATAAATGAATGAATAAATAAATAAATAAATAAATAAATAGCAGGCTTTCTCCCTTGTGAAAAATCAACAATTAAGCACTTAAGTGTATATGTGTGATTTTTAAAGTATTCTATTTGGGAAATGGGCAAAACAATGGTAATTTCCTGGTAATAATAATCTCTGTTTTACTGGCTGCATCTACCCATGTACTTCTCTTTTACCTCCACATGATCAATCCCATGTGTCTGCAAGGTGATAGGGCTATTCAGACTCAACAGTCATGTCTATAGGAGGAAAACAGCTACCTTTTATGTTTGCTTTCCCCAGCAAATGACTCATCTCCTGTCATCTTTCAACCAAGTAAGCAACTTAATCCAGAAAAACGGCACACCTCTGAATGTCTGTAATACCTATAAACAACTAAATCCAAGTATATATGTTATTCTCACACTCAGTTAAAATTCTATGTCTGCCCTGCCAGCCCCGCCCCCCATGCACGCTAGATGGGTGGAGACCAAGTGTGGTGGCACACTCTGGGGAGGCTAAAAACAGGAGGATCACTACCAGTCCAAGGTGCATAGTGAGACCCTGTACCAAATACACTAAAAATAAAAAAGAAAAAGAAAATTCTGTGTCATTTATTAAGTCAGAATGAGGTTGGAGGTGGGGTATCAGGATGCCTGACACTTCTGCTGATTCAGTCCCCACTCCCCAACCTTACAAAAACCTCCAGGCTTCTGTTGGCTTTTGTTTTCCTTTTTCTTCTTTTTTCCTTATTCATGAAATGCAAATATAAGATACCATTTCTTCTAGTTCTAAAACATTTTGGTTACTTAAGGAATGTAAACAAGGGCATATCCACTGAGATTATATAGTCACTGAAGCTGGTTGAGGCTGGCTAGCAGGAACTTGTGAGATTAAGTATACAGTGACAGATGGTTAAATAACCATAGCAGAGGAGGTTAAATTTTGAACAGGTTGAAAGTGTTTAAATGTATCTTCAAAAGGAGGCCTGTTGTACTCTGTTAATGAAATGCCAAGAAAGCACACAACTGAGATGTGAGGAAGAACAGTCAATTCTGGGCAAAAAAACAGAATCTAAGGTCTTTTTTTCCTCTACTATGAAACCACTGTTCTTATAATTCATAGAAAATCTATTAGAATTTTGCTATATTTCTTATTTTCCTGTGTGCATAAATTCTTGTGAAAACCACATGACATGTATGCACTTTGATCTGTAACATTTGAAAAGGCTTTATATACAATCATATGAGTGTCTCAAAATTTAACTTAGCTCTTCCTTTTCAACACTAAACTGATTCAAGTTCTCATGCATTACTGTTCCAAGAAACCTGCCTAAAATTTTAGCCAGAACAGAGTGGGCCCAGTCTGCAGTCCCAACTACTCAGGAGACTAGGCAGGAGGATTGCTTGACACCAGGAATTCAAGGGCCAGGAAGGTAGTAACATAATAAAACACTAGTCTCAAACAAACAAAATAACTCAAATCTTGAGGTACCTTATTATTCTTTAGGGTAAATTCCAGAAATGGACTGACAGAATGGATATGAGTATTTTTATAGCCTTCTCTATTCATGTGTTGCACTACACTACAAAATGGTAGTGTTAGTTTTTAAATAAGTTTTAAAGAAATTTTATCAATCATTTTCTTTTAGTGCAACTTGATAGGGATTTTGTTTGTTTTGTTTTTTTTTTGTGTGCAGGGTCTCACTATGCAATTTGGACTCAGTGATCCTCTTGATTTCTGCTCCTAGTGTTGGGATTACAGGCATGCGCCACCACACCTGGACTCCATCGCTGGCTCAGCACCCCCAGGGGCAGGGCCTGCACAGCATGCAGTACCAGGGATCAAACTCTGGCCCCCGTGCTTACCTCAGCAAGCACTTAGTCCACTGAGCTCTACCACCAGTCCTACAACTTATTAGGGTTTGAAGAAAAGATTACAAGTCTTAGAAAACAAATACAGATAATGTAAATAAACCACATAGTTAAATCAAGAGTTAAGTATGGTCTAATAAATAACAGATATTACAGTCTACAAATTTTGTTTTCATGAGTTGTATTTTTGGTTCCTGACACTACTGGGCTTTTATTAAGCTTTTAATTAAATTTTGTATTCCTCTTATAAGTCATTTGTATTCAGAATCCTATTGCAAGTTACTGTTCAATCTAAGAAACAAGGGCTCAGTTCTCTAAATGAATGACACACAGAGACAGAAATGTTAAGATATTTGAAAAATCTAATTAACCTGCAACTACTATAAATAGGTCCTGAGAAACAGATGTATCTTTTGAAAGTCATTCAGTTCATTCATTTGGTACAGGGTGTCACTACCCAGCTCGGACTCATAGTGATCCTCCTGTTTTCAGCCTCCCCAGCACCGGGATTATACTCGTGCACCACCATACTCAATTTCTGGAGTTCCAGGGCCAGTATAGCACATGGTACCGGGGATCAAGCCCAGGTCCTTGTGCTTGCTAGGCAGATGCTTAGACCGCTGAGCTACCTACCCAGCTCCAGATTTTAAAGCGATTACAAAATGTCAATTTGTAACTAAAACTCTAAGAATCTTTGTCCTAAGTGTTTTGAAAAGTTCGCCCCTTTTTGTTACAAATACTTATGGTAGTGTGTTTACAAATAAAATATAGCATTTTTTTACCTTCATAAAAAATTAAATTAAATTTATAGATCCTGAGGACCCATGAGTAGTACATATTAACCTAAAATGAAAAAAGACATAAACTAAAATGAGTTAGTAGCTGTAGGTTAAGAAGTGTCTCAAACTAAAAGCACAAATATTTGTCACTTCAAAACATTTTTTTCTTTCTTTTTTTTTTTTGGTGGTACTGGGGATTGAACTTGGGACCCTACATTTGCCAAGTGGGCACTTATTCTACTGAGCTATCTCCCCAGCCCTCAAACATTATCTTGACATTAAAACAAAGCATCAAGTAAATAATTTAAGAAAGAATATTATTAAAAAGTATAAAAGAAATTTAAGTACTAAGGTGAAAAATCAATGAAAGAAAAAGGAAATGCTAATATATATACAATATACTGGAAAACCTAATATAGAGGAAACATGAATGAAGATAACACTAAGAACTAAAACAATAGACTAGTAAGTGGATAGAAGGAAATGGATAAATAATGAATTATCATTCAGTCTGCACCACTACTCAGCCACATCAATTAAAAAAGACACAGAAACAAAGTGGGAAAGGTCTCACAATAGCCAAAACCGACAGCCACAGATTTCAAGGGCTTCTCTCATAATGGAATAATCACTGTAAGTCTTTATCTTAAATAAAATACTCAAAAGACTCATTATGTTTTCTCTGTCGATAGTAGATGAGAAGTAATCAGAAGCAAGGAGAGGTTTCTACAGCTGGTACACTAGTAAACTTATCACATTAGCTAGTTAAGGGACACACAGAGCCCATCACCAACAATAGCAACAAATTAACAACTGAGAAAATACACTAAAACTGATCCTTGCACAACACAAATGTCAATTATTTAGAATGCTTCTGGCAAGTGCAAGGGCTTGAGTTCAAGTCCCAGTTCCACAGAAAAAAATAAATAAAATATTTAGAACACTTATACAAGAATTTTTTTCTTTTCTTAAGATTTTCTTTAAAAAGTCAAAGATGAACTTCACAACTACAAATACCAAAAAAATTAAGGAATGTATGTCATGAATGTATAAAAAATATATATAGAAAAGACTATTTTGTTAATTTATCATAAAGAAATTATAAAGTTAAAATTTATCAAAATTTACAAAAACACAAGATTATACATGGCATCATTTGCAATCAAAAGAAATGTAAACAGATACATTATTAAAACACAGCTGTATAAAATGAACTGTAATATACAACTACTGTAATAATTTCATAGATACCTCCCAATGCTATTACAGTCAGCTCAAGTCCTGTTAGTTCCCATGTATGAACACTGTGTGATGCAGATCACATCCAAGGGAACAGCTTGTTTCTCCACAGAATTACATATTGTAGTACAAAGTGATTTCTCATTATTCTCATGTATTTTCATCATATAAATACACAGAACATACAAAAATATGTGTCAGCTGACCATTCATGGAATTCATAAGATTTTATCAAGAGTAGGATATTAGTAGCTAATTTAGGGGGAAATCAAAAGTTATTTGTTGGTTTTCTACTGGGAAAATCAGCTTTCTTTTAACCCCATGTATAGTCTCAAAATATGACAAGGAACTGTCCAACCCTAAACTTCACAATTAGCCCTATATGTCTAAACAATAATACCATTAGGAGTTAAA
Organism: Octodon degus; assembly: GCF_000260255.1. NCBI lineage: Eukaryota > Metazoa > Chordata > Mammalia > Rodentia > Octodontidae > Octodon > Octodon degus. The sequence continues at coordinate 6,722,612 of NW_004524595.1, read as the reverse complement.
GATGTTACAATCAGTGAGTTTTGTTTAAAACAGCAATATTTTAAGGTAGTTCCTGGATGATTAAAATGAAAAAGTAGAGACAGGCTCCAACACTCAAAAAGGTTATGTATGTTCAATATTCCAAAGCCAAGATAGTAGTACAATAAAAATTAAATAGAGCCAAACTATAGTCTAGCCTGGCTAGTGCAGGGTCCTGAGTTCAATCCCTGGTACCACAAAAAAAAAAAAAAAAAAAAACACAGTCTATAATTACAGACAAACTATAATTTTTATCATGAAGATATACCATATTTAAAATATATATGAATAAGATAAACATGCTTAGTGAGCCAGTACAGTTTGTATCGCTCTGTACAGTGCAATGATCTCGCATTCTGAGCACACTACACATCCCATTTGGCTTGGCATGTGTGCTTTCATACCATTTGAATGTTGGCTGTTTTGTGTTAAATAACAAGTTCAAAACCACAGCAAACCCCAGGGCCTGCCCTGCTGGTCCCGCCCTCACAGTGCACTGAGACAGCAATTGAGATTGGGTGTGGTGGTACGTGCCTATAATCCCAGCTCTTGGGAGACTGTAAACAGGCGGATCACTATGAGTCTGATCCAGTAGTGAGACCCTGAACACCCTGCAGACCCTTCCCTAAAATAAAAATAACTGCCCCCCCCCCACACACACACACAGCAAAAAATTCGCAATCAAGGACTGTAGCTCAGTGGTAGAGTACCTGTCTAGCACGCACAAGGCCCTGGGTTTGAAATCCAGTTAGCACAATACAATAAAAACAAAAACTGGTAGCTTTTCCATACTAAACAGCATAATTTGCATTTTTACTAGTTATAGCACTAGTACAGTAGTCATTTTAGGTTTTAAGCAAGAATCTGTACTTAGCAAAATTTTAATAACCTAGTATGTACCAAGTGAGCTAAACCAGTGTAACAGTAGCAGATACCTTATAATCACAGAAATTTAAACTCTAGAGCCATCTAGAAAATGTAGTTATATAATCAGTTTTCCACCATTTTAATTCAGTTGCTACACTAATAAAGATGGAGTGATTTTTTTTTTTTTAAATGTTTTTAGTACAGGGTCTACAAGGTCTCACTACAAAGATCGAACTCGTAGTGATCTTCCTGTTTTCAGCCTCCCAAGTGCTGGGATTACAGGCACACACCACCACACCCAGTCTCAATCATATCTCAGCATGGCCTGGGGCAGGACTGGCACAGCATGCAGGGGATTGTGATCAAACCTCAGTCCCTGTGTCTGCCTAAGCAGGTGCTTTAGTCTGCTGAGCTATCTGGCCGGCCCTGGTGTGTTGATTTTTAATTTGGAATTTTTTTTTATGTGTGTGTGGCCGGCTCAGCCTGCTCCCCTGGGGGGCAGGGCTGGCACAGCATGTGGTGCTAAGGATGAGAATCAGTCCCTAACTTGCCTAAGCAGGCACTTTAGACCACTGAGCTATCTCACTGGCCCTGAAATTAACATTTTTAAAAGGACAAAATTTTAACTTTCTTTTTTTGTGTTTCTATGAAATATAATTTCATCCATACTATCTTTCTCAGAAAAATTCATGCTGAATTAAGAAAGTATGAAAAATTTCAGCCTAAAAGAGTAATATTTTGATACCAACTAAAAAAAACTTCAGAAAAAATATTTAAATAAAACTAATTTTTTTTACCAAAAATATGTTCTACATTGAAGCTGATTTTGAAATGAAAATAAGCAGGTAATACTTTAACCAAATTGTAACTTCAGAATATCTGTATCTCATTTAGTAGTCCAACTTTCATTGCCATAGTGACATGGAAGAAAAGCCACAGAAAACAAATGCCACTATGAAATGATTTCACTAAGAAACTTGGACTTGGAGTAGAATAAGCATTTGCCTGGCAAGTGCAGGGTACTAAGCTCAATCCCCGGTACCACCAAAAAAAAAAAAAAAAGGAAAGAAAGAAACTTGGACTTGAATCTGATCAAGCCTCTGTATCTTTTAATTTAAAAAAAAAAAAAGTAGGGGCACAGAGAAACATCAAAAGGATACAATCATCAAAATCCAGTTTATGAGAAAGGCTACAGGACAAACAACTCAATTTTTTCAACAAATAAATTTACAGAGTAATTTAACACTTTGTTATCACCTGCAACTCCAATCTCATCTTCCTGAAACCTGACAGAGTTCCTATTCTCTACGTGCTTGTATCGCGGCACTGAAACACTGGACTGTGGTTACATGTGCTCTCATTACACTACCAGCACATCAGTGAATCAAAGAGTAGCTTAGAACAGGGCTCTGAATTTGGATGAAATCCCAATGCTGTTCCCTCTATAAATTAAATTCCACCTACTGCTCAAAGGAATTTTGAAGGATTCCATTTACATTTTCCACGTAAAATATGTACATGAAATATACTTTTTCATTTAAAAAAACAGTAAAATATATAAAAAGTATACCAATATATGCCAATGTTTGAGATATTGTAGGTAATAATTATCTGATGACTGAATAAATAAAATCATAAGCAGGAAAATTAAACAGTGTTGAAAAATCATCCTTTGATTTCATCCAACCACATTCTTAAATTTCTCCAATGAAAAGTAAAATGTCAATAAAACAAAAAATAATAACCACAAAAAGGAAAGATAACTGGGTTGGGGTGGAGGAATAAGCCATTAATTTCTAAATTGCTGAGCCTAACCATAAGTCCTAAGGAACAGATTCACTACATCAAATACTACCTAATAAAGAATGGAATAACTTGACTGAGCCTGGTAAAAGCGAAGAAATTTATTTTCTAAGAGTTCTCAATATCTTCAAGCATAGTTTTAATAATATGTAAAACATTTTAATGGTTTTTTAAGTAATAGCCTTACTATTATCAACCTCTTTTATATCAACCAACTTTTCCATCTGAACAGTAGGTGGCATAATGCACATATTCTGAACCAGCTGCTAAAAAGTGGTATAATACTGAAAGCTCGACATAGCATCATCCAAAATTCCAAAAATATTCATTTAAAACTGTTGAAGGGTCCTAATGCAAAGATAAATTTTTTTCAAATAATATGGAAATACTTACATCTCAATTTGTCCAGCATTTTTCCACCACACATGGTTGCTAACATAGCCTTAACTGAAAATACCGTCAACTTGCCTCGGCCCTCACTGCAAAATAAATATTAGAAATAATTGCTCTCTGGAACCACAAAAACAGTCAATGTATCACTACATATTTAGCAACCAGAAAAATGACACCTGCCCTTATAGGTTACAATTTTACCCATTTAAAACCCTGGATTTTCATCTGTGCTAGGTAAAGAATGCTGAAGCTAACCAACATTACCTGGAAATGAGTTTTTAGGCCATTCTGTACAGTATTTCTACTGGCTCTGAAGGCAAAGGTAAAGTGGATGAACCTGAATTATTTCTTATTAATTAAACCCATTATACTTGCACATGAGGTGTTTTTAGGTAATTAAAACTGAGGGATAACCTGGTTTGAATAATTCAGAAAAGTGTCCCTTACATCAGGATGCTATAACAAGAGTTTACTGTTATGTACTAAACAATGTTGTCACGTGGCAACCAAGATTGCATAATATATTTATCTTCCTTTTCACTGTAACAACCTTTGTGTCACCATGTAGGTGTTTACTGTAAGAAGCTTAAGTCTGTTTCAGATCTTCTCAGACACCAGTTCGAGAAAGGAAAGGAACATTAATAAATACCAACTCCTTTTTATGAACTGGAAAGATGAAAAGAAAAACATAAATGAATTACCCAAAGAACTCAGACTACACACCAACAGAACCAAGAACAAGGCTGCCCAGGTGCCCTGTGTGCTGCTCTATCCTTTTGGCCATGCGCTGGTTCTCTGCAGATAAAAAAAAACTCCCTTGCTGTGTGTTAGTTAGGCTATATAAGTTAGCGACACGTGTCTGCATTACTCTCTTACAGTTTGTGTTCATAGTTTGTTAGTGACTTAAAATAAAATATCTTTATAAGAAAAGAAACTGTATCATCTTTGTTTTGAAAGGCAAATGTCCTCCCATTTATATTCACTGATGGTCATAAGAGAGTGCTCCTCTGTTTTCAAGTCTTTCTTGCACAGAGAAAGATCACTACATTTCATTAAATTTATTCATAACACAAAAAACTCTGTAATCAGATAAATAAAATTAGAATGGGTTTTAATCTTTGTTTTGTTTGTTTTCTTGTTTTTTGGGATAGGGTCTCATTAAACAGTTCAAGGTGACCTTGAACTCACTACATAACCCAAGCTGGCCTCAAACTTGCAGGGATTCTGCCTCAGCCTCTGAAATGCTGTGATTTCAGGTGTGCGCCACAATACCGGGCTCAGGATGTGCTTTTTTAAAAATACACCATTCTTCAGAAATAAAGATACTGTTCTACATACAACACAATCCAACACCTAGAAATTATGAGGAATATTCCTATACCAAATATCCATTCTATATATAAGCTGAGCATGGTGGCGCATACCCATAGATCTAGGACTCAAGAGACTGGGGCAGGAAGATTGTTGCAGAATCCAGGCCAGGCTGGGCTAAATAGTGAGTTCAAGGCCAATATGAACTATATAGCATGATTCCATCTCAAAAAGAGTTTAAAGATTTAAATACCAGAGGGACAGCCAAATAGCTCAGTGGATTAAAGCACCTGCAAGCAAGCGCGTGAGCCGGTGGTTCAGTCCTCAGGCCTGCTGTGCCAGCCCCGCCCCTGGGGCATGCTAAGATGGCAATTGAGACTGGGCGTGGTAGCTGGGTATGGTGGGGTACACCTGTAATCCTAGCTCTTGGAAGGCTGTAAACAGGAGGATAACTACAGTCTGATCTAGTATGAGGCCCTGAACACCCTGTAGACCCTTCCCTAAAAATAAAAAAAATAAAAGATTTAAATACCAGAAAGCTGAGGGCCCTACAGATAAGACAGAAGGAATAACATCAAGGAAATGTTATCAGAAAGAATGTTTTTCTTCAGGAACCTACTGACTTCTAAAGTGATCATGGATGGATTACAGATGGTTTTACTAAAGAAAAGAAATTATTATAAAAATAAGTTTAGCTATGTCTGGAGTAATTTGGACACACAGAAAAGTTGGTATAGAAATGCAATTACTTCTTTCTCTTTAGGCCAACTGGGCCCTTAAGAGAAAGTACATTATCTACACACAAAAATAAAAGGAGTAACCAAAGAGGGTAGAAAATAGCTCTCTTCTTTTCCCAAAGAATTTACACGTTTGTTATGGTTTATATCTAAAATGGCCTCCACAAGTTTCATGTGTTTGGAAAGTAACTGGATCATGGAGACACTATATTCCTGCTTTAAATTGCAAATGTCAGGTATTTTGTTCCAGTAATAGGAAAGTGACTAACACAAAAACTCAAGCCTAAAAATAATGTGCCCAAACATCCATTCATACTCATTTATTGCAGCATGTTTCTAGTAGCAAAAACTGGAAATACCCAAATGTTCACCAAGAGAAGACTGACTATATTATCATAAAAAAGTATGAGAAGCCAGGCGTGGTGGTGCACTTCTACAATCCCAGCATTTGGGAGGCTCAGGCAAAAGGACAGCCATAACTTCAACGCTAGCCTAGACTATATAAGTAAGTTCAAGTCCCGCCTGAACTACACTATGAGACCCTCTCTCAAAAAAAGACACAGACAGAGACAGAGACAGAGGCAGAGACTGAATTATACTGTCATATACTTCCTTATGTACATATAAACCACCTATAAAAGGATCTCAAGTCAGTAACACTGGTTGTCTCCAGAATAAGAGAAGTGAAACTTAACCTAAAAGACATGTCTGTAATCCTAGCACTGAGGGAGGCTGAGTCAGGAGAACTACAAGTTAGAGTACCAACCATAACAACTTAGCAAGATCTCACTTCAAAATAAAAAAATAAGGGGTCGGGGAGATAGCGCAGTAGAATAAGCACTTGCCTGGGGCCTGAGTTCAATTCCCGGTTCCGCCAAAAAGTAAAATTAAATTTAAAAAATAAAAAATAACAGTGGCTAAGGATGTTAACAGCTCAGCAGTAGAGGGCCCCTCAGTTACTATGATCCCCAGAATCATCAAAAAAGGATACATTTCAATTTGTAAATATTAAAAATGTTTATATAAAAAAAGACAGTTCAAGTCAATAATCTAAGCTTCTAATTTGAGACATTAGATAAAACAGAAAATTGCCAAAACAAAAAAACAGGAAAATACATAAGAGCAGAAATCAATTAAATTGGGCCAAGTAGACAGCTCGGTAGCATGTGCTTGCCTGGTAAGCACCAAGTTTGATCCCCAGTATCACATGCCATGCAGGCCCCAGAATCCAGGCATGCCATATTAGACCCAGCACACTTGTTATCCCAGCACTAAGAGAGGCTGAGAAAGGATCACTACAAGTCTGAGCTGCACAGAGAAGCCCTGTGTAAAAACAAAAGAAAAAAAAAAAAAAATCAAGGAAACTGAAACCAAAAAAAAAAAAAAAAAAAAACAAGGAAACAAAAAGCTAGTTCCTTGCATGGATCAATACTGATAAATCTCTAGTGGGGAAGAATGGGGAGAGACATACAGACAGAAATAGACACA
>NW_004524595.1:6710501-6715895 GCF_000260255.1 Octodon degus | reverse complement strand
ATGACATGCCAGTTGCTGCTGTGCTATCTCTCAGGTAGATGATTGTTCAAAAAGAAGGGGGTGGTGAATGAAGGCAAGAGGAAAAGGAATATTGTGGGACTGTCCTGATTCAAAGTTGTATATGGTTAGAATTTTGGACATATGAGTAAACATAAGAAGTATATAATTCTTTATGCCTATTTTTTTCAATATATTCTAATTTTTAAATATTTTTTCATCATATTCTATAGGGACTTAAAGTTCAACATATCAATACTTGTTGAAAAATACCTGTTCCATGTTATGCCTAAGATGTTTGATATCCAGACAGATAGTGAGGTTAAGCTTAATAGCGTAGGTTGTATGGTAATAACAATAAGCTTGTCTTCTGGATGGTTAACAACCTAAGTTTGTAGGCCAAAATCAGAGAAAAAGGAGGGTCGCAAGGAAAGCCAACATTTTGGGCCTAGCCTTCCAAGGTCAATTAAGACTCAGGACATAGGAGAACTTGTACTGTAATGTCATATAACTCGGTAGTGTTCCAAATTTTCTGATCAAGGAGATTATGGGTCCAAAGAGGAAAGTGACAGATGATGTAGAGTGTGCCTAAGGAGAGTCACATGGAGAGAAAACATTCTCTCAGGCTTTCACAGAGAGCACACTGGCCAAGCAATGGCCGTGACTCATCCACATGGCTGACACTGACAAAGGTTCTACAATCTGAGGTACAGGATCTCAGGATAAATCCTGAGGGGATTTCACTGACCTTATCAGACCCAAAAGCTACAACTCTTGTTGCATAGGTCCTGCTTTACCTTGGTCTTAACCATCCAGCAGAAAAGTATAAAAAAGTATAAGAAGTAAAGCCATGGTGTTATGTTGAGCTGTAGGAGACTCAGGTCAACAATTTCTGACATTGCCAGTGAAGCGGAAGACCCAATACTATTATGGACTGCTGAACTCTTTTAGAATATTTTGCTGAGTTTACACACCTATAATATTTAAATGATGGAACTTAACAAAAAAAGGGGGGGGATACAGATGAATGTCCATTTTGTATCTGTGTATTCAAAGTTTTTAGGATGGATATATAGTTACATTCTCTTAATGAATAGAGAGATTTGTTCTAATGGTGTTTGTAAACAGGATATCAAGTCTGCATCTTGTACAGCAATGAATCACGAGGAAGAATGTATGCAATGTGTTAATTATTGAAACTGTCCTATCAATTTAGTTTGAAACTGTCTCATTGCTATTTGTTTCTCAATAAAATTATGGAAAAAAAATTTGGCATCATTTACAATGTCTACTGTCAAAAAGCTATTCACTCTTGAAAAAATTTAGACATACTTAAACTTACTTTGAAATCTAAGTATAACATAGCATAAACAAACAATCATCCACCAAATCTGTTAGAGCGGAACATTTTTGTTCTTTTTTGTTGTTATTTTGAGACAAGATCCCACTATGTAGTCCAGACTGATCCTGCACTCACTATGTATCTCATGCTGGTCTTGAATTTATGGAAAGCCTCCTCCCTCAGCCTCCCAAGTATACCACCACACCTACCAAGAGGGGTGCATTTAAGGTCTCACCTCTCAACTCATGATAATTTTCCTTTTGAAAAAATGTTGAGTTCAATTCCCAGTAGAAAAGAGTGACAAGAGAAGGAAATGGGAAGGGAAAAGAAAAGAGAAAAACTTAGACCCCCTCCTCTCCACTGCTTATTTTGTAAGCCAAACTTCAGCACTGGCTCCTTTCCTATGAAACCCCTCAGTCTTCCTTTAAGCCTAAATGCAACTTCCTAACCAGAAACTGTCCCCAAACAAAGTAAAGAGAAGGTGTAACTTCCGTTTCTCTAGTATGTCTTTAGAGCTCCAGCTTTCTTACTTTACAATTAGAGGAACATAGACAGAAACTGCAGTCACTCAAGTAACCTAATATCCCAAAATTAGGTTCTTTAATTGACTCTTTTTTCTGCGAAAAACTCCTTGATCCTTCTCACTGGACCCCTGAAACTATTCAATATACACTGGTCAAATTATATTTAAACCTGAATAGTGGACTGCCCTGGACAAAGCACATACAACCTCACAAATGTCCACGTTTTTTACTACTTCCAACATAAAGTACAATTTTATAAGGAATCAATTCTCAGGGCTAGGGAGATGGCTCAGTGGAATAAGCGTTTCCCTGGCAAGCGCAAGGGCCTGAGTTCAATCCCTGGTTCCACAAAAAAGAAAAAAAAAATTAAAAAAAAAAAAAAAGGAATCAAATCTCTCCAAAGGAGTTTTGGAAAAATCATTTAACATGGTGTCATCACAAACAATATAGCTCATTTAAAACCTAGCCTACTATAGCTTCAAAATTATGAGGTCAGTGTTTTATTATTTTTTATGTGTTTTAAATGTCAACACAATTATTAAAAAAAGTAACACAACTAACAAGGAATATTAACCCTTACCCAAAGATACTAAAATGAAAGGACCAGATATTAGTTTTTGAGGGTAACTAGAAAAAGGAAACTGATTTAATTCCAGACAGAAAGAAGCTCTCCCACCAATACAAACTACCCTCCCCCTAGCATGATGATTCTCCTTCTCAGACTTTGCTGTGTGACTCATTTCCATGGACCCATCATTTCAGAGACTGTCAATAAACCATGCACATGACTTCTGAAGAGAGTTATTATCCAACACTGAGCAAACACCATTATTAGCTCTGGTCCAAGATAGTGAGTCACTCTGAATAAACACTGCTATATTTTGACATGCAGCCCTTGCAGTCCTCACCTGTGTGCGCCCATTGGCTGCGAAATGGTTTGTTTCAGTTTAATAAAGTCTCAAACTCTGTCTATCTTTTTATATTTAAACTAACCTAATCTAGATGATGTTTCCTGGCTGTGCAATTTTCATAAGCATCTGCTATTCAAATTAATACTTTTGGGGCCAGGCAAATAGCTCAGTAGTATAAGTGCTTGTCTGGCAAGTGCAAGGGCCTGAGTTCAATCCCCAGTTGTGGAAAAAAATAATAATAATAATAATGCTTTTAGCTGGTAATGTAGCTCAACAGTGCAGCACCTGCCTGATTGTTGTGAAGTCCTGAGTTCTGTACCAAAAAATAAAAAATATGTAATTTTGAAAATAAGACAACAGAGAACATGAGCATTTCTCTTTGATTTTCAAAAACCTATATTTTTCTAATTAATTTATGAAACTTTACAATGAATGGATTATGCAATAATCAACTGCAAATCAAGAATCCACTCAGCAAAAATGTCAAGTTGTTTAATCAAGTAAAATCAACCTAGAATATTATTCAATTTTTCATGCTTGCTTCGGCAGCACATATACTAGAATATTATTCAATTTTATTATCATCAGAATGCCTACTGCTTTTCATTTCAATCTTAGGGGCATTTATTAAGAATGCAATGCTAAGGGCTTGCCAGATAGCTCAGGAGAGTAAAGTGCCTGCTTAGGCAGATGTAGGGACCAGGGTTCAATCCCCAGCGTGCCCTGCCAGTCCTGCCCCCAGGGCAAGCTGAGACAGTGATTAAGACTGGGAGTGGTGGCATGTGCCTATAATCCTAGCGCTTTAAAGGCTGAAAAGTAGGAGGATCACTATGAGTCTGATCTGTGTAGTGAGGCTCTGTAGACGCTGTACTAAATACATCTTTTTTTAAAAAAAAGAATTCAATGCTAGGGCCAAGGAGATATCTCAGCAATCTAAGCACCTGGTTGGCAAGCATAAGAACCCAGGTTTGGTCCCTGGTACCACATGCTGTGCTGGGCACTGAAACTGGGCATGGTAGCATGCCTGTAATCCCAGCATGGGGAGGCTGAGACAGGAGGATCACTATGAGTCAGAGCTGTGTAGTGAGACCCTGTAGCAAATAAATAAATAAATAAATAAATAAATCATTTTTAAAAAGAATGTAATGCTATACTTATTGAGGAATAGAATAAATACAAAGTAGAATCTCTTCTGTCAAGGACTTTCAATCTTGTTTGCATACTTATGAAGCAGTTTAGAATAGTATATAATTGAAAGCTAAAATAATGATATTAACAAGAACTACAGGTCATCAAAAAGATAAAAATAGGGTTGCTGAAAATAAAGAAAACTACAGGATATGTAGAAACTTGAGGTAAATCCTGAGAAAGATGAAAGATTCAGACAGAGGAAAAAAAGGACACTAGGCATTCCCAAAGGAGACAGGGTAGGGGTATGGCTGAGGATAACCAACAGATGCAAAGGAGAAATGAACATGCTTTGTTGAAAAAAAGAGAAGCGCCTCAAGGAGCTTAATTAGAGCTTAGTGTGAACAAGCAGGTAAGAACTGGCACAATCTGACACACTGAAGAGGATAAGCTTAACCACAAGGAGTCTTTGAACATTTCTGAGGAAAGATGTGTTATGATGAGAAGAGTGCCTCAAATAGGCTAATTTGGAGCAAAGCACTGAATAGAATGGAAAAATTTTTTCTGGATTCACTACTATTCACCAGTTTCAGATTTTATTTATTTATTATTATTATTTTTTTTTTTTTTGCAGAACCAGGAACTCAGGCCCCTGGCAAGCACTTATTTTACTGAGCTATCGTCCTGGCCCCCCAGATTTTTTTTTCTAAAGACAAAGAAAAGAAACCAACATATTCAGAAAATGATTTCCCTTTGGCCTTTTTAAAAAAGAAATTATAAAAAGGAAAAGATTTGTAAAAATTATAAAAAGCAAAAAATATTTCTGAAAACACTTTGTAGGTCTGCCTATCTTAAAACCAGGAAGATTCCTGTTTGGAAATTACCACAATGACTTCTCAAAGAAGAGAAGCTACAAAATACAGAGTAAATATACTCATTTCTGCTCCCTGAGCAATTCTGTCACCAGGTACCCTAAAGTGACTATGGCTGAGGGTAACCAACAGATACAAAGGAGAAATGAGCATGCTATGTTGAAAAAAAGAGAAGAGCCTCAAGTAGTTTAGCTGTTTCAGTAGCAACACATCACATAGCTCATCACATGATGACATCACAGACAGGGGCACCAACTGGGCTTCTGGGCTCACTCCTTGCCCTACTTGTAGCAGCTACTTTCTTAAATTTTACACCAAGTCCCCTCACAGTGAAATGCCACTTCAAAACATTCAAGACCCCTAACTCATTCTCTACCGTAATTTCCCAAAATTTCCTAAAACAATTGTGATCAGATCTTTACAAGAGTTAAAATATAACTAATCAAAAGAGGGAAATGGGATGAGCTAGGAAACATGACAATGTTAAGCCATGCAGTTATATGTAAAAGCTGAGCAAGGCAATGATCCGGAGAATATTCAAAAGATTCTTTAATCTAGCAATTAATTGGAAAGATTCTCACCCTGACTAACTATATATACTGATATCTGTGAACTAAGCT
>NW_004524595.1:6708519-6710401 GCF_000260255.1 Octodon degus | reverse complement strand
TTTCTGCTCTGTGCTGCTCTGCGTTGGACCCAGCTGAGTATGGACTGAAACCTCCAGTAACTGTGAGCTAAATAAACCTTTCCTTCCTTCATTTTAAGTGTCGGGTATTTGTCCCAGCAACGAGAGACGAGTAACTAAGACAGAAACTAATCAGCACACTGAAAAAGAAATAGATGACCTAACTAGGTATTCATCCATTGTACAAACAATCTATTTTAAAGTCTTCACAAAAAGAAAGTTCTTCATTCAGAGTTATACTGGTAAATTCTAAACACTTAATTACATTTCAGTTTACAGATTGGAAGTGAAACAATAAAAATGTGCTATTCCAAATAATAACCATCTATTTAGAAAAATCTCAATGAGGAGCCAAGGACATAGCTCAGCAGCATAAACGCCTGCCTGGAAAGCGCAAGGTCCTGAGTTTGAGTTTGATCCCAGTACCCCCACCAAAAAAAAAAAAAAAAAAAAAAAAAAAAAACAATGAATCTACCAACAAAAAAAGCTACAGAACCTACTGAAACAGTGTAAATAAGTTTATCAACATTGCGGAATACAAGGTCAAAACACAAAATTCAATTATTACTTCTCTATGATAGCAAAAGACAATTGGAAATAACATAAAAAACATGAAATACTTCAATAAAAATCTCTTTCAATGCATAAGCTACAAAATACAAAAGAGAGAACTACCACGTTCATGAAATGGACAATTCAATACTGTTAATACGTCAAGTCTCCCTAAACTGAGCAGAATCATATTGTAATTCAATGCAATCCTCAGAGGTGATAGTGGAAGAAGACTTTCCCTGCACAATAAATAAATCTGCATCAGATACTACCTGGATGTTCTCCAATTCAATTCTGACACTATCCATCTGGAGATAGTAGCAGATCCCACAGGTTGAGCACTCAATCTCATAAAACTATCCCCAACTTCAGAACCCAGTTGTAAATAACAGATGGCCACTTACATTTCTGACCACCCAGCTATAAGCCAGGGATTCCCACACGACCCACCCTGGGTTTGATTAATATGCTGAAGTAGCTCACAAAACTCAGGGAAACACTTCACTTATGTTTATCCATAAAGGCTATTCAAAGGATACAGAGGAATTCCAGAAAGAGATGCAGAGTAAGGTATGAAGCAGTGTAAGGTTTCCACTTCCTCTCTAGGCATGCCATATGTTCAGTTACCCAGAAGTTCTTCAAATCCAGTTCTTTTGAGATTTTAATGAAAGTCTCATTATACAAACATGATTACTTAAATCACTGGCTACTGGTGTTCAATTCAAATCTCAGCCCCTCTGGACTCCCCAAAGTTGGGGGATAGGACTAAAGATTCCAATCCTTTAACTACACAGATTGGTTCTTCCGGCAATAGCCCCCTACCCCTCACCTATATAGGAGCCCACCAAGAGTTACGTCATTACAGTAAAAGATACTGCTGTCACCCGAGAGATTCCAAGGATTAAGAAGCTAAATCACACTTCTTATCACTCTGGAAATTAGAGGCCTTAGGAGCTACATCAAGAACCAGACAACAACAAAAGATTTTCCTCATCTACTGACATTATCTATAAGGGTATCAGGAGTTCTGTTTCAAAAATAGGATAGAGATTAAACATTAAAAAGATTCTCCAAGAACCCCTATCTCTCAGGTGTTACAACAGTATTAGAAGCTCTATGCCAGAAGCTGGAGTACAAAAGACCAATGTGTGTATTTCTAATTACTTCACAAATCTCAACCAATCATAATGCTTTGATTTCTAAGCACATCACAATACCTGCTTTTTCCAGTGCCAGGAACTAAACCCACAGTGTTAGTAGATTAAACTGTAAGAATATACTACTCAGAAGCCTAAAGCTGACCCTATTTTTA
>NW_004524595.1:6706745-6707754 GCF_000260255.1 Octodon degus | reverse complement strand
AAAAAAAAATAAATAAAAATAAAAACTGTAATAATTAAAACTTACAAAACATTCTTCCTAAAAATTAAAAAACATTCTTGCTAATCTTCAAAGTGATTTAGAAACACATTTTATGATACTTTGCATCCTTTATTAAAAATATTTTCTAACTCAACTGTTAAATAAAAGACGTAGATTGAGTCTTATATTCAAACTTGAACAATAGATATAATTCTCAACCTGAAGCAGGACTAAAACACCTGCCTACATTCTTCTCCATTCATTGGGCATATTACTCTTCTTGATGCTAGTCTCTAAAACAAGTAATCTGGGCTAATCTAGATCAGGGTCTCTAGAGTAGAATACTCATCAACTTCTCAATTATTAACAGTGATATGTGGTCCTGTAATAGGTCATCTCTCATACCCACCTTGTAACCATTTTTCTTTTTTGCAACAGCCACACATAATCTCTCACCCAACAAACCATGGGTCCTCTTTTGTCTCTGTCAGTGTTCAAAGGGTGCTTCATAGCACATACTTTATTGAGGTAGGGGATACGCATCTATATTAATAGGAGAAAGAGGGCCAGAGAGATAGCTCGGTAGAATAAGCACTTGCCTGGCAAGCGAAAGGGCCTGAGCTCTATCGCTGGTTCTGCCAAAAAATATATAAATAAATAAATAAATAATAATAATAAATAGGAAAAATAAAATAGGTAAGAAAAAATGGAGTTCTATGTGCTTATAAAAGAAGTATTTGAAATTAAGGATCATAAAGTGGGAAGTAAATTTAAAGACAGGAGAGATTTGATGGAAATGTTTGAAGTATTTTGATATAAGAATTTGCAAGTATGCAACTATGCATACTGAGAATAGGGGAAGTGGGCTCAAGTATTCATTTCAAACTAACATTCCACTTAGAATATTTGTCATCCACAGAAGAAATGGACAGATTTCTAGAAAGGTACAAATTACCACAACTGAATCGACAAGATATAACCACTCTCAATACCCCAATAACAGCCAATG
>NW_004524595.1:6693022-6704830 GCF_000260255.1 Octodon degus | reverse complement strand
AAAAAGAGTTAAAATATGCTATTGCTAGGGAAAATTTTTCCATTCAGCATAAGTACTCTAATTTTATTTGACTTTGTTCTTGTCATCTTGAATAATTCTAAGACCCAGCAGGGATGCAGGCAAACATGTGAAATATCTATATTACCAGAAAATCCTAGTTTTGTTTAAAAATCACTAAGGAGGAATACAATAACCTAATTATTATCATTTATCATCAATGTCCACCCCATATTCTCCTAGTTGGACAGATTCAGCAGTTAAGGAACTCATTTGTTTTAAAAATTAGTTTTTAGAGGTTTGCTTGTTTTCGTTTTGGGTACTAGGACTAAAACTCATAACCTCACCCTTGCCAGGCAGACACTGTACTTTGAAGCTGTACCCCAGACTCTTTATTTAAAGTAGACTACTCTGTTTCTGCTTCATGCTTGGTGGGATGTGGGGGCAGTGCTGGACATAAACCAAGGGCTTCCTGTAGCCCAAGTATTTGCTGTTTTATACAATGTTTTTTTTAAATGTTCACTAAGAGGGACTTGGGAAATTATTGTATCCAAGTTAAACTGCTAAAATGAGACTTTAAAATGGTTGCTTGGAGCATTTTCAAACTACATAGGAATTTATTCTTTATAAATCCATTATGAGTTAGACATAAATGATCTTCCACTTTAAATGGTCTAATGTAATTTATTTTATTCTGGTAGGGAACAAACACACATTCAGTAAACTTCAGATTTTGATCTTATGCTGACTGGCATTATGCAATACTTCTCTTTGTGCTGTGCAGGAAAGATACCCACCTACAGCTCACAATCAGTCACTGATCAGTTCCTAGTTAGCCGCCTATTCACAAGGGTAAACAACCAGTACTCTATAGTGTACTATGTTGCTTAGCTAGGGTGTTCAGTAGATTAGGTGTTAACTAATTCGACCTGTAATATGTTTATTAGGATATAACTCATAAATCAAGGAGCATACCCATATATATAAAGTGGCACACTAAAGTAATCTTTAAATAATTCACAATAGCTGTTTGCTACTGATTGTTATTTTAGATGGTAACAATAATCCTGGACCTTATAATAATTCTCATATATTTTGTGGATTTTATCAAAAGTAGTTTGAACAGTTTTACTTTTTTTGTTTTTACAGGTTTCTTTCATTTGTAAGGTCAAATTTCATCATACTACTGAATCAATGCTTTTGGTAAAGACCATTGACTCATTTATGAAACAAAAATTGATAAATTATGTAAAAGGAAAAAATAAGAATAAATTGTCATACACCTTTTCTTCTCACTTTGCGTGTACCTCATACTACATGTCCAAGTTTTTCCCACATCCATAGCAAATATATCTTATTTAACCAGACAACAGATAAAAGACTGTAACTCAACAGAAAGAAAATCATGGGCAAAAGTTATAGCTCAATGGTAGAACAGTTATCTAGCATATTGTAAAGACCTGACTCCAATCCCCAGCATTGCCCCAACCCAAAAATTCCTGGACACCAAATACTACCAGCTTCAAAAACAGATCTACTAAAATAAATGGACTTGGCACTTTAAAAGAAGCAGAATGAATGTACTAAAAGTGACATCAATATATAACAAGAACCACAAATCATAAAAAGAATGAATCAGATACACCATATAACAGCAAACATTAAAAGATATAGCTATTATATGTATTCCACATAATAAATAGTATCATGGCACCAGACACAAGACAAATTAATGAGCATCAAAGCAAACTAATGAACTCTTCTAAAAAGAACTACAAATTAAAGAAGGTAAACTATATGTGAGAAATACTAAGAGATGAAAGAAGAGTATGCCAATAGAAAAAAAGAAAAATGTAATCATTTGAAGAAATAATCGATTTTCAGTAACAGCTGGCAACTTGACTATTGAGCCAGAAAAAAAACATGAGAAAAAAAAATTCAAATATAGGGCCCAGGAGATGGCTCAGTGCAATACGCCCTTCCCTGGCAAGCGCAAGAGCCTAAGTTCAATTCCCAGTTCTGACAAAAAAAAAAAAAAATTTCAAATCTCCTTGAATGCAAATAAAAACAAGTGAGTTACTCAAAAACAAGTGAGTTACTCAATGTAAGGAAGGCTGGAGGCCCAAGCAGGCAAACACAATCACAAAATTACTTTTTTGATGCAAGTGACCTTTTGCTTTCAGAGGAGGAAGCAAAAAGGTTAGAGTACAGAGTAATTCTTGACAGTTTTGAGGGCCAGGAAAAATTTGTGGTGCCTTGGACATGCCAAAGGAGGAGAGATCCTCATGAAACCACCTCCCTTCCTCAATGCCTTTGTTACTTTGGGTTGAACACTCCAAGGCTAAACCTACTGGAGTGAGGTTCAGACATAAAATGGTTGTTATCCACAAGGACTAAATCAAAAGCTGAACTGAGATGATCTTGGACAGATAAGATCTCCAGGCACTTAGCAAAACCAAACATATTTCCTTTCTGGAGAAAACATTTCCTAGACTTTAAGTAGTTCTGGAAATAATTTCATAATGTCTTGTCTGGTATATAACAAAAAAGAATTGTATTCTGTTACACCTGGTATAAATTTTTAAAAAGATGAAATAAGACACTATGAATGAAAACTAGAAATAACAAACAGTACAAAAAAGGGAAGATGCATGTTAGATTATAAGCACAGATCTTAAATGACTATGTTTATTAGATTTAAGGAATAAGAGTAATAAGATACTTCATAGAGAACTGCAAAATTTTTTTAATCTATCATATATAATTTCTCAAACTAAAAAAAATCAGCAAAATTAACAATGTGACATGTTCCGAATGCCTTCAGGGCAGGTTTGGTTGGCTTGAGTTGTGGGGATCGAACCACAGCAACCTGAGCCTGACTGCTTTGTTAAAACAGCCACTTAAAGAACTGAGCTACGGGGCAGGCCCCCCAACAATGTGACATGCTTAAGGGTAGGTTAGACACAGCTCAGTAGAAAATAAGCAAACTGGAAGGTATAATAAAGTACTATACAGAACAAAGCCCCAGGAGGAAAACAGATGCCAAATTCACAAATGATAAGAAAAACACTGAGGATATGGTAAGAAAGTGTTACAGGCAACTAAGTTAGATAAAATACTATAGGCAGTCAGACAGGGGTAGGCCCTGGAAGGAGCCAGTAGATCTTGCAACTGTAGGAGAGACAGGCATCTCCACTGCAGGTCAGACCTTAAGGCAAAAGATAAAAAACAACTGTACCACATACTTCTTAAGAATAAATATCAGGGATTGATACTCAAAATAGGTATCAATCACCTTGAGAAAACCAAGAAGAGCCACTAACCCAACCCCCTACAGGAGCAGTCCCTGTTCTGTATTCATGCTTGCTTGCCACATTACTTGCTCCCCCATTCGATCACAATTTAATAAATTTTACCTGAGCAATTATACTCATAATATTACTGATTGACCATAGTTTTGTCCCACCTCATGCCCATCTTTCGATTTCCCATTTTTCCTACCATGGACCTACCTCACATGGATTTGCTCTATAAAAAATCCCTAGAAAAGGCAGGTTCCTGGGCAATTCATTTAGGACCCTTTCTGTCTCTCTCTCCTGGACATAAATTTTCTTTCCCCCTAATAAATATATTCTGCTCTTAATCTCCATTGTTCCTAAAATTCATTCTTCAATTATAGAGAACATAAACTTGTATTTGACATCTAGCAGGTTGGAGTTTCTCCTATATCAAAGGGATGCTACATATGTGTTTAACATTTCATCAGAAAGGACTGAAAAGCAATGTATGAAGAGAAACAACTCATATGGATGACATATATCAAACCACTTGTACAAAAAGTTTTATGAGGGGCCGGGAAGATGGCTCAGTAGAATAAGCACTTCCCTGGCAAGCACAAGAGCCTGAGTTCAATCCCCAGTTCTGCCCAAAAAAAAAGTTTTATGAATTATAAGCAAAGTAAACACAAGATAATCACACCATGACTTGTCATGGTAATACTGCTTAAAATAAAAAACAAACTCCTAAAAGTTGCTAGAGGACACTGATAGGCCACCACTAAAAAAGCAAATATTATATTAACAAATGACTTCTGAACAAAAATAAAGAAAGATATGGAGCAACATGCTTAAAATGCTAAACAAAACTGCTATTAATACCCATATAACAAATGAGAAAAAAAACTGAATGAAGGTCAATTTTTACAGAGATTAACCTAAAAAATATGTCAAAATCTGACATACAGAAAAGAAAGACCCAAAGGGTTGCTCAAGCATAAGGAAACTTATTCCTAATAGAGTAATTCCTAATGAAGTATATTTAAAATGAAGCAGACCTTATTTTAACACAATTAACCTCACTTAATGAAAATTAAACTGATAAATTCTATTTAAAAATGCCCATTTGGTTAAAAAAAAATATATATATATACATTCAAACACAATGACATAAACATAAGATATTAATGAAATTGAGGCACCTGCTAGTCTTTTCATTACCCAGAAAGTAACAATATTAATTAATATTAGGCTTTGAAAACTTGGTCCGGTGCTTGCTTCAGCAGCACATATACTAAAATTGGAACGATACAGAGAAGATTAGCATGGCCCCTGCGCAAGGATGAAAACTTGGTCTGGCCAAAAAGCTCAGCAGATTAAAGCGCCTGCAAGCAGGTGCAGGGGCCAAGCATTCGATCCCCAGGCCTGCTGTGCTAGCCCCGCCTCTAGGTGCACTGAGGAGGCATATGGGTGTGCTCCTATAATCCTAGCACTTGGGAGGCTATAAACAGGAGAAGCACTACAAGTACGATCTAGTAGTGAAACTTTGAACACCCTGTAGACCCTTCCCTAAAAAACACAGAAAAAAGAAGAAAAAAAAGAAAAAGAAAAAGAAACAGAAAATTCAAGAACAAATGCTGTAATCACTAAGACACAGAATATAGAGAGGGCAGTTAGGGCAAACCTTTTAGAGACAAGTGCCCAAACTGCAACCTAAAATCCACTCATTTATTTTAAAGTGCCAACACTGAATTAAACCTGCATATTGAGTTTTAGTTTTTAAAAAAACTCATGTTAAACTTTTTTGCCTTATGAGGGAAAACAAAAAGAAAAATAAAACACCTGTACCATTGATTTACCACTACTGATATTGAAAGACAAAGGGAAAACCTATAGATGAAAATTACCTGAAGAGGGGATATAAATGAAGGACCATTTTGTATCTGTATATACAAAATAGGATAGATATACACTACTTTCTCTTAATTCAATGAGAAGATTTGTACTAACAGTGTTTGGACAGGATATCATGTCTGCATCGTGTTTTTTTCTTTTTTTTTATGACAAGGACTAGTTGCCAAGTTTTTTTTTATGTCTGCATCTTGTACTATGAATAACGTCTACAAAGACAACACTATGTAATGTATTAATTATTGAAACTGTCCTACTATACTGTTTTGAAACTGTCTCATTACTATTTGTTTATCAATAAAATTTTTTAAAAAGGCAAAAACAAACAATAATAATAATAATAATAATAACCTGAAGAGAATACTAGTCAATCACAACACATGGACCTAATCTGAATCAAACAAAACACTAAATAAGTAAAAGTTTATAAAAGAATTAGTGAGATGGAAAAAAAAATCACTGAATATTTTAAGATGTTACTGAATATTTTGCCTAAATGAAATAATGAAACGAGTCTACAGTGTCAAGTTTGTTTGTTACTGGGAATTGAACTCAGGACCTCATGCTTACCAGACAGGCACTGGTTCACTGAGCTATATCCTCAATAATTATAATTTTTAAAGGAGTGTGATATTTTAGAAATATGCATGTACTGAAATATTCATATATATGAATGTTATGACACCTGAGATTTCTATCAAAAAAGAAGGTAGAAGGAGTATAGGCCAAATAAGACCGGCCAGGTAGTGATACTTGTTGAAGCTGAATAAGTAGAACCTTGAGTTTTATTTCGATAGTTTTTATCTGTATATATTTGAAATTGTCCCCCGTGCCCCTGAAACCGGGGATTGAACTCAGGCCCTTGCCACTTGCCAGGCAAGCACTTATTCTATTGAACCATCTCCCCAGCCCCTTATATTTGAAATATTTTCATTAAAACTATTCATTCAATCCCCAGTGCCAAAAAAGAAAAAAAAAAAAGCTATTCAGAAGTGGTATGGTGGTGCACACCTGTAACCCCAGCATTCAGGAGGGTAAGGCAGGAGGACTACCATGAGTTCCAGGCCAGCCTGGGTATATAATGAATTCAAGGCTAGTATGAACTACATAACAAGGCCTTGTTTTGGAAAAGAAAAAAAAAAAAAAAAACAGGGCTGGGGAGATAATAGCAGCCTAAGCATCTGTCCGGCAAGCACAAAGACCTGGGTTTGATCCCGTACCACATTCCATGCTGGCCCTGGGACTAGGCATGATGGCGCATGCCTGTAATCCCAGCGCTGTGGAGACTAAGATAGGAGGACTGCTATGAGTCAGAGATGCACAGCAAGACCCTCTACCAAATAAATAAAAAACAAACAAAAATTATAATACTGAGTCAATAGTAACAAATACATCATGGTATTGGCACAAAAACAGACATGTAAACCAATGGAATAGAAGAGAGAATCCAGAAACAAAGATGCAACCACAGTCATTTGTTGCTAAAGGGGCACAAAACATACACTGTTGACAAGACAGCCTCTTTAACAGATGGTGCTGGTAAAACTGGATACTCATATGTAGAACACTGAAACTAGATCCCTATCTTTCCTCCTGCACAAAAGTCAGTTCAAAATAAATCAAAAGATCTATCTACAAGACCTGAAACTGAATATGCTGTGGTATAAGAGGAAATGAAGTCATAATACCAAGTGAAGACTTCCTGAATAGAACTCCCATAACAGAGGAAGTAATAGCAAGAACCAACAAACTAAACTACATCAAATTAAAAAGCTTTAATTCCAAAAGGAAAACAACCAACAAAGTGAAGAGACACACTTACAAAATGGGAGAAAATCTTTACCAGCTACTCTTCCATCAGAGGATTGATATCTAGAATATAGAACAAATCAAAAAACACAAAGAAAACTAATAGTCCTATCAATAAATAAGCAATGCTGGGTGTGGTAACACATGCCTGTAATCTCAGCATTCAGGAAGCTAAAGCAGGAGGACAATAGCAAGTTCTAGGCCAGCCTGAACTACATACATATGGGGACCCTGTCACAAAAATATCTAAATAAATAAATAAGTAAATGAATTGAGCAGATAATTCTCAAAAGAAGTACAAAATCACAATACCGGGCTGAGGAGATAGCTCAGTGGAATAAGTGCTTGCCTGGTAAATGCAAAGTTCCGAGTTTGATCCCTGGTACCACCACCAAAAGGAAAAAAAAAAAAAAAATCACAATACCAAGAAATGGAACCAGTCTAGTGTCCATCAGCAAACAAATGGATAAAGGAACTATGGAGTATATACACAATGGAATTCAGCCATAAATAACAAAATTACATCATGTGCTGGAAAACTGAAGGAACTCAAAATCATGTTAAACAAAATAAGCAGATCTGAAAGACAAATATCACATTTTTTTCTTAGTATGTTCTTAAATTTCTTTTTAACCTTTCATTTATTTATTTGGTACAGGGTCTCACTATGCAGCTCAGACTGGTAGTGATCCTCCTGTCTGGGCCTCCCCAGCACCAGAATTACAGGCGTGTGCCACCATGCCTGGTTACTGGGGCTGGTACTGCACATGGTAGTAGGGATCAAAACTAGGTCCTTGCACTTGCCAGGCAGGTGCTTAGACCACTGAGCTATTTCCCCAGCCCTTTCTTAGTATGTTGAATCAAAAAAGAAGTGGCACAAGGGGCCAGCGAGACAGCTCAGCGGGCTAGCTCAGCGGGCTAAAGCGCCTGCTTAGGCAAACACAGGAACCATCAAGCCCCAGCACCACATGCCACACCAGCCCGGGCCCCAGGGCGGGCTGAGGCAGCCACATGCAAAAGAAAAAAAAAGGGTGGCACAAAAGTAGAAAGTCTACTATCAGATAAGCAGAGAAGAATGGAGAACAGGAAGAAGTGTAAGGGAAAGTAAAAGATAAATATGATTAAAATGTTATATGTGCATATGAAATACCACATTAGAACACAATATTTTGAAAAATTAAAGTGTACCAATAAAAACATATTTTAAAAAAAGAAGTCAAGCTACAAATGAGAAAAGAAAAGTGGAACACAAAATCAACAAGGGACTATTATCTAGAATAACTGAAGAACTCCATCAAATCAAAACAAAACAAAACAAAAAAAAGTTCTTCTAAAATAATGGACAAGGGCTGGGGAGATGGCTCAGTAGAATAAGTGCTTCCTTGGCAAGCACAAGGGTCTGAGTTCAATCCCCAGTTCTGCCAAAAATAAATAAATAAATAAATAAATAAATAAATAAATAAATAAATAAAATAATGGACAAAAGACAGTAAAAGGCATTTCAGCCAGGGGTGGTGGCGCAAGCCTCTAATTCTAGCACTCCAGAGGCTGAGGCAGGAAGGCTGCTACCAATTTGAGGCCAGCCTGGGCTACAAAGTGAGTTCAAGGGCAGCCTGAACTACACAGTAAGTCCCTGTCCCAAAAAGGACCCAAAACAGGTCGTTTCACAGAAGAAACATATATAGACAAAAAAAAAACCATAAATACATGCTTAGTAATCAAAAAAATGCAAATCATGACAATCATGAGGTATCATTTCTTAAAAATCTTAAAAAGCTGGGAAGAAAGCTCAGCAGACTAAGCGCCTGCTTAGGCAAGCATAGGGACCAGGGTTCCATCCCTGGCACCACAGGCCATGCTGGTACTGCCCCCAGGCACACTGAGCAGGCCATTGAGACCAGGCATGGTAGCACATGCCTGTAATCCCAGTGCTGGGGAGGCTGAAACAGGAGGATCACTAGAGTTTAAGCTGCACAGTGACACTACCAAATACATTAATTAAAAAAAAAAAAATTCATAAAAGCCTGAAAATTCTAAAGCTATAAAAAGGATATCACACCCACTGGTATAATTTGGAAAAATAATTTGACATTATCTTTTAAAGCTGAACATACTATACAACTCAACAAATCTATTCCTCAAAATAAGCACAAAGCAGCCCATGCACACAAATAACACATATAAGAAAATTTCAAGCATGGGAGAAGTCAAAACAGTACACTGACACAAGAGACTAGTATACAACATGAAAATAAACTGTGAATACATGCAACATGAATTTGTCTTTAAAATATATTTAATAGGTGAAAAAAAGTAAATCAAGGAATAGTACATACAGTGTGACACCTTTTTATAGTTAGAAAAAATAATTAAAACTAAAGAATACACAGGATGGGGATATAGCTTAGTGCTACACTGCTTGCCTAGTATATGAGAGGCCTGGAATTTGATTTCAGTATCACAAAATAAACAGACAAACAAAGAAAACAATACTTTATGTCTATATATGTGAAAAGAACCTATTTTTTCAGAAGCAAGGAAATAACACAAATAAGGATAGCATCACCAGGCTGGCCAAATAGCTCAGCGGATTAAAGTGCCTGCAAGCAGGTGCAGGGGCCAGGGGTTCAATCCCCAGGCCAGCGGTGCCGGCCCCACCCCCAGGGCATGCTGAGATAGCAATTCAGACTGAGCGTGGTGACACACGCCTGTAATCCCAGCACTTAGGAGGCTGTAAACAGGCAGATCACTATGAGTCCGATCTAGTACTGAGACCCTGAACACCCTGTAGACCCTTCCCTAAAAATACAGAAAGAAAGGAGGAAAAAAAAAAAAAAAGGATTCTGAGATACTCTTATTCCAAACTTCTCTTTATATTCTTATTTTGAAAATTTTATTTTCCCTTATATAATTTTCTATTATACAAATATTATATCTAATTTGAAAACAAAAACACAGTAACTTTACTGAGTTCCTCAATTATGATTTTACTTTGACACATCTATGATTCTATCACTAATCTGGAATCCTAACTACTATAAAGTATAATTTAATAACATTTCACAAATGTATGTATGAACTTGAAATAAGTCCATACAGAGGAAAAAAATGAAGCAGGGAAAATAAATCCAACCAAATTAAACAGCCAACAGAATAGCAAGAATCAGAAACATGAATTGTTGGTTCTTGGAATATTACCATGAACTTCCTTGCTTCCATCCTTTATGATTTATTCTGTTTGATACTATATTTTTTAAATAATTTCAACTTTATTCTCTATGAGCACAATATAGCAAATCACTTCCATTTTAATTTGAGATATATTCAACTAGTTCTCTTTTGTTTATGGCCTAAAAGACAATGTCCTTCATTGAAAAACTTTAAAATAGGTTCCTAGGCACTTAAAAGAGAAAACAAGATGGCTGAGTCCACAATTATTTTATATTATAGAATTTTAAAACTTAGAATTAAAGTTAGCTAGAAAACTATCTCATTCACAACTTAGATATATTTAACTAGAAAGAGTACAACTACATTAAGGTACCTAAAATGTTACCAAACAGGGGGCCTGCCAGTTAGCTCAGTTGTTTATGCACCTGCTCATGCAAACACAGTCAAGCGCAGGATACCATAGTTCAATCCTCCACATGCCTTACTAGACCTGCCCTTAAGGTAGCCTGAGCCAGCCAAAAAAAAAAAAAAAAAAAAAACCCTTCTAAAATTTTACCAAACAGAATGTTTTAAATGTTGTGATTCTTTATATTATTAAAGAACTTAATACATGACATCCCCAGACAACCAATCACTACTTACCAGTCTTAAAAGGGACTTAATACTGAATAATTTCCCTTTTAACTATGATTCTAACTTGATAACCTTAGGCAGTACAGTATGGAAGAAAAGTGACCAAAAGATAGTTATCATTAAAATGAACTAACAAGCCTGTAAGGTACTAGCCTGTCATATGCAGCAATCATAAAGTTGAGGAGAAGGCTGATAGACTGTTCCACACTGATTTGATGAGTAGAAGGAAGGCGCTTATTCAACTGATAGTAGATGGATGAGATGACAGTTTCAAGGCGGGATACACTTATCTCAGTGGTATGGTCCAGTGTATTAAGGCCATTGTCTCGGAAGGCTTCAATCATGTTCCAGATATCAACAAGATGAACTAAAACATGAAGAAAACAGACTGTCAATAATTTTAAAGTACTGTACCACCTTCACAATTAAGACATTTTAATTTATCAACCAGTCTCTAAGATTAAAAAGAAACTCTCAGAGCCAGTGAGATAGCTCAGCAACTAAGCACCTGCCTAGGCAAGCACAGGGACCAGGGTTCAGGGTTCGATACCTGAACATGCCATTCTGGCCCCAACCTCAGGCATGCTGAGCCAGCCACTGAGACTGGGGGTGGTGGCATATGCCTGTAATTCCAGCACTGGGGAGGCTGAAAACAAGAGGGTCACTACAAGTCTGAGCTGCATAGTGAGACCCTGTAGACCCTGTACTAAATATATTTATAAAAGAAAAAAAAAGAATGAAAGAAAGAAAGCAAGGAAGAAAGGAGAGGACATGACCCAACACAACACAACATTCTTGGGGGCTGGGGATTTGGCTCAGTGGTAGAATGCTTCCTAGCAAGCTGGAAGCCCTGGGTTTGGTCCTCGGCACCAAAAACAAAAAATAAACCTCCCCTAAAAAACAATACAATCTGAGGTACAGGAACTCAGGATAAATCCTGAGGGGATTTCACTGACCTTCTCAGACCAAAAAGCTACAACTCTTGTTGCATAGGTCCTGCTTTACCTTGGTC
>NW_004524595.1:6690823-6691993 GCF_000260255.1 Octodon degus | reverse complement strand
GCGCAGGGTAGCAGGAAACTCTCCGCACACTCACCGGACCTGGGCTAGGACTGGGTCTGGGGGCTCCCGGAACTCGGCAGAAAATCCTACTTCAGAGTTCTTTATTTCATTTCTAGTATCATATCGAAAAAGTCAGAGTTAAACATATCCAAGATAATATTTAAAAAAAAAATAAAAACAGAATAAAGTATGAAAATTTGTTCCTCCTGACATCAAGCTGACTTACATATAAAACTATACATACACACATACATACATATATACACACACACACACATATAAAACTATAATGGTGGCTGTTGGAACAGTATGATGTTAGTGCAAAGACAAACCAACTGTCTTAGTTACTTCTTTTAAAAGTTACTTTTCTCATGGATGACACAAAATACCCGATACCCAAAGTTAAAGGAGTAAAAATTCATTGTAGCTCACAATTTTCAGGTGTTTCAGTTCATAGTCGGCAGCTCCAAGGCAGGGTGGCATGACAGACAGGCATCACAGAGGAGAAACAGTTCACAGTGGGCAGAAGTCAGCAAAGCAGTGAAGTAGCAAAGAAGAAGCAGCAACAAAAGCAGTTCTCTTTCTGTCCCTTATATTCTATCCACACTATACAACCTCAAGACTGGTAGCACTAACACCTAGAGTGGGCATTGCCATTACCCACACCCAGAACCACACCAAAGCAATCAGTGGGATAATTTAGTAATCACACAATTAACCCCAGCATCACACACCCTAGATCAAGCCATCTCTGAAAAAGCTCCACCTATGACTCCTATGAGTGCATGAGGTTTCCAGGGAACATCTAGACACAAGCCATAACACTAGCTTATGGATAACAAGAGGGTCAGGCACAGATCTTCTAACATTTGGACACTGCTATAAATACTCTTGTACATTTCTCCTAATGAATGTGAGAGGATTTTACGCAGTAAGGAAAAAGAATTACCTTTTTTTTTAATTTTATGTATTTGGCACAAGGTCTCACTATGCAGCTCAGACACCTAGTGATCTTCCTGTTTTCAGGCTCCCCAGTGCTGGGATTACAGGTGTGTGCCACCACACACAGGTGGAGCCGGCGCGGTGTATGGTACCAGGGATTGAACCCTGATACCTACGCTTGCCTAAGCAGGCACTTAGTCCACTGAGCTATCTTACTGGCCCTCAAGA
>NW_004524595.1:6687647-6690723 GCF_000260255.1 Octodon degus | reverse complement strand
TTTTAAAAAACAATTCAACCAAAAAAATACAGTAAAATCAAAAAGACCAAAAACAAACAAGGCAACTGAAAACAAACTCTTCATTGAAAATAAGCACAACATTCTGTGGCAGAGAATGTCAATCCAGATGACATCAAAAAGCCATACTTCATATCCAAGCAACTGGCCTTCAGACTTCACATACAACCTACAGACTTCATTTCTTATATAACTTACAGACTTCATATCCAATCAACTGGCTCAGAGCTCTATAAATACTGACCCATGAAATACATGTAAATATCCTCTGAATTTAGCAACTAAAAAAGATTTTTTTTAAAAAAAAGAGAAAGACCTATTCTTAAGACCCTTCAGCCTTTTTAGTAATTTTCTATATCATCTTAAGCCACCTTACTTTATTACTGTAGCATAGCAATTTCAATATTTACCACTCAGATTTTACTCTCCATAGCAATAAAAAGAGAAAATACAATTGCATTAAATAAAACATTAATATGCTTTATGGACTACTCAGAGCCCTAAACAATTTAAGCCAAAAATAAATGTCTTTTTTTTCCATTAATTAAGAAGTTGATTTTTGTTTTACATTTTGTGTTGAATTATATGTTAGATAGACAATAAATACTATGATTTACTGTTCCCTTGGAAATAACTAAAACTTCTTTTTTTTTTTTTTTTTTTTCTGATCAAGTCTCATTTATTGAGGAAGTGAACAGGGTCTAAATAGCCGTATAGTAGAAGTAGTTGGGTGGGACTAGTTGTGGATTGGTAGTGAAGGTCCAGGACCACAGGAAGATGTCGAGGCAAGTGGGGATTGGTGCTGCAGCACTTCTTGCCCAAATAAGGGAAAACATAACAGGAGTGTTCTATCGCCCCCCACACCTGACAAAATGGATTTCTTTGCTACCATCCCTGCTGAAGTATTTGACTGAAGCCAAGGTGGACCTATTAAGGTTCTCTTCAAATAGAAATCTTAACTAAAACTTCTTAATGAATCATAAAAACATCATTTTCAATAGCTCATTAGCAACTCAGGAAAATAAAGTAAATGCTACTCATACAGAAAAGACATTTCCTTAGAAGAGCAAGAGTTGGAATGATGAATTCAATTAACAAAGAAAGCAGAGTACTGCAAATTCTATTCAAAAGAAAGCTGATACGGCCGGACATAGTGTTACACACCTGTAACCCCAGCACTTAGGAAGCTGAGGCAGGAGGATCATCACAAATGTGAGATCAGTCTAGACTACAAAGTGAGCTCAAGGAAAGCCTGAACTACATAACAAGACTCTGTCTCAAAAAAGACCAAAAAAACAAAACAAAACAAAAAAAAACTGATGTGCCCTCCTTTGTTGCTTTTGCTCCATTGTAGGTACCATGAACTGCTCTCCTCTGTGAAGCTCCTCTGCCATATGGCATCTTGCCTTGAAGCCAGCAAACTATGGATTGAAATATTCACAAAATGTGAACTAAGTAAACATTTACCCCCTTTAACTTTGGGTGTTGCATATTTTGTCTGTGCAAGGAGCAAAGTAAGAGGAGAAGAATAAAAAAAAGAATGAAGAGTGGCTGGCAAGACAGCTCAGTGGTCTAAAGCGCCTGCTTAGGCAAGCTTACCCAGGCCCAGGGGACTGCAGTTGGATCGCTGGCACCACATGCTGTGCCAGCCTGAGGGTGGGGCAAGCCAGCCCAGAAAGAACTAAAAGAATGAAGAGAAACAAATCTTACAGGAACTTTGCGATAGAATTAAACAAGCAAATTTTGGGGTTATTGGGGTTTAAGAAAGACTTAAGGATTTTAAAGGAGTAGAAAGTTTTTGGAGAAATAGCAGAAGCCAAGTATTGAGGCACATGCCTGCAATCCTATCTACTCAGAAGGTTGAGGCCAGAAGATGGCAAGTTTAAGGCTAGTGTGGGCAATTTAGCAAAGATTTTTGTCTCAAAATAAAAATTAAAAAAGGGCTGAGGATTAGCTCAGGCTTCTTGGGCTTAATCTTCAGTACTGAAAAAGAGAAAAGAAAACAATAAAAAAAAAGAAAGAAAAGAGACAAATTAACAGAAAATTCCCCAGACCTAAGAAGGACACAATTATCTACATACAAGAGGCCCAAGGTAATTAGTGAAATTGAACACAAATAAGCCTATTCTAAGACATCTTATAATCAAACCCTTTATTTATTTTTATTTTATTTATTTATTTATTTATTCTTAGGCAGAACCGGGGATTGAACTCAGGCCCTTGCGCTTGCCAAGGAAGCATTTATTCTACTGAACCATCTCCCTGGTCCAATCAAACTCTTACAATCAAGCTGAAAGATAAAGAGAGGATTATCAAGGGTGAAAGAAAAAAGAAAACAAAGGAGTGTCCTGATTCTACTGACAGCATATATCTCAGCAGAAACTTTAAAAGCCAGGAGAGTGACATGAGAATTCTCACAGTGAAGAAAAAGATATGCCCACAGAAAATACTGTACCCAGCAAAGTTATCCTTCAGAAATGAAGACAATCATAACAATATACTAAGAGATAGGTAATATAGAAAGATATAAAGTGTGGTATCAAAAATTCAGAATGTGAGGAGCAATGGAACACAAGTAGGAAGTATTCTTACTGTATTTTCTCTTGCTTTTTGTTTCTGCTCTTATCTATGTGATTATATTAAGTTGCTCTCACTTCAAAATAGCTTGCTATAACCACAATATGTTTTTGTGAGCTCTACGTAATCATTAATCAAAATTCTCTAAAAGAAAAATCAAAGCTAATGAGCAAGAAATGAAAATATACTATGAGCAATTCACTTAGTCACAAAGGAAAGGTGTACAAGCGGTGGAAAAGAGCTATAACAAAACTTTTTAAAAAGTTACATAATGGCCATAGTTAAGACCTTACCTATCAATAATTCCTTGATTTTTGTGGGGTTTTTTTTTTCTTTAACATTCTATAGGGATTTAAAGTTTAACATATGAATACTTGATGGAAAATACCTGTTTCAGCACCATAGCTCAGTAGAATAAGCGTTTGCCTGGCAAGTGCAGGGTCCTGAGTTCAATTCCTGGTTCCACAAAAAAAAAAAAAAA
>NW_004524595.1:6686859-6687547 GCF_000260255.1 Octodon degus | reverse complement strand
GGAGGAGAAAAAAGAAAATACCTGTTCCATGTTATAGCTAAGATGTTTGATATTTAGACAGATATGTGGTTAAGTTCAGCTGTCTATGTTACAGGGTAATAATATTAAGCTTCTCTTCTGAAGGGTTAACAACTTAAGTTTGCAGACCAAAAATTAGTAAACATTTTGGCCCTAGCCTTTCAAGGTCAGTGAGGACTCAGGACATAAGCAAACCTGTACTGTAACATCCTGTAACTCAGTGGTGTACCAAATTTTCTGATCAAGGAGATTATGGAGCCACAGAGGAAAGTGATCGACAATGTAGAGTATGCCTAAGGCAAGTCACATGAAGAGAAAACATTCCCACAAGCTTTCACAGAGAGAAAATTGGTCAAGCAATAGCAGTGACTCATC
Organism: Octodon degus; assembly: GCF_000260255.1. Classification (NCBI taxonomy): domain Eukaryota; kingdom Metazoa; phylum Chordata; class Mammalia; order Rodentia; family Octodontidae; genus Octodon; species Octodon degus. The sequence goes on along the minus strand of NW_004524595.1, from coordinate 6,687,154 downwards.
CACACAACTGACACTGACAAAGGATCTACAAACTGTGGAACAGAGTTTCAGGGTAAATCCTGAGGGAGTTTGACTGACCTTGTCAGATACAAAAGTTACATTTCTTGTTGTATAGGTCTCGCTTTATCTTGGTCTTAACCATCCAGCAGAAAAGTATAAAAATGAGGTATAAAAAGTAAAGCCGAGTCCAGGTACGGTGGCACGTGCCTGTAATCCCAGCACTTGGGAGGCAGAAATCAGGAGGATCGCTACTAATGTGGGCTATGTAGTGAGACCCTGAACAAACAAAACAAAA
>NW_004524595.1:6682651-6686759 GCF_000260255.1 Octodon degus | reverse complement strand
AAAGAAAGAAAAAAAAAAAGTAAAGCCATATTAATATGCTGAGCTGTAAAAGGCACAAGTCAACAATTTCAGACATTGCCAGTCCTATGGATAACCAACTACTATTATGGACTACTGGACTATAGTGGATTATTTTGCTGAATTCACGCACCTACAATATTTAAATGGCAATGGAATACCCATCTCTGACAAAACTAAACAAAAAAAGGGGATATAAATGAAGGACCATTTTGTATCTGTATATACAAAATAGTTAGGATAGATATACAGCTACTTTCTCTTAATGCAATGAGAAGAAATATTTGTACTAATAGTGTTCGGACAGGATATCATGTCTGCATCTTGTACTATGAATAACCACTACGAAGACAACAATATGCAATGTGTTAATTATTGAAACTGTTTTGAAACTACTAACCTGTTTTGAAACTCATTGCTATTTGTTTCTTAAAAAAGTTAATAAAAAAATAATAATTACCTTGAATGTAAATGAGTTTAAATTCTCCAATTAAAAAGCATAGAGAGACTGAAGGGATTTTAAAAAAGTCCCAACAATATGTTGCTCGCAAGAAATACACTTCACCTTTAGTGACACATATAGACTGAAAGTGAAGAAACAGAATATGACATTCTAAGGCCAGTGAGATAGCTCAGCAGACTAAGCACCTGCTTTGGCAAGTGCTAGGACAGGGGTTTGATCTATGGTCCTGCATGCCATGCCGGCCCCAACCCCAGGGCATGCTGAGCCAGCAACCGAGTCCAGGTATAGCGGTACATGCCTATACTTCCAGCTCAGAGGAAGTTGAAAACAGAAGGATCACTACAAGTCTGAGCTGTACAGTGAGACCTTGTACCAAATACATAAATGGAGAAAAAATAGAATACAACATTCTATGCAAATATAGTCCAAAAGAAAGCAGGAGAAGCCACACTTATATCAGTTAAAATAGACTTTTTCCACAGTGGGGTACTACTCTACCATAAACAAAGGTAAGTTTAAATCATGTATAGGAAAACAGATGCACCTTGAGACAATAATGTTAAGTGAAATATATCAGACACATAGCTTAAATATCATATGGCTTCTGTTATATGAGAGACCTAAAGTATAAATAATTTAAAGATCAAAACAAAATATACTGAACTAACAGTGTTTACACAAGACATCATGTCTGCATCTTATACTATGAATAATTACTATGAAGACAACAATGTACAATGTATTAATTATTGTAACTTTCCTACTAACCTGTTTTGAAACTGTCTCATTGCTACTTCTTTCTCAATAAAATTAATATTAAAATACAAGAAATATAATAAGAAGTAGATCTTTTGCAAATGTGAAGGAAACTAAGAGATGGAGGAAAGGGGCAAAGTGGGAAGGGAATAAAAAAAGAACTGAGACATGCTCACTTTGGCTATACATATACTAAAAAAATTGATGTGTTATATACATGTACCAACAACACCCCATGATGAAGGTAATCATTATGCACTGCAAACAAGGACTAATAAAAAGTAAGAAAAAAAATTTAAGAGATCTGATGTGACTTTATTTACAAAAGGAGTGATTGGAAAACCACATCATGATCTCACTACACACAGAGAAAGCATTTGGCAAAGTCCCTTTCATAAGGGATGCAGTTTGAGTCCACACTTTTAAGTCAAATAAACCAGACATGGGAGTAAATACCTCACTTTTTCTGATGTGGAAAACCAAAAGGATAAATGAGGACCAAATGTATAATAGGTATTGTGAAATAGGAAAAAAATGTTCCAAAAGGGAAGAGGAACAAGAAAAAGGGGAGGGGTGGGAAAGAAAGAAGGGAAAAGTAAAAAAACAAGTAAAGAAAGAAAACATACAAACAAAGCTTTTGTACAGAGGGAAAGAGGCATTGAAGGGAGGGAAAGAAAATGGGGGAAAATTTTCTATGATGAATGTGATCATTATACAAATCTAAAATGTAGCAATAAAATCTAACTGGAAAAAAAATAGTCCCTATCATAATAATCATGCTATACAACACGTGGGAAGATCAATGCGTTCCTCTCTGAGAGAGGTACCAGATACCTTAAGTACAAGAAAGTAAAAGAAGAACAAACACAATGAATTTTATTGAAATTTAAACTCTTGTGATTCAAAAGATACTAGTAAGAAAGTAAAAAGGCAACCCAACTAATGGAAGAAAATATCTGCAAACCACACATCAATAAAGAATCCAGGGGTAGGGGAGACAGCTCAGTATAAGCACTTGCTTGGCAAGCGCAAAGTCCCGAGTTCAATTCCCAGTACTGCAAAAAATAAAAAATAAAGAATCCAGAATAGGGGCCAAGGAGATAGCTCTGTAGAATAAGTGCCTGCCTGGCAAGTGCAGGGTCCTAAATTCAATCCCCAGTACTGCCAAAAAAAAAAAAAAAAAAAAAAAAGAATCCAGAATATATAAAAATTCTTACAAATTAAGAAAAATAAATAAATAAGAGCCGGGTGTGGTGGTGCACTCCTGAAATCCCAACACTCAGGAGTCTGAGGCAGGAGAATCATGCAAATTCAAGGTCAGACAGTCTACATAGTAAGTTCAAGCCTGTCTCAAAAAAAAAAAAAAAAGACAAATAAATGGGTATTTCTCCAAAGAAGAGATACAGATAGCGATCAAGTATATGAAAAGATGCTCAATATCATTGGTTACTAATCTAATGTAAAACAAAAGTGCTATATACAATAATATACTACTTCATATCCATTAGGATCATTTTATAATTTTTATACAGAAAATCTCAAGTGCTGGTGAATATTTGCAGAAACTGAAACTGTCATATCATTCAACCAAATTACTCACAAAAGTAGAGTAGGATGTGATGGCACAAAACTGTAATCCCAGCTACTCTCGAGGCTAAGGCAGGAGAATCACAAGTTTGAACTCAGCCTGGAAAACTCAGTGAGACCCTACCTCAAAATAAAATAAAAATGTCTGGGGATAGTAGCACACTTACCTAGCATAAATGAGGCCCTGCACTCAAATCCCAGTACCAAAAAAAGAAGAAAAAAGTGGAAACAATCCAAACATTGAATTAACATTGAATGAATAAACAAAATCGTAAATACATGGAAAAGAATATTATTCAGCCATAAAAAGAAATGAACAGGCCTTATATCGAGCAAAGTTCTCAATGACTAAAGAATATTATTTTCTAAGAACACAAAAATATCTACGAAAGTTGATCATGGGCCAGGTGCTCAGTGATAAAACACTTGCCTAGCATGTGGGAAGCCATCCCCAGCACACAAAACAAAGTAAAAACTGACCCTAGCTATTAAGTAAATCTCAACACATTTCAAAAGATTAAACTCATATGAACCATGTAATCAAAATGAACCTAAGGAAAAAGGGGGTGGGGTGGGGAGATAGCTCAGTAGAATAAGTGCTTGCCTGGCAAGCACAAGCGCCTGAGTTCAATCCCCAGTTCCGCCAAAAAAAAAAAGAAACTAAGAAGTCATTATCAAAAACTTTTTTTTTTTTTTGTCTTTTTGAGATAGGGTTTCTCTACGCACTTCAGGCTAGCCTCAAACATGTAGCAATTCTCCTGCCTCAGAAGAAGATTATACATTGAAGATTATAGATGTGCAGCACCATGCCCAATGAAAAAGACAATTTTTAAAATAAAACTTACCTTTAGAAATGAAGAAACACCCTACCAGTGAACTTAGTTAATGTGGCTAAAGCTATGTATGTGCAAAGATCCTGCAGCAAATACATCATTTCCAAAGGAAATGGTGAAAACCTTTGCTCTGATATTGGGAATGAGATAAAGATTCTTGCTACCACCACTGCTACTGTACTTAAGTCCTCAATCAATATAAATATTCAGGATAAAGTAATAAAGTGTTAGAAATATAGTGGAAGTATGAGAAATAAACAAAAATCATTAATCAGAAATGTCAAAGTGGTACATATAGAAAATCATAAAAATGTAATAGATAAGTTAAAGCCCTAAGTTACTAAAATTAATGTGTAGATACAGAAAGATTGCTAGATAAAAGGCTAAAATATGTCATTTTATATCTTATATTTTAGTAATATACAATGTAAATTTTAAATACTATTTATAA
>NW_004524595.1:6675488-6676011 GCF_000260255.1 Octodon degus | reverse complement strand
ATTATTTGTTGAAACTGTACTTCCGATTGGATTTGAAACTGTCTCATTGCTATCTGTTTATCAATAAAACTTTGAAAAAAAAAAAGTTACAGCTACAACCACCAAAGTGATTTCATGAAATATTAATGGGTCACATCTATAATATGAAAAACAACTCTTTGGGAAATCACTGAAAAAAGAATCATGACTTCAATCTAGGATGACAGGACAAATTCTTGAAGAGAACTTTAAGCTAATATTTATAAGTGGTAGAAGTTATCTGATTTAATATGACCTGCTCAAGTTACTTGTTTATAATAAATGGTAAAACTGAGTCTAAATTTCAATCCTTATGTTACTGTTCTTTCCATTTATGTTTCTCAAAGAAGCACATACAAACATACACACAAGAAAAGCACTATAATTCCTAAGTAAGTTCATCTTCATGGGAAGTATTATATATACATAGGGCCGCCCAGATACCTCAGCGGATTAAAGCGCCTGCTTAAGCAGAGTACAGCAGCCAAGGTTCAAAATCCCCCCC
>NW_004524595.1:6674230-6675388 GCF_000260255.1 Octodon degus | reverse complement strand
AGACCCTGTACTGAATACATTAAAAAATAAAAAAAATAAAAAAAATATATATATATATACATACACACACATACAGAGATGAATATACACACTAGTTTATAACTCATGACAGCAATTACTGTTAGAAAAGGCTGATTTATGCTATATGAAATTCAATCAAGAAAACATCTTCATCAAAACATACTTTCTTTTCCTCCATAAGCTAACAAATTATATTGATTTCATTAATATTAACAAGGAAAACATCAATTCTCCTACTTAACATTAATATCGTGCCTGGCTCAAAACTAGTTAATTATTGAGATGCCAAAGTTTTAAGAATACAGGATTAAAATGACAAGTACTTTCCACTATAAGTTTATATTCTAATAAATAATTAAAACAAAAACAAATCAATTAACATAACATGAAATAAAGGATATAAGATCTTTTATATTATTAAAAGAGGCCTGACCACCATCACAGAAATGAGGAAAAAAATGACTTACGATTGCATCGTTTTTGTACAAATCGTAATTTGCAAGCTGTTCTGTAAGTTGATAGCCGTATGACGTCAAAATTCTGAGCACCTGAAAAGGGCAAATAAAAATCTTCAACTAGATTTGCTATTTCTAGATGCTAGTAAGTGTAGTTCCCTACTCAATAGTTAGCCTTCTGATGAAAACTAGAGGAAGGAAGGGTTAGGAAACATCTTTGGCAGTACCACTTCTAAAGTCCTAAGACTTTACTAAAGGCTTTGTCTATTATCATCAATTCTGCTAGGCTAAGAAAACTCCAAAGGAAGAACACTCATGCCCCAAGTCACTTGTTTATAATACATGGCAAATGAATGTGACTGAGTGAATGACCAAGTGATCAGGAAATGGGAGCAGAAGACTGATATATCCTGCAAAACTCTCTTTCAAGTATAAGGGAGAAATGAAATACTTCCATGACCAAGAACAACTAAAGAATTCATGATGACAAAGCCAAGCCTACACAGACTACTAAATGACGTTCTAGAGGGAGCAAATTGATCATATCTCCATGAATGAGAATGGAAAGAACCCACCAAATAGAGCAAACAATTAAACACAGGAGAATAAGAGGTATACAATAGTAGTCTTTCAGTTATTCTTTTGTATTCAGCCACAAAATATTTCCATCAGCATGCTCTAC
>NW_004524595.1:6671323-6673311 GCF_000260255.1 Octodon degus | reverse complement strand
CAAAAGGTTCATTTTTCTTGGAAATGTGGTATTATAAGTTGAACTAAATTCAGAAATTTTAAATCTTTAAATATTTATTGCCTACTCCTTTCTACTTTGAGAATTCTGATTGTATGAATATAAGTTTCTTGGTTTTGACACAGTGAACTATTATGACTGATCTGTAAATTCTTCATTTTTATTTTGGACAGTTTTATTGTTATATTCATTTATGTTTCTAAATAATTTATTTTTAATTTGCAGTCTATTAAAAATAAAATAAAATAAAAGGAAGTGGGAGCAGAGAGGTAGAGTCGGAAAGACCCAAGCCCAGAGACTAGAAAACTAAATTCTAGCCCCAACCTGGCCATAAAATGGAATATAACTGTGCCCATGATGTATTCCTCTTCTCATCCTCATGTCCTTATTATTAGTAAGATGAGGCCTCTTTCCACAGTGGTATTTCCGGAGCAGTATTTTATGCTCTTCTAATATAATGCCCCTCTCTATTAAGCACTAGGGGGGGAAAAAAGCACTAGAATTATTTCTCTCCACTTAAATCTCAACAGGATATTGTGAGAAAAAGGAAAAAAAGAATATTGTGAGACTTCAGCAGTACATGACTTCTACAGACAGGTAATAAAAGGTAACCAAATATCCCTGCTTTCACTCTTTCAGATGCCTGCCTTGGGGGTCCAGACATCACACTGTGAGAATGTGCCAAACTACTGACATACAGAGGCTCACATGCAGAGGAATTAACTCTATAACCTCAAGCAACAAATCCCTAAGTGTGCACTCTTTAGATGACTCATACCCAAAATAAAAAACTCATACTGGATGCCATTCTAAGTCTAGACCAACAACATGTTCAAATAGAATAAATGATTGTTCGCACATTTTGAAGAGAAATATTTGTGACTGTATTTATGACTGTATCTTAGTCATTGTAACTAGAACAAAGCCTAAAAGATATAGTCATTATAACTAGAACAAAGCCTAAAATTCCATGAGTTTATGAATCAAGCTTTTTTTTCTCATTTCAGAATTTAGTATAAATAAAATTTTCTTAAATTTTAAGGTCATTCTATAAAGCTATGGACTCTACTGTGATTTTCTTACTCATCTATGCTGCCCTTAAAATTCTGGCAGCAACTTGACTCAGTAAGGGAAATGTGAAGTAGTACAAATTACTTTCTTCTAATGTTATTTCTGTTCATTTCACAGTATAGAAGGAGGAAAGGAAGGTTTTTTCCAGGTTTCTCTGAAAGTAGTGTTTACTGCCCAAAACAAAATATTTCTCTTGAAGTTTTTGGTTCCTGGTCTCTGGGTAGTTGAAGTCACTGAGGGTGGGATAAAGGCTGAATAGAGGTGTGTGTTCTTCCATTTAAGGAAAGGTGGGGATTTCTTGGGGAGGGATCAGAGACAGAAAGAGAGAGCTAGATGGAGCTCAAAAGCAAAAGCAGAGGAGGAAAGGAGACAGGGACCGAGACTGGGACTGGGACCGGGACCGGGATCAAGCATCCACAGAGCTCCAACTCCACCAGAACCCAAGGCCTGAGCCAGTGAGTGGAACTACAGGCTCAAGCAAAGGAAGTGGAAAGAAGATGGGTGGAAACTCAACTTCTCAAAAAGAAGAATTCTGGATGTGACGGAGAAAACTGCATATACATAAGATCCTGTACTTGAAGTGAGAATAATAAAAGAGGAGGATGGGGGACTTGTGAAAGAAGAAAGCAATTACTGTGTACATGTGTTTCATTGTCTATATAAGACAGGAATAGAAATGCACATTGTGCATCTAGAGAGAGGTGCTTATGGTCACTGATTGCAGCTGTACCCCTATTAATTGTTCACTGTGTTTGTCATAATGCCATTCTAATTTTATGATGGTACTCTTTTTTTTTTTTTTTTTTTTTCAAATTTTACACAATGTGTGTTCAGGGGCCGGGGAGATGGCTCAGTGGAATAAGTGCTTCCCTGGGAAGTGCAAGGGTCTGAGTTCAATC
>NW_004524595.1:6653367-6663736 GCF_000260255.1 Octodon degus | reverse complement strand
TGTTTGTAAATAGGATCACAAGTCCGCATCTTGTACAGCAATTAACCACTAAGAAGAATATATGCAGTGTATTATTTGTTGAAACTGTACTTCCGATGTGATTTGAAACTGTCTCATTGCTATCTGTTTATCAATAAAACTTTGAAAAAAAAATTTAAATAAATAAAAAATAAAAGAACTAATGAATGGATAAAGAAAGTATACTGTATACACACGAAGGAATGCTATTCAATCACAATAAAGAATAAAAACTTGTCACTTTCCAAAACATAAATAAATAAAATATTTCTCTTCATTTCACTTCCACCTTTACCTTAATATCATAATTAAAATGATTTCTTCCACTACCTGGCTCTCACAAAATTTCTATTACACATATTGTATAGTTCTACTTAATGTGAACATAAAATCATAAAAATACAATGGACATACCCTATAATTTGCCACTAAAAGTACAAAATTCAATGAATCTTACTATAAAAAAGAACTGTTCATTCATTACCAAAATCAATTTAAAATATTTTAATCATCCCAAAAAGAAACTTCTGCTCCTTAGCAATGCCTCTACTCACTATATAACTGCTTTATAATTAATAAGTTCTACTTTGTTCTCAATAGAAGTAGCAGGATATATGATTTGCAAATAGTTTTTCTCATTTTGTTGGCAGTCATTTGACCCTTGATGTATGAAGCAGAACAGTTTATCATTTTGATGAAGCCTAATTTATTCATTCATCAACTTGTGTTTCTGGAGGTGTATCTCAGCAGACCTTGTACATATAAAGGCCAAGGAGATTTATACCTATATTTTCTTCTATTAGTTGCTTGATATTGTCGTCACTTGGGTATCATTTGTTTTGTTTTTCAGTACAGGGAATCAAATGGAGGGCCTCAAGCATGCTAGGCAAGTACTCTATTATTGTGCTCTCTCTCCAACAATTTTTTATTTTGAGATAGGGATTCACAAAGGGCCCAGATTGGGTTCAAATTTACAATACTCCTGCCTCAGCCTTCCAAGTAGCTTAGATTACATGTGTGTACCATCACATGTAGCTGTTTTTCTCTAAATGTCTATGTCTATGATCCTCTTTAATTAATTTAATACATGCTATGAAGCAAGGCTCCAAATAAATGTGGATATCCAGTTTCCCTACAGCTGTCTGTTCAGAAAGACCATTTCCTCTACTGAATGGTCTTGACACCCTTGTTAAAAAGTAATTGACTGTAAATATATGGGTTTCATTCTAGGCTTTCACTTCTATCCCTTTAATTTTGTGCTATTATAATATGGATCTTAAATGCTCTGAATCAAGGCCTATGTGTTAAAGACTTAGCCTCAGTTTGACATTCTGAAGGTATGAAGCTATACCTAGTAGAAATCCTTCCCTTTTATTCATTAAGACTATGTCCTTAACCTTACACTTGGCAGGTGAGTCAGGAAGGATCTAGAATTCAAGACTAGCCTGGCAAATTGAAAGTCAGTTTCTAACATCCTGTCTAGTGGATGTGGTAGTGCATGCTTTTAACCCTAGCACTTAGGAGGCTAAGTGGGCTATAAAGTGAGTTCAAAGCCAAGTCTGAACTACAAAGCAAGACCCTGTCTCAAAAAGCACAAAACAAACAACAACAAAAAATCCTGTCTCAAAACAAAAATGCAATGTGTTCTGAAAGGCATTTATGGAACTCTGCTTCCTGTCATTTCTCATCACGAAGTAAAGGGTTTTCCTCTACCACAATGTACTGTGTTGCCACAAACACAAAAGTATTGAAGACAAGAGGCCAAGGCCTGAATAAAATCTGAATATTTTTCAATTGACATCGGTTATTTTGTTGAAAACTGACTAACACATAGGTTTATCTTTATGCCAGCAACACAAAATCTGGATTATAATATAAAATTCTAGTGACGGAAAGCAAGCATCCTCTGGCTTAGGGCTAGGGAGATAGCTCAGTAGAATAAGTGCTTGCCTGGCAAGCACGAGGTCCTGAGTTCAATTCCTGGTACCACAAAAAAAAAAAGAGTCCTCTGGTTTTGTTCATTGCAAGTAATTTTACTGTCTAAACATTTATACAATATTTATGAACTATTTTAATTGGATATACTGATAAAACTAATAAAAACAGCTAGGTAATTAGAGCTTCATCCCCAATTAATAAACAAAGTTTGCTAATCTAAGATCAGATGCCAGCTATTAGGTCATATTTGCTAATAGACACATAATTGCATGAAAAAGTCAGTGCACTTGGTATAACTCACTCTCTTCAGCCTCTTTCTGTGGTACGGTTAAGAGTCAGATTTACAAACAAGTAAATATCACAAATGCAAGGCTAACTAGTTTAGAAAAAGGAGGAACTTCCTATGCTAAATCTGTACCACCTCTACATCAGAGTCACTAATTTAAAATGTAGTCTGGCAAATAAAAATATAATGCTCTCAGTAAAGAAAGTAAAAATGGGCTGGGGAGATAGCTTGGCAGTCTAAGCACTTGCCTGGCAAGCTCAAGAACCCAAGTTAAATCCCTGGTACCACATGCCATGATGGCCCTTGAACCCCAGGTGCACCATGCAGGACCTGAAACCAGGCATGGTAGCATATTCCTATATCCCAGTGCTGGGGAGGCTGATATAGGAGGATCACTATGAGGCTGAGCTGCATAGCAAGACCCTATACCAAATAAATAAATAAAGACTTGAGCTAGACACAGTGTCATACACTGTGTGATCCTAGCTATTCAGGTGGCTGAGGCAGGAGGCTGGCTTGAGGCCAGTGTAGGCCATACAACAAACCCATCTCTTGGGGGGGCCAGGGAGATGACTCAGTGGAATAAGCACTTCCCTGGCAAACACAAGGGTCTGAGTTCAATCCCCGGTTCCGAAAAAAAAAAAAAAATCTCTACACACATACATACATACAAAATGATTATGCTATCCCTCTGGGAGTTCTGAAACAGAACTGATTACTCATTCTTCATTGCATTATAAAAAAAACACAAGAAATGACTTTTGAGAGGGGTATTTTAGGTACCAAACTCAGATTCAGCTTTTAGGCATTGAACTCAGGACCTCGAACTTACCAGGCAAGTGCTATGCCACTGAGCTGTATCCCCAGCCCAGGAAATGTCATTTTAATACTAAGGCCAGACAATATCTTTTAAACCTTTTGAAGAAATGGTACAAAAGGTACTAACTAAATGCACAGACAGAATTCTAATCCAAGCTAGAGAATTCAGTGAAGCTCTACAGCTAACAGAAACAAGATGAGGATCCTTGGTACCCAAGAAGTGTGGGAGGCAGATGGGGCAGGACAAGAAGGGATTACTTTGTCCTCATTCAAGGGAATAGGCAATGAATGTTACATAGAATAACCAAAGCTCAAGAAAAGCAAAGTGACAAATGGAAAGATCTTATTGCATTTGCTCGGATTGGAAGCTTAAAGTCCTATGAAAAATGCTACACTAGCAGCAAAGAAAAACCTTCAGAACAGCACTGCAGTACCTGTAAAAAACCATTCTTCCCAAACTCCACAAATAAATCTAATGTTTCTTATTAGAGGTATCATCCTGAAGTTGATTTTCACTGACAGCTTTCTGTATTTCATGCAACTCTTTCCACTAAATAAAAGGAACTTCTATTCTGTACAAATGTTGAAGAAAAGGGCAACCGCAGCTGTGATTTTAGTGCACTAAAAATACTTCCTTCAATTTTATGGTAGAGGAAGAGTTCTTGGGGAATGACAAAGATGGAAACTAAATCATCTTCAAAGCTTTTTGTAAGAAAAGAAATACATAATAGACATACAGGACCAATATGAGAGTGTGTGTGCGTGTGTGTGTGTGTGCACACACGCGCACGCGCATGCGCACACCCAGGCACATATCTGTGGTATGACAGGAGAAGGCACAAAAATAAGCAAAATCCCCTACCCATAATCACTGTGGAATCACCATTAGTATCACTTGATCACAAGCACCACCCGAGCATTATGTTAACCATGTAGAATGGCCAGGAGTTACTCTAGATCCCATGCACATCAATCCATACGTTAGCCCTCCTCAGGTAGGAAAGAAGATTCAAAACTGTATTCCCAGGAGGCAAAGGATCTGGCAAAGGTGTTCAGTGAACCAATGGAAGATAAGAGGGTACTACCAAAAGGACCCTAATTGAAGAAAGTAAAGAAAAAGTGAAGACTACAGATCTAGTAAGCTGCTAATGCTTCAATACAGCCTGTCTCCTCCAACTCATGTTAGACTTTAATCCCTCCTATGAGGTAATAATAAGTAAAAAGTTAAGCCTATCATGATGTTTACACATGGACCTTAGATGTGATGAGGATTAGATGAGGTCACCAGCATGAAGCCCCCATGACTGAATGCTAAGGGCATTTTACCAATATAGGAACCCCCTCTCTCCCACCATGAGATGTCCTGGGTCCCCTCTGGACTCTGCCAGCAGGAAAACATTCCCCAGAATCTTGGACCAGAACCATGAGCCAAAATAAAGCTCTTCAGGCCACCCAAATAGCTCAGCGGATTAATGTATCTGCTTAGGCAGAGGCAGGGGTCAATCCCCAGGTCGATCCCTAGGCCTGCTGTGCCAGTCACATCCCCAGGGTGCACTGAGATGGGCAACTGAGACTGGGCGGGGTGACACACCCCTGTAGTCCCAGCTCTTGGGACGCTGTAAACAGGTGGATCACTATGAGTCCTATCTAGTAGTCAGACCCTGAACACCCTGTAGACCCTTCCCTAAAAATACAGAAACAAAAACAACAACAACAAAAAAAAAAAACAGGAGGATCATTACAAGTCTGATCTACATAGTGAGACCCTATAGACCCTGTAAACCCTGTACTAAATACAAAAATATAAATACCTAAATAAATAAAGCTCTTCTATATTTACCCAATCTGTGGTATTGTGTTATTAGCAACAGAAAATGGACAAGACATAGATGTACATATAATACTTCTAAATGCCCTAAAGACTATTACAGGGGTTGGAGAGATGGCTCAGTGGTCTAAAGCACCTACTTGGAACAAGCTTGGCAAAGCACAGGGACCGCGGTTCAATCCCCCAGCACCACATGCCAGCCAGCCCTGCCCCCAGGTGGGCTGAGCTGGCCACACACACACACACTAAATAAATGTAAAAAATAATAATAAATTTAAAAATAATAATAATAAATAAATAAATTTCTTTTAAAAAAAGACTATTACAGACATTTCTAATACAAAAAAAAATTTCAAAGGAATGTTAATGTATATATGTAACACAAATGACACCTTATTTTTTCCTTGGAAGTAAAAATAAAAACCCTAGGAAGCAAAATGAAGGGAGAGATCTCATCATAAAAGAAGATACACTTCAAAGAGGTTGCGATAGATATATAGTTGCATTCTCTTAATGAATAGAATGATTTGTTCTAATGGTGTTTGTAAATAGGATCACAAGTCCACATCTTGTACAGCAATTAACCACTAAGAAGAATATATGCAGTGTATTATTTGTTGAAACTGTACTTCCGATTTGATTTGAAACTGTCTCATTGCTGTTTATCAATAAAACCTTGAAAAAAAATAAAAATAAAAAATAAAAGAAGATACAAATAAAACCAAGATCACTAAACAGAGATTCCCTCAATGGATGAGCCAGGAAAAAAGGGTAGAAAAATCTCATAAAGGGAAATGAAAGAGACAGATGCCTGGTCCACCTAGATTTAGATTTAAATTCCTTTGGATTTAAAAGAAAAACATAATATGAAGCAAAAGTGAAAACCAAATAGACTGTATTCACAAAATTTAATTTTATAAAATAATGTCAAAGTCTCCCAGACACAATGATGCAAGGATGTGGGAGACTGGAGCAAAAGGAGCCAGTTCAAGGCACAGCCTAAACAATCTAGCAACTTAGTAAAATTTCTGTTTCAAAATAAAAAACAGGGGGCTGACCAAATAGCTCAGTGGATTAAAGTCCCTGCAAGCAGGTGCAGGGGCCAGTTTGACCCTGGGCCTGCCCCCATGCCCAGGGCTTGCTGAGATGGCAATTGAAAGTGGGCATGGCATGCGCCTGTAATCTCAGCCCTTGGGAGGCTGTAAACAGGCGGATCACCATGAGTCAGATTTAGTAGCGAGACCCTGAACACCCTCACCCTATATACCCTTCAATAGGATACAAAATAATAATAATAATAATAATAATAATAATAATAATAATAATAATAGATAAATAAATATTAAAAAAACAGAAAAAAAGGCTGAGAACATAATGGATACCAAACCCAGTTTAAAGGTCTTGGGAAAGCTGAGATAAGATAATCAGAGCAAGTTCAAGGGCAGCCTGAACTGTATAGTGAAACCCTGTCTCAAAAAGACAAAAAAGGAGGGACCTGCCCCTTAGCTCAGTTCTTTAAGTGGCTGCTTCAACAAAGCAGTCAGGCTCAGGTTCCTGTGGTTGATCCCCCACAACTCAAGCCAGCCAAACATGCCCTGAAGGCATTTGGAGCAAAAAAAAAAAAAAAAAAAAGACAAAAAAGGAAAAAATAAATAAATAAAAGGAGACAGAGAGAGAGAAAAAGTCTATCTGTGGGGCTAAACAGCATACATCTCATAAAGGAGGTACTTTTAAAACATTTTAATACTCTTAAATTACTTTGAAGTTATAAATATTGATAGGGTTTGTTTCATTTTAATTGTTGTTAAAATTTCTGGGTAAACAGAAAACTCAGAACCAAGTAGAGGGAAACAGTAGAAGGAAGAAAGTTCAATTTATCTCAGAGAAAGCAAATGAAAAAACCAAACTGAGGCAACAAATGAGGTGTAAAAAAAGAAATTTCTCAGTATTCAAAAGACTGAGAGGGTAAAAAAGCAGATTGTCACATTTACTTTTTAAAAGTAATCTAGGGGCTGGTGAGATGGCTCAGTGGTCTAAAGCACCTACTTAGAACAAGCTTAGCAAAGCACAGGAACCGCGGTTCAATCCCCCAGCACCACATGCCAGCCAGCCCTGCCCCCTGGTGGGCTGAGCTGGCCACACACACACACACACAAATAAATTAATTAATTAATTTTAAAAAAAATAAAAATAAAAAAAAATAAAAGTAATCTAACTGCAAAAAATAAAAATAAACTAACTTATGCTGTTTACAGGTGACAAAGCATTAACAATTCAGAAAAGTTTAAAGAAAAAACAATGGAAATAGTTGTACTACACCAGGCAGGTTAACCAAAAGAAATCTGGCACAGCTATATTATTATACAATAAAACACATATTAAAGCAAAACAATCAGGGAAAAAAGCTACCAACTGATGAGCATCTTTACTCCAAAAAGAATGATGAGGGCTGGTGAGATGGCTCAGTGGTCTAAAGCACCTACTTAGAACAAGCTTAGCAAAGCACAGGGACCACGGTTCAATCCCCCAGCACCAAATGCCAGCCAGCCCTGCCCCCTGGTGGAACACACCACCACGCCCAGTCTCAATTGCCCATCTCAGTGCAGGGGGCGGGGGGCACACAGCAGGCTGGGGATCAAACCCCAGCCCCTGAGCCTGCTTGCAGGTGCTTTAATCCGCTGAGCTATTTGGCTGGCCCTTACCCCTTGAATCTTGAAAGATAGTCAAGAGTAGTCTGCCAGAAGAAGGAGACGATGGAATTAGCAAAGGCACAAAGATATAAAACAGTATAACCTATCTGGAGTAAAGCCAACAAAGTACTGTTGAGAAATGGCATGCAAGGTGTTATAGGATCTTAAAAGTCCCTGAAAGGCCCATTGGTAAAAGTTTGGCATTACTGGGAAGTGGAGCTATCTCCTCAAAGGGAATAGCAGAACATCAGCTCCTTCTTCTTTCTCTTTTGTATTGCTGTCATCAGGTGAGCAGCTGTACTCCATCACCCACCCACCATGATGTGCTACCTTGACACAGGCCCAAAAGAAACAATCATAGACTGAAAACTCCAAAACTAGAAGTCAAACAAACCTTTTTTTCTTTAACAGTTGATCATCTCAGGTATGTTGTTATTATGACAAAAAGCTGACTAACCTACAAGGCTCCTGATACAAAGGGGAATGGAAGAAACAAACAAAAGAAGATGCCTAAGGCATCATCAAAGTGACACAAAGCAAAATAGAGATTTAAGCAAAGAAGTAACACAGAGTCAGAAGATTCAATCAAGCACACAGATAACAGACTTGAAAGGGCCAATTGGACAAAGTATCAGAAACTTACTACTTTAGCTCAGAAAAGTAACAGAAATTTAAAAATTTAACTATATAGTTAATATAGTTAACTATATTTACTATTGTACATCAGGCATTGTGCAAAGTGCTTTACTTAACATTATCCATTTAACATTCGCAATAATTCTACGAAGTCAGAACTATTCTATTTTATGGATGAGGAAACAGAGGCAGAGAGAAATTAAGTAACTTCCCTAAAAGTTATATAGCTAGATCCAAACCAGCTAATCTAACCTCAGACCCTGGATATACCACCAGTGTGATCAGAGAAACAGACTCAAGACTCATTTATAAGATAAAATTCAGCTGTGCTTTGAAAAAAATTTTTTTTTCCTTTTTCAGGAAGGTGAAATGGAGAAAGTATCTCACTTGAATGAATGGCAATTAGAGTTGAAACTACTAAAGTCCTTAAGGATCACTCAGCCATTACCCAGACAATGCTAAAATTTCTTACCATCCCTAACAAATAGTTGTCCAGCCTATACTTGACAACACAACAAATATCTGAATTAAGCAAAACTCTGTCTCCCATGACTAAGTTTCTACAAATTTTTTTTTTAATGTTAAGAGGGTGTGTGTGTGTGTGTGTACTGTGTGTGTGTGTGTGTGTATTTTAATGCTGAGAGTTGAAAAGGTTTTTTGGTACTTTACCCACTGACTTTCACACAGGTATTTTGTTGTTGTTGTTGTTGTTGTTGTTGTTGTTGTTGTTGTTTTTGAGGGGGGACCTTTTTAAAAAAAGGGTTTCACTATGCAGTTCAAGCTGGCCTTGAACTCACCTTGTATCCTAGGCTGGCCTCCAACTTGCTGCAAGGGGTGTGTTGGCATATGCCTGTAATCCCTCACTTGATTTTCACAGTTATATGCAGAATTCTAGAACTCCTCAAGGAGTTCAGGATTACCCTAGGCTAAGCATCTGCCTCCACTCTCCTGCTATAACCATATAGCATCAATTTTATAAAACTCTTCTGCTGGTATATGCTTAAAGTAGCATTAAAAAAAAAAGTAGTATGTTTTGAAAAGGTTTAACAATCACTGGTCCCCATCAACAGCCCTATAGTATGAATGCCAAAGGAATATGAGGTTCAGTAAGTGTGAACTGGTCAAAGTCACATGGTTGGGGCTGGAGACATAACTCAGTGGAATAAGAGCTTCCCTGGCAAGCACAAGGGCCTGAGTTCAATCCCCGGTTCAAAAAAAAAAAAAAAAAGCCACATGGTCAAAAATCAAACACAAGCAGTCAAACAGCAAAACAATCCTTCACAAACAGAACTATCCCATTCCTCTCTGCCATCTTTTGTTTCATCTCCCATTCTTCCTTCTCTAAAGCTTATAACAAATTTTCTGATCAAAGTTGACTTAGCAGTAAAAGAAAGCATTCTGCACACTGGAATAAGGGCCCCAGGAGTACTATAAACTCACGCATTTCTATGAACAGCTGCCTCTTCTCCGCCATGGTCTTCCACTTGTTCCCACCTTCTTCAATCATCCTAGAGACAATGAAAGACATAGTAAACCATAATTAAACCATGCTGCTTATCACTGTGTTGTGAGAAAGTACAGGAAGGCAGGATAATTGTACATTTTAGACAGTAAAAATACAAATGAAGACAAGCCATTGTCCCTTTATTTGGCAGTTTCTAAAATATTGTTTAGCTTCTTCTGTATAAGTTTGCAATACATAACAATTATATTCATCTTGGGAAATTTATAGTAATTATAACATCTTGGAGAAATAATTATATTCATCTTAGAAAATAATAATTATATCTTAATCATTTTTACTTCCCCTTCCCTTTTCTGCCCTCCTTCTTTCATTCCCAGATTCACTTCCCATCTCTACAAAGTCTACAGTCAACACTTAATTTTTTTTTAACCAGAAATTAAACTCAGGACCTTGAACTTGCCAGGAAGACACTTATGCCACTGAGCTATTTGCCTGTCACTCTACAGTCAATATTTAAATGGCCTTGTACATTTGTTTCCTGTGCAGGAAATGTGCTGGGGCCAGCGAGATAGCTAAGCAGTCTAAAGAGCCTGCTTAGGCAAGCTTAGGTAGGTGCAGGGGACCACAGTTTGATCCCTGGCATCTGCACCAACCCCACCCTCAGGATGGGCTAAGCCACCCACCCACCC
>NW_004524595.1:6632248-6652770 GCF_000260255.1 Octodon degus | reverse complement strand
AGAGAGAGACAAAGAGACAGAGACAGAGACAGAGACAGAGACAGAGAAAGAGAGAGAGAGAGAGATCTAAGTGGTCCAGATCTTCTTCACATCAAACATCCCCAAATCCTAAGAACTCCTAAATGTACCTTTCCTATCACATGGTACAGCTGTTTATGTTGAAAGACTTAGGGTATGCCAAGAACTGTGCTACAACTATACAGGCAATGAGCTAAGTGTGGTGGCAAATAACTGCTCTTCAGAAGACAGAGGGAGGAAGAGGGCTTGAAACCAGGAGCTCAAGACAAGCTTGGGCGGCACAGAAAGACACCATCCCAAACACAGAAAATCTCTGTATGCATTTATATATTACCTTATTTAATCCTCGTGTAAAAACTACACACTCTTTATTATTACTATTATCTATTTTTCATAATTACAGACAGCTAGAAAACTGTACAAATTTGCTACAGGGCCCACAATTCACAAGTGACAAAGTAGAACGCCAATACTTTCATTAAACGTCCTACATAATTGCCTGCAGCTGCACATTTTCACTATCTGTAAAAGGCTAAAACACAATAGTCCATTATATGGATGCTACCGATATAAAAATTCATTACTTTTTGTTTTTGTTTTGAGACAGAGTCTCAATATGTAATGCAGACTGGTGTTGAACTCACAGAAATCTCCTGTCTCAGCCTCCTGAGTTCTGGATTACAAGAATTTGCCATTAAATCTTCATGACATTTTTGCTGAAAGTAGGAGGATAGTCATGAGTTCAAAGCCAACCTAGGCTACATACTGAACTCAAGAGCAGCCTGAACTACACAGAGAGTAAGACCCTATGTGAAGATGAAGAGGAGGAGGAGGAGGATTCTAAACAGCTGGCTAAAGAAAAAGCAATCAAAAGCAGCAAAAATCTAATAAAATCTAGTTCCTAGAGAAAAAAGCCAAAGAATGGTTCCGGTAGGATATAATTATAAAGGAAAAATAACAGAAGTTTGCTGACTCATCCCCAGTCTTAGTCTTTCACTAGGCAATACAAATTTGTTTTTTGTTTTTTTTTTAATTATTTATTTATTTATTTTTACATTTATTTATTGTGTGTGTGTGTGTGGCCAGCTCAGCCCACCAAGGGGTCGGGGCTGGCTGGCATGTGGTGCTGGGGGATTGAACCGCGGTCCACTGTGCTTTGCTAAGCTTGTTCCAAGTAGGTGCTTTAGACCACTGAGCCATCTCTCCAGCCCTGCAATACAAATTTGAATGAAACAATACTATCTTTTATAATATATCTCATTTACTGTACATATATATATATATATATACACACACATATATACATATATACACATATACATAATATACATACATACATTATATACAGGGTCTTCCTACACAGTTCAGACTCATAGTAATCCTCCTGTCTTAGGTTCCCCAGTGCTAGGATTACAGGCATGAATCACCAGTTCCAGTTTCTGGGCTGGCACGGTACACCCAGAACACCACGGTACATATGGCATGCAGTACTGGCTATCAAGAGGCACTTAGACTGCTGAGCTATCTCTCCAGCTCTATTTACTATAGCCTTTTCAACTTTTATTATTCCTTTACATCACCTATTTTCAAAGTAAAGATAAGAATTCCTGGAGATTGCTATATACTTAATGACAATTCTCTAAATTTTGTTTTCATTCCCAGATTAACCTTGAAAAATAATACAGATTAAACTATAGGCTGCCTCATCTGGATCACCATACTGCAAGTACTACCATACAATTTCAGGACCCACATATGTGTCATCACTAGTGGTACTAGTGGCAAGACATGACCTAAAACAGGAGCTGCTAAACTATACAAGCTACACTACGCTGGATATAACCAACTTGCCATTTATTTTTGCAAATAAGGTTTTATTGGAACATATCTATATGGATCCACTTCTTAATTATCTAAGACTCCTTTCATACTACAATGGCAGACTAGAGTAGATGCTATAGCTGACTTGCAAGTCTAAAATATTTACAATCTAGCCCTTTAAGGAAGTTTGTGAAGCTAAGCCACAGCAATAATTAATACTGAATTACTACACACATTTCTTACTATATACTTCTGGCTACGATAAGGTTAGCATGTCCTCACTGTCAAAATGACACATCATCCCTCATGTACTTGGATTTCATTTCCATTACTAGAAGTCTATCCTTGGTTCAGTGCTTCAGTCACTCTGAGGAAGATGCATTCCTTATTTCTAAAATGGCAGAATTATATAAACCTCACTCTAATCACTCACTTGACATTTATTCAACTGCTCTTTAACAGGCATGTGAATAAACATTCTCACCTGTTCATAACTTACATTCTTGTAAGAGAACTGAATGTAATAATTCACTCAGTACTATGACTACTATTGCAGGTAGTTGATAAATCTAGTGGGGAGAAGCTCATTTGTAAATAATGATAGATGCTATTTGATTTGATTATTTTCTTTTAGTATTTGACTTTCTGAAACTAATAAAGTACAAACTACACACTTCAGAAAATAATCTAAATACACAAAATGATATCTTGAAGTCACACAATTACTACAAACCTGAACCAAACATAAAAATACGTATCAAAGAGATCTGAGATTCAAAATGAAATGAAATGAAATGGTCCTATCACATTGATAAACCTATAATGAACAAAAAGACATTTAAAACTTTTACAGGCTAGTGGTATAGGTAGAACACATTCTTACTATGTATGAGGCCCATAGTAAGCATAGGCCCAGGTTCAATTTCTAACACCCCCAAAAAATTGTTAAACTGGGCATTAATTTTTATAGAGAGCCCTATCTGGTCCTCATCTCAGTCCAGGAAAGTTTATATTTGTAATCCCATAGATAAATTATTGGAATCCCATCAAGTTAATTCCAATCTACCCCTTTCAGTGCAACTCACAGTGAGAATAAAGACACTAAGGCATATTTGTACTTCTAGAGAGCCAAGCGTTCCTAAATCCAACCAGATGATGGCTATCCAGAACAAAGGCCACGACCAAGGCCAAACCCAGGTTTTATTCATTCAAGAAGAAAGAAGTGGCTTGAGCATAAGTGACTGTGAAAATGATAGGAAGTGAGTGAGTGCTGTGAGCTGGGCTAGGTGGGAAACCTGCATTTGCCTCTGCAATATGCAGAGAAAAGGAAATACAGAGAATAATCTGCATTACAAAACTGAGATAGTATCTAATGTTTTGGGGTCAGTGTTTCAGCTCTGATGTGTAATCTTTCAAGTCCCAAGAAGTCATAGCCACTAACTCAAGACTTAATCCCAGGGGACAGGGTGGAGCATTGGATGTTTGACTCCTCTTGATCCAGCTCACACTAAAGAGCAGCAGGTGGGGATTCTGAGGAAACATATCTGTTGTCTTCGAAGACTACCAAAAGCACTTCAACTAGACTGATATGTATTGCTTAAAGCCAACTGAAGGGATAAGTAAAAGTCCTAACCAGCTCTGTACATATCAACACATGGACATAGGGTCAGGCACAGCCAAAATGGAAACAATTGCTCCTCTTTCAAGGAGAGTTACCCAGGTGGTCCTCCACAAATTTTGTTACTGTTCTTTAAATTCTCAGATTTAAAAATACAATTCAGGGGTGGGAGATATCCCTCAGTGACACAGCACCTGCCTGGCAAGCCCAAAGTACTGAGTTTGATTCCCAGTAACCCCGCCCCCCCAAAAAAATAATAAAATTCAACTATATACGTTTATGTTCTCAGCTGAGGGGCTAGAGGAGATGATGGAAGGGAGACAGAACACACAGATCACCGGCTCCTGAAAGAGTATCAGGAAGAAAGTCAAGTCAACCTTCAATACCTTGCTCAGGCTCCCTTCCTTCTGGCCTCTGAAAGGATAAAACACCTTCAGGCTGTGTAAGGGTATATATTTTTCTTTCTTCAAACACACAGGCCATAGCCCAGCATGGTAGCACACAACTTGTAATTACAGCATTCTGGGTGGCTGAAGCAGGAGGAGTAAAAGTTCAACCCAGGTTGGGCAATTTACTAATTTAGGAAGACCCTGTATCAAAATAGAAAATGGAAAAAAGAGGGAGAAAAATGGAAAAAGGGCTGGGGATGTACTCAGTGGGAAGGTCCTGGGTTCAACTAATAAAAACTAATCATTTCCAATACAAAAAAGAAGTTGTCATCTGAGCTTCCTGAAAGAACTGTGCATTGTTCTCCACCATTGTATCTCTATTCAAAAAAAAAAAAAAAAAAAGTATGTGTTTTAGATTTTCCCCTTATTGACTTCAGACACTAACACCCAAGGAAGGTTTCAATTCACTGTACGAAAAATAATTAAGCCAGGCATGGTAGTGAACACCTATAATCTCAACACTCAGGAAGTTGAGGCAGGATGATCACTTGAGCCCAAAGCTTGAGGTCAGCTTAGGCAGCATCTTGAGATCCAGTCCCAAGGGGGGGGGGGGGGTCTGGACTTTTTTACATACCACCCAGCTTATGATGTGTCAATGATAAAATTAAAGCACTAAATTCTCTTTACAGTGTAGTAACGATTACTTAACTATCACATATCCAAATAAAGATTACAAGTAAACATGAAAATGAAAATATATGGACATGTCACAGAGTGTAATGACATGGCTTATTATGTACTGAGTGATGTTTTACCATTTATCTGAGATGAATCAGAGTGAGAGTCCTTGCACAGTAATGAGATCAAATGATTTCAAAGACTTTGGATATTAACCTTATTCCTTAGGGTCACACCAAATATTTTCCAATTATTTTTTTTTTCAGGGGCAGGTGGTATCCATTAGAACATTTAAAACTAGTTTTAAATGGAAATTTCAAATATCTCAGTTGCTTCTCAACAATACTGAGAAATTTGGTGGCGGTGATTGTGGTAAGTCACAGTAAAATATGAGTACCCACACCGAAACCACTAGTATTGACTCCTGCCTGGACGGGGACAGATGTTTCTCCCCTTTGGAGCTGTTTTTGAGGAAACTGTATTTCTACTTTCCTTCTGCTTGTGCTGACAAATTAGCATCTCATGACTTTTTCCTACACCACATTCAAGTAAAATCCAAATCAATCAGTACTGAATAAGGTTGAATGGAATTATGATTTGTTTCCTTCTTGGATTTATTTCAGATAGAATTGTCTCTGATTCAGATTTTGTTGATATAGATGAAACTTTCTGTGGTGGCTTAAGAGGCTGGTTTACGTTTTGAAAATAAAATGAGGTTGGCCACTACAAAAGGATGGATTTAGTTTTCCCTGACTGCAACTTACTCTACTTTTTACATGCTGTTATACTTCAAAACTACATCCAGGGCCTGAAAGGCTGGCGGGCTCCTAGAGAACTACCCATGATTTCAACAAACATATTTCAGAAAGAAATTAGAACATCATGAATCTTATGGAGTGCTTATAAAAGTTCTCCTAACATTTAAACAAGTTCACTTCTTTTATAGCATCCTGTTGCCTAATCTATCACATTCACAGCAGCTTAATCTTTTAAAATTAGCTAATGTAAACTTCATATGTGTTTATGCAGCCTTATTAATATGAATTCTGGACTTGGAAACATTAATAACACAGATCTCTTTCTAGCTAATGAAAAAGGTTGAATTGTTATACAATAGTCACCAATTTTATCTGAACTCTACTCATATATTAGGAAAAAGCTGAATTTTAATTTAAAAGTAAATTCAAGATTTGTTAATGTAATTCATTTTATAAAATAACAAAGTCAGTAATCTAAAATTTCATTAAGTCTTTAGCAAATTGCTGGACAATGGTATGTAATTTTGTTTTTCTGATGGAGGTGATTAGAATTAGTAGCAGAAAGAGATTAAGCATGTCCCAAGGCCTCATAATTTCCCAGGCACTTATGATTAATAAATTAAGTCATGGTCTATAAAAAAAAAAAAAAGAGAGAATGAAAATATATTTGTCATATGTAGGGTTTTTCCCTAAAGTCTTAATGTCAATATGTTGCCTGGCTATTTTTAGAAAACAGTACATTTCATGTTTGTACTTAAAATAGTTTTTAAACGTTTAACTATACTGCTTGGAGATAACAGGGAAACAGACACTCTGACAGTTTGTGAATATACATTGACACAAGCATTTTGGGATGGCAAATGGCAGTATCTTCCAACTTTTTAACTGTATATTACCTTTGATCCAGCAAAATAGGTAAAGATATAGAAAAATACAGACAGTAATGGAGGTTAATTAAGCTTAACTGTAACAACTTGGTTTGAAAGCCACCCAGGAGATTAAAGCGGACTTCTAGGTATGTCTGGGTGGAGGATGGCAGCATGACTTTGGGAACTGTAGTGGTTGATACATTTTGTCAACTTGGCCGGATAACTCTGCATTGCACTGCTGGCTGGTAGGGGGTCCCTCCCTGGGGCAAATTGGTTCTGCCCCCAGAGTGACTCAGCACAAAGAGACCATATAAAGGGGCTGAGGAAGTAGTCAATGTTCCACTTCCTCGTAGGAACTTCAGTCTTCACATTTGGCTTGGACTTCATCGCCTGGCTTGCAGCGCAGACACTTCAATCTCTGGACCGTCCATCGCAAACCCATTAGCTGACGAATAAAGACTTGCACGAAACACAGCAGTGAGCTTCAGACCTTGGGACTGAACTCCTCAGTCTGGGGTGTGCAGACACCCTCTGCACACTCCCTCATCTGACTCTGCGGCTGACTGTTGTAAGCCAATCTCATAATTCCTTGTACACTGTATATCTTGTGTTAATATCTGTTCCTTATATTATATCTGTCTTCTAAGTAAAACCCTGACCAATACAGGAACTATTACATGGTATGGGCCCATTCCACTCTAGCACTGTTACCCCTGCTCAGCTTCCCAGCCTCATAAACTGCACAGGTTTGCTCTACCAGGCCCTTCCACCACGATATTTCTGCCTTAGAGCCAGCTGACCACAAACTCAATCTCCTGAGAACATGAGCCAA
This sequence comes from Octodon degus, assembly GCF_000260255.1. NCBI lineage: Eukaryota > Metazoa > Chordata > Mammalia > Rodentia > Octodontidae > Octodon > Octodon degus. The sequence goes on along the minus strand of NW_004524595.1, from coordinate 6,645,787 downwards.
ACTAAACCCTCCTTTAAATTGTGGGTTTCAAGTAACAGGGAGGCTGACTAATACCGTTTTTTAGTTTGGGGGATTATTTTGAAAAAAGGAAAATAAGAATGAAAAAAGGGAAGAATAAACAAAGGAAAAGAGGGGGATGAAAGAAGGAAAATTCATTAAAAACTGCTTAAACAAATTATGGAACGTTCATGAAAAAAAATAGTACAGCTCACTAGTATTAAAACAAATATATAGCTTAGTCCACCTTCTGAAAAGATGTTCAGGACAGGTCGGCCAAAAGGCAAATGAGCAAACAGTACCATGGGCCTAGATTCTCCTTCCCCAGAGTGACCTTACCAGATCCCCCAGCTGCCAGGAGTTGTGATTTCTCACAGCTGCACTTTTCCCTTGAGAATCGCCTTCAGCTAAATGCACACTCCCTAACAAGAAATGCCTTTAAAATGACTCGCTTTCATGGGGGTGAAAGGTAGCTGCAACAGCTTACTGACTGACCTAAGGTATAAAGACTCAAAAGTTCTGGACCCCAGGTGGACTGAATGCCCATTGAATGCAAGTATAAAACCTGCATGGGATATATGCTGGAATTATCTGAGATTATTAAATAGTAAGCATACATGGATAGATAAAGAACACAGAACTAAAAAGACCACTGAATTGGTGGTAAATTTACCATATTCCTATCTTGTATCTCTAAGCCTGAACTCTGCAAAGCCAGGGCCCCCAAACTGAAGGCTGTGATACATATGGAAAAATCCAGAAGAAATTTCATAGCTCTGCTCCACAAGAACTGAAGCACAAAGCAGGAGAAAGAACCCAAACTATTCCCACTCCTTTATTCTACCTCACTGCAGCCCACAGATAACCTCAAAGTGAAGGCAGAAGAGTCAAGAAAAGCAGGCAGTACTAGAAAACTACAGAAGTCAAAATGTGAAAGAAAAAAGAAATGGAAAGTACATAGATTGGGAAGCAAAATACTAAAATATCTTTGTTCAAGGATAACTTGACTGTCTATGAAGAAAGTCAAAAGAACTGATCAAAAAAATGTTTCTGGAACTAATCAGCAATTGTGGCAAGATTATAGGATAGAAGGTTAACATACAAACGTTTTTCCTATATATGAGCAATGAACAAACGGAATTTCTGATTAAAACATATCAATTATTTAAATTTTAAAATAAAAATTAAAACAATATTGCTATGGGGACCCACAGCAGATTACATCAAAGATTGGGGTTTCTGAGGACATGTGAGGATGTGACCTCTCTGTCCAGCACAGGTGAACAGGATAGACTTATCTAATCATGACTTAGCACAGGCAATTGTGCATGTGCTACATGGGCAAGCACACAAGAACATAAATACGTGATAACAACATATATAAGGACTGGACAATGAAGACGCAGGTGGCTCTCTACTCTTGTTTGCTGCTTGCTGTTGCTTATGTCTGTCTCTGCGTGCTTTCTTTGGGGAACTCACAAGCAAATTTACCCCTTCAGCCTCCTCAGCCCCAACAACTTACATGAGCACACCCAAAATAAAACACTTAGACATAAATCTTTAAAAATGTATAAGACTGAGAGCGCAGGCTCGGCGAGTGAGTAAGACGACCAGGAGCCCAACAGGATCCTGAACAGACCTAGAGCGCAGGCCCGAAGAGTGAGTGAGACGACCCAGGGCCCGTGGATCTTCATTTGACCCAGGCTGCAGGCCCAGCATGGAACCCTTCAGCAGAACTCCCTGCAAAGAGGCTAGAGGCAAGACCCACCCAGCTGATTCAGGAGCAGAACATCTTGCCAGAGAGACACAAAGGGTTCAACTCTAACGCCTGCAGCAGAAAGAAGTGGAGCACAGCAGCCAGATCCAAACAACACCCACCTGGAGGAATCAGAACTTCATAGATCCCGACCTGGTGCTAAGGTAATAACTATCTAAGCTCTACACCAAAGGTCAGAAGACAGTGGTATACAAAATGATAAAGAGAAGGAACAAAATGCAGTCTCAGGCCCCAAGTCCACCCAGTACAAATGCAGAAGACACTAGCACTGAGGAAACTGGAAATCACACACCAGATATCGCTGAAATAATAGTGTTGACAGTAAAGAATCAACTGCAGAAAGGTTTGCAAGAAATCAGATCAGAAATAATTTTGGAACTAAAAAATGTAGTGGTGACTATAACCAAAGAAGTACTAAGTGCTTCTAAAGAATACACTGATAAAAAAAATAGAGGAGAATATAAAAATGATGGAACCCCTGAATAAACAATTTAGGAAAGAAATAGAATCTATGAAACAGGTTCAAAATGATATACAGGAAATTAAAACCTCAATCACAAGCTCGCAAAACCATTTGAGGGAAAGTGAAAATAGACTTTCTGACCTGAAAGACACATTGCAGCTAGTGAAAAAGAAAAGATCTCTTTAAAACAACTAGGATGCAGGAAAAAATAATTCAATACCTGCAAGACGATGCAAAGATGAACAATGTGAGACTAATAGGCATCAATGAGAAGGAAGGAGTCAATACAAATGATATAAAAAGAATATGGGCAGAAGTAATAGCAGAAAACTTCCCAAATATGAGACAACAATCTGACATTCCTGTAATCGAAGCATATAGAACGCCAAATAACATCAACCCAATGAAAACCACTCCCAGACATATAATAATCAAGATCCCAGAAATTCAGCATAGGAACAGTATACTAAAAGCCGCTAAAGAAAAGAAACAGATCACATTTAAAGGAAAACCCATTAGAATAACAGCAGATTTCTCTTTACAAACCATCAAGTCAAGAAGAGCATGGAGCAAAGTACTTCAAGTCTTGCAAGAAAACAAATTCCAACCCAGATTGATCTATCCTGCAGAACTATCTTTCAAATATAATGGAGAAGTGAAATATTTTCATGACAAAGAATAACTAAAGAATTTCATGATGACAAAGCCAAGCCTACACAGACTACTAAATGATGTTCTAAAGAGGGGGCAAACTGATCACAGCCCCATGAATGAGAATGGAAAGAACCCGCCAAATAGGGCAAACAAACAGAGGAGAATAAGAGCATCTTTGCAGAAGAGAGGCTCCTCTGGATGCACTTGATTTCTTCAGGTTTTAAAAGTTTGATTCTACATCATGTAACACCGTATATGGTCAACGCTTTGGTGGTTACTAAACAACTGCTGGACAACTTTTACAATTTACAAGGTTTTACAATATTTTAAAAGGCCACGGGTGCCGAGGAGATGGCTCAGTGGAATAAGCGCTTCCCTGGCAAGCGCAGGGCCTGAGTTCAATCCTCGGTTCCACCAAAAAAAAAAAGGCCACGTACCAGTGATGCCTGGTTCTTCAAGCACCTATTTTGTGTCTGGGAAGTAGTAACAGACTTAAAATGACAGGCCAGAAAGACTAGAAAGACCATCAAAACTGAAAACAGCAGAACAACAGGACCAACCACCACAGTAAGAAAGAAGACAAAACAAAACGTGGGATTTTTAAATTTTGGAGTCCTTGTAGAGCAAACAAAAACGTCAATATTATTTGTATCTGTAATTAATATTGCTTGAAGTGTAACGAAACCCAACTGAACCTCAATTTCACTTGTTTTAAATTCTCTTGGAATTCTTCCCTTCAACACTATCAGTTGCACTATAATTTTCAATTAGATTTAATTGTTCCTTTTTCTTCTTCTAGATGCATAAATGTTTTAATATCAGAACCTCTCATTCTACCTCCCAAGACTTTCACCACCTCTTTTTGGAGTTTTTGTTCCATGTCCTGAGTTACATTTCTGACTTTTCAGGCCACCCTTTCAGTTCTCTGTGGTGATCGTGCTCTCATAAAAGTATTTAATGAAATATTCTAAAAGCAATTGTAAAGTTTAATATGTCAATAATCTACTTCAAGACTTTGCATTACTATTTTTGGTGAAGGTTTTAACCTGGTTCATTAAACATTGATGTTTCAATGATGTAACATTCTGGACAAAGCTTGGCCTTCTGTTTCCTAACCATTGACTTTTTTGAATATAATTGTTAAAAAATAAAAGAGTTGACTTCCAATGGGGAAAAAAAAATTTGTAAGACTGACATGAGGAAAACTACAGACTTCTGATGACAGAAATCAAAATAAAGCTAAACATCAAAAGTTATTCTATGTTCATAAAAACCATTAAATATTGTCAAAAGGTTAGTTTTTCCACTTATCTATAGGCTGAATGCAAAATCAAACTCTCAGTAAGGTATTTTATGGATACTGAAAAAGTGATTCTACAATTTAGAAAAGACTATGAATGATTGTGAAAGACTGTTCATTTTTGGTTTTAATAAAAGCAAAGGTGGAGAACTGACACTGCTAGGAGCCACGGAAGCTGGAAACTGGTCAAATGTGTGAAAGTGGGACTAGGCCTCAGTGCCTAAAGCAAACAAGCTACCTCAGTCCTGAGATAAGCATCCTGACTGGTTAACGTCAGCTATTAGTCACCAGGCATCCTTGTGTCATGTGTTACTAACTTTGCAAAGGTATAAATAAACGTCCCTACTGTGGTGGTGGGGGGGGGTCATCTTGCCAACCAGGCAGATGGGCCACCCCCTGACCTGGCTCTTGTCTTTTTGTCTATCTTTTCCTCATTCCTACCACCATTTCTCCCCAGGTACGATGAATCACACCAGACCAATGGATCCCTACAGACACTATCTAATGTCAAGATTTACTATAAAATGGAGCTGGAGGAATAGCTCAGTGGCATAAGTGCCTGTCTGGCAAGCGCAAGGTTCAGAATTTGAGCCCCAGTACAAAAAAAAAAGAAAGAATAAAAGAAAGAACTATAAAGCTACAATAATCAAGGCAGTAGGGAATTAGTGAAAGAATATGCAAATCACTAAGGCAGGAAAAAAAGCATGCATACATAGACCCAAATAAATATTTCTTTCTTTTTTCTTTGTTTTGGCAGAACCGGGGATTGAACTCAGACCCTTGTGCTTGCCAAGGAAGCACCTATTCCACTAAGCCATCTCCCCAGCCCCCAAATATTTCTAAAATAGCAAACCCTTTGGAAAAAAGATAATCTTCAACAAATGATACTGAAGAACTGGAAAAAAGTGATTCACACGCAAAAAACGAAATCTAGGTACAAACTTTACTATCCTTGACAAAAAGGTGGCCTCAAACTCAACAACCCTTCTGCCTCATCCTCCTGAGAGATAGGATTACAAGCATGCATCGCTACACCTGGCTACAGACCTAATTTTAAAACAAAACTGTACAACTCCTAGATATAACATAGGACAAAATCTAGATGACACTGAGTATGATGATGCCTTTCTAGCTATAACATCACTGGCATGATCCATGAAAAAAAAAAGTTAGCTAGACTTCTTTAAGACTGAAAAGTTATGCTGCAAAAAACTGCCAAGAGAATGAGACAACCAAGCTACAGACTGAGAGAAAATACTTGCAAAACACCTATTTGATAAAGGACTATTGTTAAATATAAAAAAGAAATTCAAAGGAGAATGATCAAAAGAAAGGGGCAAAGGATCTGAAACCACAGTGCACCAAAAGGAGATATAGATAGCAAATAAGCATGTAAAAAAATGCACTATATCACATATCATTAGGGAAATAAAAATTAAAACAAAGAGATACCACTACACATCTATTAAAATGTCCAAACTAGAGAGCACCGATGACAGCAAGTTCTGGAGAGATCTAGAACAAGAACTCCATTTACTGCTATTAGGAATAGAAAATGGTAGAGCCATTTTGAGAGACACTTTGGCAGCCTCTCACATAGCTAAACATACTGTTACCATATAATTCAGAAATTGCATTCATTGAGATTTACCCCAAGGAGATGAAGACTTACGTGCACACAAAACGTGCACATAGAAGCTTACAGCACCTTTATTACTACTTGACATACCATGCAAGCAACCAATATGTCTACCAGTCAGAGTGGAACTTACCCAGACAATGGAATGTTATTCAAGCTGTAAAAAGAACTATCAAGCCATTGAAAGACATAGAGGAGACAACTCCCACAAATATGGTGGAGTAATAAAGAGCAATAAATTAATCTCTCCAAGATTAGGAATCCAGACACTGGAAAATAACAACATGGGGAGAAAAGAAGGAAGAACTAGATGTCCAGGATCCAGAAAGCATTTGAAAGGAAAATTAGAGCCCACAGAGAAAGTGAAGAGAGATACCACAATGCAGAAAAATGAAAGGGCAAACTCCACTCTAATCCTAGCTCCCAGTTCACGGCATGAGACAGTAATCAAATCTAGAGACAGCAAGACCATGTGGCTCCAGAGGCCTCCATGAAGAAAAGCACCAGTGGAGCAGAGCAGTGGATGGCTGTACACTACAAAAGCTAGTGAGTGACTCCATTCAAAAGGACTGCCATAACCCCTGGAGAGAGTGATTGGCAAAACACCATTTTAGGGAGAGACCAAAGCATTCCTTAAACTTTCCTAATAAAAAAGGGTTGCATAATGTGCAAGTTACCAGATACACTAATAATCTTTCTAGTGTAGTCACCAAAAAGTTATAAAATGTGCCTAGTTTATCAGAAACAACAATTTTTATACTGTTCTCACCATTCAAGTTGACATCATCGGCTTGCAAAAAGGGATGATGAAATGGAACATGGCTAGTGTTTGGAAGGAGAGGCTCCTTCCATAAGAACATCAGGCCTTTGGCATTCTCGCATCCCTTCTTTCCTTGGGAGAGTCTGCAGCCCACCAGGGCCTGCTTCTGGCTCACTAGATCTCAACCTTTTGAAAACTACAATTTGATTTAAGGTTGTTTGTTTCTGTCTTTTTTTCTTTTTAACTCTGTTCTGTAGTATGACATGACACTGTCATTAAGCAAGTCCATGCAGTAATTGGTTTTTTCTCTGAGTGTGTCTCTCTACAAATGTCTGTAATTCCATCCATTTTTTCAGGATTTCCTTTATTTCAGAAGAATTTTGCTTCACTGATTGTTGACACCCCCCCCCCAAAATGTTCTTTAGCTGCCATTCTCTGTTGCTTAGTAAGAAGTTGCTGAAGTTCCTTTATAGACAATTTCTCAGGGTGCTCCTTCACTGGTTCCTCAATATCACCACTGTCTGGGCCAGTGAAATAGCTCAGCAGACTAAGTACCTACTTAGGCAAATACAGGGACCAGGGTTCAATCCCCAGTACCCCATGCTGCGCTGGCCCTGCCCCAGGGTGCATTGAGCCGTGGATCCAGTCCAGGCATAGTGGTGCACATATGTTCTCCTAGCACTGGGGAGGCTGAAAACAAGAGGATCACTATGAATCTGAACTGCAGAGACCCTGTACAAAATACATTTTTAAAAATTACCACTGTTTACTAATAAGCCTATAGACTGCTATTGTGACAATGTCATCAACCACAGGGCCAAATGAAGGCTCATGCTCTATTACACAGCTTTCAGAACGTCTACCCTGTATAATTTTAGGCCACTCTTCCAGGTAGATCTCAGTGTCCTCAGAGAGACATTGGTGCAGGAATTCTCAATTAACCCCAAGTAGGAAAGGATGTCGTAATGTTCCTTCCAGAATTATTTAAGGTTTAATTATCTGAGACCTCTGGAAGCACTTCAGGAACAATTCCTTGGTGTATAGCTTCTTAAACTTAGCTATAAACTGCTGGTCCATAGGCTACAACAGAGTTGTATTAGGTGGGAGGAACTCAACTGAGACCTATGGATATTCTTCAGCCAGTTCTTCTTCCAAATCTTGTAAGTGGGCAGGAGCACTGTCTATGATGAGGAGAGCCTTGAGGGGTATACTTATGTCCCCCTTAACAGTGGGACATAAAGCCTCACTGATCCACTCAAGAAAAACTACTCGTTACCCAGGCTTTTACATTAGATCTCCACATGACCCTTAGCCTATTCATGAGTTTGTTTTTTGATCACCCTAGGGGTCTCAGAGTGATAAACCGAGAGGCTTTATCTTGAACTCACCACTCACATGGCACAAAGCAATGAGGTTAGCCTATCCTTCATAGCCTTATTGCCTGGCATTATCTTCTCTTCCTGGGTAATGTATGGTCTCCTGGGCATTTTCTTCCAGAAAAGGCCAATTTCATCACAGCTGAAAACTTGACGAGAGGAAGAAAAAAAAGCTATTCTGTGCCATCATTTCGAAGTGGTGTGTGTAATTTTCAGCAGCCCTTTTATCAGCAATGGCTGCTTCACCATGCCTAGTTATGCTATGAACCCAAGTTCTCCCTTTAAAATTGTGAAACTACCCCTTACTGGCACAAAATGCTTCATGATTATCACTTGTTGATAGATTCTCCTCTATGAGATCTGTTTATAGCCCTGTATTTTTCATAAATTATACATCGATTTTTTTGTGGGGGGAATACCGGGGACCAAACTCAGGATCTTACACTTTCCAGACAGGTACTTATGCAGCTGAGCTATCTCCTTGGCCCCCACAAACTACAGATAGACTATAACCTACCCTATGCCTTTCATTTACCCACACTAATACAGTAATAGCTTTCCCACTTCATTTAACACTGTTGATCATGACTTACTAATCTGAGTAACACCTTTAGCAACACTAGCTTCCTTATACAAATCTTTTACTCTGTAAAATTATGAAGATGAAAAAGAAAAGATTATCAAAATGGTGAATTTTGACATGCTATACTTATTAGCAAGATTGGTCACATGAACACCACTCTCATATCTCTCCACAAAATTCCCTTCTATTGTGATTGCTTTCTTTTTATCTTCCTTCCTTAGCTTCTAGTCTAGCTTTTTGAGGGTCATTCTGATAGCAAAAAATCATAGTGATTATATAAAGCATTGACTGAAATCTCGTCTACAAACACATCCATCTAGGTTCAGACTGATGTTTACACATGCTTAATACACTTTTCTGGCATTCCAAGTCTTTGTTTAAAACTGCACAAGTGGCCAGCATTTGATTTTAAGTTAAACCTAAAACTTCAATCATAACCCAATTTGTTCATATGTGAGGCTGGTCATAACTCAAGGGTCTACTATAGCTCTTTTGTCTACCTGGGGTAACAGAGACATGCCCTGAATTGGACACTAGCATAAAACCCTAGACTCCAGAAGGTAACCACAGGCTTAAAATCACAAAGAATTTATTTGTCCTTTGCTTTTGTAGGCTTTTGTTTTTGTTTTTTCATGAATGTGAACACTGTGCTCTTTTTACTTTTGTTCTTGTGTTTTGTTTTTGTTTTTTTTTCCCCCTCTCTCTCTCTTTCACTCTTTCCTATCTTCTTCACCAGTTTCCCAAACCTTGGGTAATCTTTCTTTGTCCTTTAGTCTTGCTTCTAATGTCTTTTCTTTTATGCCTCTATTTCTTCCTCTTATGTCTTAAATTTTCAATGAAAAATAAAATTGCTGGCCAGGGAGATGGCTCAGTAGAATAAGCGCTTGCCAGGCAAGGACAAGGACCTGAGTTCAATCCCCGGTTCCACCAAAAAAAAAAAAAAAAGAAAGAAAAAGAAAATTGCTCTATTCAGTGGATATTTACTATATATAGTTTTCTGGTTTGTTTCAGATTTTGTATATAACCATAAATCTTGTAACTATGGTCAAAGGTGGCAAATTAACAATTACCACAGTTTGCGTCATTTTCTATATTGTGCTTGATGCTGTTGGTGTTGCCAAAGACTGTACTACTTTAGCCAACGTAACATAGTTGTGATTAGTTGCTCTTCCTCGTATACAAACAATGAGATTGTCTGGGTCATAAATAATAATGTACTCCAGCACCAAAGCACTGGGTGCTAAGGCCAAACAGGCAGCAACCTCTCAATCCTAATAAACTGAAGAGGCAGAATGTGGGCACAGATTCAAATTCCAAAAGGCAGTCACAATTAGAAGACATCTCCAGGATCCCATTATGTAGTGCAGGCTGGCCTTGAACCCACAGAATTTCTGAGGCTTCAGCCTCCCAAGTGCTAGGATTACATGCATGCACCATCATGTCCAGTAGTCGTTTCTTAGCAGTCTCAATACTAGTAATAAAGCTATCTATCATAAGTAACTTACAAGCATAATGTAGAAAATAAATAAAATAATAATAGGAAATGACCCAGCTCACCCAAAGAAATTCCAAGGGGCACTAAGGCAGAAGAAAGTTCAGCCACCAGCTGAACTTTCTGAAATGGTAACAGTGGAAGTAACAAAACAGATATCTCTCTAGAAAAACCAATCAGAAGTATTTACACAGGTAAATACAGACATGAGACTATAATGAATGGCATGGTTATTAAATCTAGAGTAGATACAGATATATACATTAAAAAAAAAGAAGTGCTTATAAAGAAACCATGAATGTCTAACACAGTAAAGAAATGGATTCCATAAAACAGATTCAAACAGTTACCCAGGAATTAAAAATTCTACTGAAAGTATACACAGCATAATCAACCAACGTGAAGATAGAATATCAGATCCAGAAGACAGATTTGCAGTTAGTGATCATCAAATGAAATAATTCTTAAAAATAGCAAAGGACCACAAAAAAATCAAGACAATAGCTGCTAGGTGATGTAAAGAATAACAAGGTAAGTCAAAAAATAAAAATAAAAAGATTAGTTGCCATGCCAGCCACTGAAACCAGACATGGTGGCATATGCCTGTAATCCCAGCGCTGAGGAGGCTGAGACAGGCTGCATAATGAGAACCTGTACCAAATAAATAAATGACTAAAACAATAACCACCTGAGAAATTCATGGCTGCCAAACCAGCACTGCAAAAGTACTAGTGGATATTCTAGAAAAAGATAACAAAGAACAATTCCATAAATCTCAAAGGAATGAAAACACCAGGGAAAGAAAGGGAACCAACAAGATAAAAAGTATGTGACAAGGATAACTCAATACATATCAGCTATAACTATCAATGTAAATGGTCTCAATTTACCAATCAAGAGAAACAAGATCCAGGGGCCAGGGAAATAGCTCAGTAGACTAAGTGTTTGCCTGGCAAGTGCAAAGGCCTGAGTTCAATCCCCAGTTCCGTTAAAAAAAAAATAAAATAAAAACTAAAAAGAAAGACAGAAAGAAACAAGATCCAACAATATACTGCATACAAGAAACACATTTAACTCAAACAGAAATTCATACACTAAAAGTTAAAGGGTAGAAAACTATACTACATGCAACAGAAACCCAGAAAAAAAGCAGGGGTAATTATTCTATTTGCAGAAAAGTAGATTTCAGACAAAACTGAGCAGAAGAGACAAAGAAGGTCATGACTTATTTTTGAAGGGAACAATCCTAGAGGAAGAGATAACAATCACAAATATAAATGCACCAAACAGTGCATCCAACATTGATAGACCTCAGTATTCTATAGTCATAAGTACACAGATCAATTAGACCAAGTAGTAGTAATAATAATAATAATTAGAGCTGAAGTAAACCTTTGAACAAATAGACTTAAGCCTCTACAGAGTGGTCCACCCAACAACAGCTACACATAGACTTTCTCCAAAATAGACCATAGAGGGCTGGAGAGATGGCTCAGTGGTCTAAAGCACCTACTTGGAACAAGCTTGGCAAAGCACAGGGACCGCGGTTCGATCCCCCAGCACCACATGCCAGCCAGCGGCGCCCCCTGGTGGGCTGAGCTGGCCACACACACACACACACACACAATAAATAAATGTTAAAAAAAAATTAATTAAAAAAAAAAACAAAATAGACCATAGAGGGCTACTGGACTCTTTTAGAATATTTTGCTGAGTTTACACACCTATAATATTCAATAACGGAACTTGGAAAAAATGGGGTATACCTATGAATGTCCATTTTGTATCTGTGTATTCAAAGTGGTTGGGATAGATATATAGTTGCATTCTCTTAATGAATAGAATGATTTGTTCTAATGGTGTTTGTAAAGAGGATCACAAGTCCGCATCTTGTACAGCAATTAACCACTAAGAATAATATATGCAGTGTATTATTTGTTGAAACTGTACTTCCGATTTGATCTGAAACTGTCTCATTGCTATCTGTTTATGAATAAAACTTTGAAAAAAAATCAAAACTACACCTTCAGAAAAAAAAAAACACAACAAAATAGACCATAGAAGATGCTTAAGAAAATGCAAAGAAATTCAAATTATCACATGCATATGCATATCATCAGATGACAGTGCAATGAAACTGGAAATCAATGGCAAAAGAAACCACAAAAACTACATAAACATATGGAAGTTAAATAACACCCTCTTGAACAACCAATGGGTTACAAATGAAACTTTTTTTACTTTTTTTATTCAGCACTTTTTACAAATAAATCACAATGCCAATATGACATACCAGAACTTATAAGACACAGTGAAAGCAGTCCTAAAAGGGAAATTTATAGCAATGAATTCTCATGTTAGAAATACAGATTAAGGGAGCCAGGGAGATGGCTCAGTAGAATAAGCACTTGCTGGGCAAGTGCAAGGGCTTTAATTCAATCCCTGGTTCCGCCAAGAACAAAAAAAGAAATACAGATTAATAGATCACCTAATGTTGAATCCCAAGCTTGTAGAAAAAGAAAAGCAAGTTAAACCCAAAGCACATATGAGAAAATTATAAAGATCAGAGAGAAATTTATATAATGGAGACTAAGAAAACAATACAGAGAATAAATTGAAGAGTTGGTCTTTTGAAAGATTAAATAAAATGGCTAAACCCTTGGCCAAACTTATTAAAAAAAGGAAAAAGACTCAAATTCATGTAAGTAGGAATGAAAACACAATGGATCCTATAGAAATCCAGAAGATCACCAATAGCTACTTTCAAAACCTGTACTCTAATAAAATGGAAAACTCAGGAAAAAATGGTCAGATTCCTAGATACATATAAATTACCAAAGCTGAATCAAGAAGATATAAAAACTCTAAATAGTACAAAGTCAGTGAAATTGAAGTAATTAAACTTACCAACAAAGAAATTTAGAGAAGATCTAATGCTACTATTCCTTAAACTCTTTCATGAAATTGAAAAGAAAGAGATACCTCCAAACTCATTCTCAGAAGGAACTGTCACATTCTCAAAAAGATACTACCAAACAGAATGCAGCAAATCATCAAGAAGACTATACAACATGACTAAATAGGACTCATCCCAGGGAATGCAGAGACGGTTCAATGTATGCAAATCAATAAATGTAATATACTACATTAACAAAACCAAGGGCAAAAAAACACATGATAATCTCAACAGAGACAGAAAAAGCATTTGATGAAGTCCAACTTCCATTTGTGATTAAAAAAAAAAAACTGGGATAGCCTTAATTTGATAAAAGCCATCTATCTACAACAAACTAACAACCAACATCATACTAAACTGTAAAAAACTGAGAGTTTTTACTTTAAAATCAGAAACAAGACAAACATGTTTACTACCACAACTCCTATTCAAAAAGAGTTCTGGAACTCCACGAATGAGATCGGAAGCAACCAACTAAATAGGGTGAGCAATTAAACCCAGAAGAAAAAGGAGTAAACGACAACAGGTAAATAACATGTCAA
>NW_004524595.1:6627158-6629993 GCF_000260255.1 Octodon degus | reverse complement strand
CCGCGGTTCGATCCCCTAGCACCACATGCCAGCCAGCCCCGCCCCCTGGTGGGCTGAGCTGGCCACACACACACACACACACACACACAATAAATAAATGTTTAAAAAAAAAATCAATAGCATTCCTGTACACAAATGAGCAAGAAATTATAGAAATAACACCCTTCATTATAGCATACCCAAAAACAAATTACGTAGGAACTAATTTAACAAAGCAAAAGACTTCTACATTGAAAAATTACAGTACTCTGAGAAAGGAGATTGAAGAGGATATCATAAAATGGAAAGATATCCCTTGTTCTTGAATAGGCAGAACAAATGCAGTGGAAATAGCCATACTTACAAAACTGTTACACAGATTTAATATAATCCCAATCAAAATACCTATAGCAGGTCTGAGGAGATAGCTTGGTGGTCTAAGCACCTGCCTGACAAGCACAAGTACCCGAGTTCAATCCCCAGCAGCACATGCCATGCTGGCCCTACCCAGGAAGCACCAAGCAAGCCTCTGAGACCAGGCATAGTGGCCTATGCCTATAATCCCAGTGCTGGAGAGGTTGAGACAAGAGGATCACTATGAGTCTGAGCTGCACAGAAAGACCCTATACCAAATAAATAAATAAATATTTTTTAAAAACAATACTGATAGCATACCTCACAGAACTAGAGAAAACAATTTGCCAAAATTCACTTGGAACCAGAAGAGACCTAGAATAGCAAAGGCAATTCTGGGCAACAAAGGCAAGGTAGCAAGCATCACAACCTCTGACCTGAAATTATACTACAAATCTACTGTAATAAAAACTGCATGAAAAAAAGATTAAATAAAAATAGTATGGTACTAGCAAAAAAAAAAAGATTCAAGGATCAATGGAATAGGATAAAAGACATAGAAATACTCCAAAACACATTCAACTATTTTATCTTTGATAAAAGGACCAAACATCCTCACTGATAGCCTCTTTAATAAACGAGGCTGGGAAAACTAGCTTTACATATGCTGAAGATTAAACCTAGACCCATCTCTCTTATTATGCACTAAACTAAAATTGAAATAAAGATCTAAACATTAAAACAGTAGCACTCCGCTAGAAGATAGAACAAGTAAAACTCTTGAAGACGTAGATGTAGGGTACCAACTTTATGAACAAAATGCAAACCCACAGAAAATATGACAAAAAATCAACAACTAGGCTCATATCATATTAAAAAGCTTTTGCACAGCAAGAGATAATACCATGGGGGTGAAGAGACAACCCAGAGAATTGGAAAAAAGTTTTTACCATATACACCTCAAAGGACTAATATCTATACTACAGAAAGAACTAAAAACAAGACCCCCTCAAAATTTAAAAGTCCAATCCAAAAATGGGAACTTGAAATGAATAGATACTTCCAAGTGAAGAAACACAAACACCAAATACATACATGAAAAAAATGTTCAACATCACCAGCTGTTTGAGAAATGCAAATTAAAACAACTCTGAGATTCCCTCTCACTTCAGAAAGAATAGTTCTCATTAAGAAATCAACCAAAGGGGCTGGAGAGATGGCTCAGTGGTCTAAAGCACCTACTTTGAACAAGCTTAGCAAAACACAGGGACTGCGGTTCAATCCCCCAGCACCACATGCCAGCCAGCCCCGCCCCCTGGTGGGCTGAGCTGGCCACACACACACACACACCACACACTCTCTCTCTCTCTCTCTCTCTCTCTCTCTCTCTCTCTCTCTCAAATAAATGAAAAAAAAAATTAAAAAAAAAAAAAGAAATCAACCAAAAACAATGACTGGCAAGACTGGGAGGAAAATTAACCATTTTCTATTGGAATGTAAATTGGTACAACCAGTATGAAAATCAGTATGTAAATTCCTAAAAAACTAAAACTAGAGGTTCCATTTAACCCAGCCATTCCCCTTCTATGTATGTTCCCCAAAAGACTTAAAAGCATCCTACCACAGCAAATTATGCACAGCCTTATTTACAGCAGCACCATTTGTAATAGCTAAATTTTGGAAACAGTTCAGATGCCCATCAACAGATAAATGGATAAAGAAAGTAGTTTTTTAGAACTAGGGAGATGGCTCAGTGGAAAAAGCACTTCTCTGGGAAATGGAAGGACCTGAGTTCAATCCCCAGTTCCACCAAAAAAAAAGGAGTTTGTTTGTTTGTTTGTTTGTTTTTTAAATAGTATTATGGAGTATTTACATTATCATAAAGAAGTATAGACTTAAATACATTTTTAGGTAAATGTTTACATGTTCAGAATATAATTTTAAAAGAAGCCGGGCGTGGTGATTCATGTCTTTAATCCCAGCACTTGGGGGCTGAAACAGAAGGATCACCATGAGTTTGAGGCCAGCTTGGGCTATATAAGCAAGTTCAAGGTCTGCCTAAACTACATAGCAAGACCCTGTCTTTAAAAAAAAAAAAAAAAAAAAGGCCACGTTCTCAGGACCCTTCCCACCACAATCTCTTGGGAATCCTCTGCCTCTCCCATCCAGCCCAAGCTCAGGCCCAGCCAGTGTGTGGGAGAGCTTCCGTGCTCCACTGAGCCTCCTGGACCCCTCCACACCAAGCCCAGGCCTGGCATACCGGCTTGGGGTGAAACTGCAGCTGAGGTCCGTGCAGAGAGATCAGATCCAGTCCTAGTCCAGGCCCGGTGAGTGTGTGGGAGAGCTGCCTCTCCCCTCTACTCCACCTTGTCCCCTCCAGACTCAGCTCAGGCCTGGCATACAGGCCTGGGGTGAAACCCTTCAGCTGCAATCCCTGCAGAGAGTGTAGGGGACAGAACCACCCAGCTACTCCAGCAGAGAAACTAAATCTCCTGGAAGAGA
>NW_004524595.1:6603943-6623771 GCF_000260255.1 Octodon degus | reverse complement strand
AAAAGGACAAAAAGCTGGTTCTTTGAAAGACTAAATAAAATTGATAAGCCCCTAGCTAACCTCATCAAAAAGAGGAAAGAAAAAATTCAAATACAAGCAATAAGGAATGAAAAGGATGTAATTAACACAGACCCAGAGGAAATTCAGAAGATTATCAATAGCTACTTTGAGAATCTTTACTCTCATACAATAGAAGACACAGAAGAAATAGACAGATTCCTAGAAAGGTACAAACTACCAAAACTGAATCAAGAAGATACAACAACTCTCAGTAACCCAATAACAGCCAATGAAATACGAGATGTAATAAAAAACTTACTGACAAAGAAAAGTCCAGGTCCTCATGGATTCACAGCTGAATTCTACAAGAAATTTATGGAAGTCATAATCCTTATACTCCTCAAACTCTTCAATGAAACTGAAAAGGAAGCAATCCTCCCAAAATCATTCCTGGAGACAAGTATTATACTGATACCAAAACCAGGGAAAGATGCAACTGAAATAGGGAACTACAGGCCAATCTCCCTCATGAACACAGATTGCAAAAATCCCCACTAAAATCCTAGCAAATAAAATACAGCAAATCATGAAGAAGATTATACACCATGACAAGGTAGGATTCATCCCAGGAATGCAAGGATGGTTCAATATACACAAATGTATAAATGTAATACACTATATCAATAGAGCCAAATCTAAAAACCACATGATCATTTCAATTGATGCAGAAAAGGCTTTTGACAAAGACCAACACACACTCATGTTCAAAGTCCCACAGAAAATTGGAATAGATGGCCTCTACTTTGATAAAAGCCATCTATGACAACTCAACAGCTAACATAATTCTAAATGGGGAAAAACTGAAATCTTTTACTCTCATATCTGATACAACACAAGGATGTCTTCTATCACCACTCCTATTCAATACAGTTCTGGAATCATTAGCTAGAGCCATTAGACAATAGAGAGAAATAAAAAGAATAAGAACAGGTAAAGAAGAAGCTAAATTATCCTGATTTGCAGATGGCATGATACTTTACTTGCGAGACACAAAAAACTCCACCAAGAAACTACTAGAATTGATATAAAAATTCAGTAGCATAGCACGATACAAAGTCAATACCCAAAAGTTATTAGCATTTCTCTACACAGATAATAAACACACTGAGAGGGAAATCAGAGAAACAATACCTTTTACAATAGCACCATGGAAAATGAAACATCTTGGAATTAATCTAACTAAGGAAGTCAAAGATCTTTTCAATGAAAATTACAGTACTCTGAAAAACGAGATCGTAGAGGATTTCAGAAAATGGAAAGATATTCCCTGTTCCTAGATAGAAAGAACCAACATTGTGAAGATGGCCATACTCTCAAAACTGCTGTACAGATTTAATGCAATCCCTATCAAACTACCACCAACATACCTCATAGACCTAGAGAAATCATTCCTAAAATTTATTTGGAACCAGAAAAGACCTAGAATAGCAAAGACTATCCTGGACAACAAAGACAAGGCAAGGGTCATTACAATTCCTGACTTGAAATTATACTACAAGGCTGTGATAAAATCAGCCTGGTACTGGCAACAAAATAAACCCAAGGTTCAATGGAGTAGATTAGAAGACGCTGAAAGCCCTACAAACACACTCAGCCACCTTATCTTTGACAAAGGGGCCAAACACCCTTACCTCAAGAAAGATAGCCTCCTTAACAAATGGTGCTGGAAAAACTGGCTCTCTACATGCTGAATACTAAAACTTGACCCAGGTCTATCATCATGCACAAAGCTAAAGTCAAAATGGATTAAAGATCTAAACATTAAAACAGAAACACTAAATCTCCTGGAAGAGAAAGTAGGAAAAACTCTTGAAGACATAGGGGTAGGCAAAGAGTTCATGAACAAAAATCAAAAAACACGGGTAATACCTGAAAGAATTAACAACTGGGACCTCCTCTTATTGAGAAGTTTTTGCACGTCAAAAGAAATTATCAACAAAGTGAAAAGACAGCCCACAAATTTGAAAAAAATGCTGACTCATAAGCGCACTCAAGACAAAGGTCTGCTCTCTAGAATTTGTTAAAAACTAAAAAACATTAGGGCCCCAAAACTTAAAGACCCAATCCAGAAATGGGCATCCGAGATGAATGCACACTGCTCAGAGGACGAAATTAAAGAAGCGAATAAATATATGAAAAAATGCTCCACATCACTAGCCATCTTTGAAATGTAAATTAAAACAATACTGAGATACCATCTCACCCCAGAAAGAATGGCTATCATCAAGAAATCACCCAATCACAAATGTTGATGAGGCTGTGAGGAAAAAGGAACCCTCCTCCACTGTTGGTGGGAACGAAGACTGGTGCAACCATTATGGAAATCAGTGTAGAGACTCCTTAAAAAACCAGGACTGGAAATCCCATTCAAACCAGCTATCCCCCTACTGGGAATTTTCCCAGAGGAACTGAAAACGTCATATCATAGTAATATACGCGTACCTATGTTTATAGCAGCATAATTTGTGATAGCCAAATCTTGGAAATAACCAAGATGCCTGCCACCTGAGAAATGGATGAAAAAGATGTACTTTTATACAATGGAGTACTATTCATCCATAAAAAATGATAAACTCAAAGCCTTAAGTGAATGCCACTTGAAGATACACTCATAAGTGAAATAAACCAGACCCACGTGTATAAATATCATGTAGTCTGCCTAGTATAAGAACTCAAAGGAAGAAATTAAAAATAGAAAGGCATAACACAATTAAAAGGAAAGAGAGAACTGGAGGATTAGACAATGAAGAGAGGGCAAGGAGAAAAGGTAGGAAACATGACAGGGGCAAAGCCATACATTTATATGCACGAGATGGGACTGAGAATCTTCAGCATGTTTTTTGAAACTAACAGTTAATTGGTAGGATTCTCACCCTGACTAACTATATATGCTGATACCTGTGAACTAAGCAGCTGCACTGGAGAAAGCAATGTGTAATGGTAGGGTCATGTGCTTGGAATGCCTGTCATTCTGGTCTTCTAATTACACACTGATTGTCACGACATACCAATTACTGCCACATAGTGTCTCTTAAGTAAATGTTTGTTTTTAAAAAAGGGTAATAAATGAATTCAAGAGACAAGAAAAAAATAATGTCACAGGACTGTACTGCTACAAGGCTGTATATTGTTAGATTTCTAAATATCTGTGTAAACACATATAAATGCTTATTCTTATCGTTTTAAATATTTTTAATCTCTTTAATCTGTTTTCTTCATATTCTGGAGATACTCAAAATTTAACATATCAATACCTGATGGAAAATACCTGTTCCATGTTATGTCTAAAATGTTTGATATCCAGACAGACAGTGAGATTAAGCTCAACTGCCTATGTTGTAGGGTAACAATAATAAGCCTCTCTTCTGGAGGGTTAACAATCTAAGATTGCAGACCAAAAATTAGAGAAAAAGAAGAGCTGCAAGGTCATCCAACATTTTGGCCCTAGCCTTTCAAGGTCAGTGAGGACTCAGGACATAGGAGAACTTGTATTAAAACATCATGTAACTCAGTTGTATGCTAAATTTTCTCATCAAGGAGATTATAGGGCCACAGAGGAAAATGAATGATGATGTAGAGTATGCCTATGGAAAGTCACATGGAGAGAAAACATTCTCTCAAGCTTTCACAGAGAGCAAATTGGTCAAGCAATGGCCGTGACTCATTCACATGGCTGACACTAACAAAGGATCTACAAACTGCGGTGCAAGGTTTCAGGTTAAATCCTGAGGGAATCTGACTGACCTTATCAAATACAAAAGTTACATTTCATGTTATATAGGTCTTACTTTATCCTGGTCTTAACTACCCAGCAGAAAAGTATGAAAACGAAGTATAAAAAGTACAGCCATATTAATATGCTGAACTGTAAAAGGCTCAAGTCAACAACTTCAGACATTGCCAATCTTACAGAAAACCCACTACTATTATGGATTGCTGGACTACTTTGCTGAATTCATGCACCTACAGTATTTAAACAACAATGCCCTTCTCTAACAAAATTAACTAAAAAAGTGGGATCAAAAATGAATGACCATTTTGTATCTGTATACTCAAAATAGGACAGATATACAGCTCCATTCTCTTAATTCAATGAATAGAGAGGTTTGTTCTGATAAGTGTTTGAGACAGGATATCACGTCTGCATCTTGTACAATGAATAACCACTAAGACAACAATATGCAATGTATTAATTACTGGAAATGTGCTAGTGATCAGTTGTGAAACTGTCTCATTGCCATTTGTTTCTCAAAAAATTATTTTTTAAAAAATAATTTTGAATGAAATAAATCAGACATACATGGTTAATTATTCCATTGATTATCTTGTCTAAGAAACCCAGTAGAGAACTAAATAGATGACAGATATCAAGAAGCAAGAAGAAAATGTTCAAATTGAAAGGAGAACAAAAGAGGTTGAGGGCCAGGGAAGGGACTGATCAGGGACTTACAAAACAAAAAAGAACAGAAGGAAAACAATAAAAACAAAGTTTTATAAAGGAAAAAGAGAAGAAGGATTGAAGGGAACAATGGGGAAAGTGATATTATGTACAGATAAAAATTTCTGATGAATGATCATTATGTATGTCAGAAGTACACCAATGAAATTAATTGTTTTATAAAAGATAGAGAAAATGTGTACTACTAAGTGAAAGGAGTCAATCTGAAAAGGCTATAGACTATATAGTTCTAATAGCAGGACATTCAGAAAAGGAAAAACTATGGCAGCAATAAGATCTGTGATTCCTGAGCGCTGGGGATAAGAGTGTGTAAATTAGCAGAGCACTGAATTTTGGGTGCAGAGAAACTACTCTTTATGGTACCCTAATGGCAGATACAAGTTATTATACAATTTTTTCCAAACTCACAGAACATATAACACTGAGAATAAACCATAGTACAAACTGTAAACTTTGGGCTGGCCAAATAGCTCAGCGGATTAAAGCGTCTGCAAGCAGGTGCAGGGGCCAGGGTTCAATCCCATGCCTGCTGTGCCAGTCCCACCCCTGGAACGCGCTGAGATGGCAATGGAGACTGGGCATGGTAATGCACGCCTGTAATCCCAGCTCTTGGGAAGTTATAAACAGGTGGATGACTACAAGTCCGATCTAGTAGTGAGACTCCAAACAACCCTGTAGACCCTTCCCTAAAATACAAATAAATAAATAAATAAATAAATTGTGGACTTTGGTGACGTGCTAATGCAGGCTGACTAATTCTAACAAACATACTACTTTGCTGGAACAAACTTTAGAAATGATGGGCTATAGAAAATGAGTTAAGGGCTAGAAATGTAGCTCAATGGTATAGTGTTTGCCTAGTACTTAGGTCTTGGTTCAATTTCCAGCACCATAAACATATGAAACAAAACTGCAAATGATTACAGTATGACTAGTGAGACTTTAACGAGGCCATTTCTAAATTCACTAAAAGAAAAAGGAGGAGGGAGGAGGAGGAACAAGAGGAGGAGGAGGAACAAGAAAAGGAGGAGGAGAACAAGAGTTGGAGGGCCAAGGAGATAGCACAGTGGCATAAGCGCCTGCCTGGCAAGTGCAAAGTCCTGAGCTTGATCCCAGTACTAAAATAAAAGTGGAGCTGGAGTTGCTGAAGATGCTGGAACTGTGTGGCAAGGTGTTAATGAGAAAATCAAAATATTCCCTAAGTCTTTATCAATTCCATGCATACTGAACTGACAGCAGCTGCTTCTTCCTTCTTTTTTTTTTTTTAACTTGAAGATTTTCTCTAATCTCTAAAATCTAATTTTTTTCCCTGAATGGTAAGTCTAAAATGTTAGAGATCACCTTATACCAAAAAAAAAAAAAAAAAAAAGTCAATCATCCAATGACTGATGAAGGCAGTTTATAAATTCTATAGCTATCTACCACCTATTAAGACATGCACTTAAACTGGCTCACAGAGTTCCCCAGTAGGAATAAGTTCCAGTTATCCACACTCATCACATACTTGATAACAAACCTTTGCTATCTTCCCTTTCCCTAGCTCACTTCCTAGTCTCCCTCCACTGATTTGTACTCAAATCCTTGTCTAAGTGTCAACTACTGGGGAAAGTCAGACAACACATCTCATTTCAACAAAGCCTGTAATTCAGATCACTTAAAACCCAAAATTATACAGGTCACATAAAGTAAAACTACCATAAATTACTTCCCTAGGCCAGTACTTTGCATATACTAATATCTGCATTATTGTAATTATGTTTTTAACAGTTTTAACAAGAATCTAATGCTATTACTACAGGCTAAGTGTATGCCTTTTCTTTCTGATTTATGACCTTAAAGATCAACATTTTTAGCAAGGCAAGCACATCTCCTTATTTTCTTCCACTTGACTTCTGGCACTGTGCCCTTTCTTAGCCACATAATCTACAGATAACCAACATGTCTATCACTCCCTTTACAAGCTAACTTTAATTTAAACTCTGCTATTTCCTTCCTCATATCCACCCTTTTTTCCCATTTCAACTGCCAAAAACTTCATCCACATTAATAAGCAAATAAAATTCTATGACCTCATGATCTCAGCACATTCCACCCCTATTCCCATGGTTCATCCTGCAGGCATACAAAGGCGTATTTAAACACATCCAATTTTCAGTGAGTCACAATTGCCCTGCTCAGGAAGGAGCTTCACTGTGCCTAATTTAAAGGTTCGGAGCACAGACTTAGTATACAAAGTATAAAGAAGACAAGATTGGGCTGGGGAGTTAATTCAGCAGCATAATCACCTGTTTGGCAAGCACAAGGTCCTGAGTTTGATCCCCAGTACCAAAAAAAAAAACAGGGTCCTACCTATTAGAATATAAGCAAATGTCATAAATCTGAAAGAGGCTAAAATTAAAGTTCCTAGAAGAGGCAGTTTAGTGTCCTAAGCCCAAAATCAAACTAAATAAATGGGTTTTTAGATACAATACAGAAGCAACAATCCATGACACAAAAAATGGATACAATGAATTTTATCAAAATTAATTTCTTTTCTCAGGTCTGTAGATGATACTACTACTACTACAGTGAAAGGACAGACCCCAGGGTGAAATAAAAATACCGTATCTTCAAAGCACATGCCTGATTTAAGGACATATTCAAATTACATGAAGAACTCAATAAGGAAACAGTCCAATTAAAAAGTGATCAAAAGGACGGGGAGATGGCTCAGTGGAATAAGCGCTTCTCTGGCAAGTGCAAGGGCCTGAGTTCAATCCCCGGTTCCACAAAAAAAAAAAAAAAAAAAAAAATACTCTGTCTCACAACTGGGGGGAAAAAATGATCAAAAGATCTGATCAAGGGCTGGCCAGATAGCTCAGTGGATTAAAGCGCCTGCTTAAGCAGATGCAGGGACCAGGGTTCAATCTCCCATGTGCCATGACAGCCCCACCCTCAGGACATGCTAACACAGTGACAGACTCAGAGTTTACCTATAATCACAGTGCTTGGGAGGCTGAAAACAGGAGGATTACTAAGAGTCCGATCTGCATAGCGAGACCCTGTAGACCCTGTACTAAATACATTAAAGAAAAAAAAAAGATCTGATCAAATGCCTCACCAAAGATGATAAATAAGAATGTGAAAAACAGTTCAGTATTGTCTGTTACTAGAAAATTACAAACTACAACAAAAGAGATACCACTCTACACCTATTTTACAATGGCTAAAATCCAAAAAACTGACAATATCAAATGCTAACAAGGATATGGAGCCAAAGGAACTCTCATCTGTTGCTGGTGACAAAGCATAAATTTTCCCAAGATACAACAGGCAGTTTCTTACAAAGTAATCTTACCATATGATGTAGATATTGTACTAGTAGAAAAAAATCAACCCAATGACTGATGAAGGTGGTTTATAAATTTAATTTTCAGTTGAATTGAAAATTTATATCTACATAAAACCTGCTTCAAAATATTTACACCAGCCTTATTCTTAGTCCTCAAAAACTGGAGGCAACAAATATAGCCCTGAATCAGTAAAAAGATAAATAAAGATAGTAAGAAATAGTACTCCCATAAATGGAATACTGTTCAGCAATAAAAAGAATGAAATATCAAGCTGTGAAAAATAAAGTTTAAATGCATATTGCTAGCAACCCATTCAGTACTCCTCCTCAGTAAATTTAAAGAAGCATCATTCTCAGAACTACACAAGTCCATGGCTGGAGAGATGGCTCAGTGGTCTAAAGCACCTACTTGAAACAAGCTTAGCAAAGCACAGGAACCGCAGTTCAATCCCCCAGCACCACATGCCAGCCCTCCCCGCCCCCTGGTGGGCTGAGCTGGCACACACACACACAATGTAAAAATAAATACATAAAAAAGAACTACACAAGTCCAAACATGAGGACCTCCTTACACTGGGGGCCTATATACCTCCTACACCTCTCCCCACTGCTAGCTTCAATATAAGATATTACTTAGGAATTCATACATATATAGCAAAAATATAATCACCAAATTGTAAAAACTGAGTACCTCTGGAGATGAAAGCAGAATTATGTGACTGCAGATGGATACCAATCTATTCACTATACTTTATTCATTAAGTTGAATTTTCTTTACACTTTTTATGTCACATTTCATTGTATATATATATATATATATATATATATATATATATATATATATATATAGAGAGAGAGAGAGAGAGAGAGAGAGAGAGATTTTTTTTCCAGTACCAGGGATAGAACTCAGCACCCTGTGCTTGCCAGGCAGGGGCTTATGCCACTGAGCCATGTCCCCAGCCCCTCATTATAAAATTTTAAGTCATTTACTTTGAGTATATTTTTTGGTAAATCTTTTCTTTAGTGTTTTTTGGGAAAAGGGGGTCTTCACATATCTTATTATTTTGCTTGTTTTTTTTTTTTTTTGTGTGTGTGTGTGCTTGTTTGTTTTTGATGCAGGGGGTCAAATTCAAGACCTTATGCTTGCCAGGCAGGCACTGTGCCACTGAGGGGTATCCCAAGCCACATACGTTATTACTGAAATGGTATACCAACTACTGTAGGCTTTGTACTTTTACCAAAATATAGCATAAATCTTACAAACTGTAATTTGGTATAATATTCAATATTTCAAATCTTGAGCAATTTCTTCAATTGATACTCCAAAAATATTCACTAACTCTGTATATTATTTCAGTCACTTTTACCAAAGAAGAAAGAACAAAAACTTACGGTTATCTTTTACTTCTAAAGAAACCTCAAAATAAAATTTTAAAGGATTTTTGTTATGCTTAATAAAACTTTAAAGTACTAGATCAATCAGTATATAACTTTATCCATTACTGAAAAAAATCTCTTTATTCTGAATGCTTAATTTTTAAGTATCTCACCTGAAAATAAGACCTTATTAATATCATCAGCCCCACACCGCAAAGCACAATATACTCAGTGTATATAAGATGTTTAATAACTGTAATAATATTTTTTACTGATTCTCCCAACAACTGATCAGATTATCATTTCTCTATTTTGTATTTTACTGAGAAGCTAGTCACATAACTTAGTCTGCTTATTTTCTTTCTTTCTCTTCAGGGTACTTCTACTGTTACATCAAATTTCAATTGATTATTCTAAACCTTGCAAAGAAACTACAAAGTGAGATTTTTTTTAAACTACTCATCTATTTAGCAAGCTTAATTTCACCCAAATCAGATAATATAATCTGAAAGAACAATAAGCCAAGCAAAAGGAAACTGCAATATGTCCTAACCCAGCAAAAGCAAACAAAAAAGACCATCACATTACAGACTTCCCAGATTCCCCCAGGCTCCCTGACCTACTGCAAAAACAGGTTATCACACACCCAGATGGCACAGTGTCAGCCTCTGAGTTAAACAGTAATAAACCTTAATTGTTCATGTTTTCCTGTTATACCTTGCCTAAAGTATGATTTTGCATGAATCCCACTTTAGAAACCACTGTTCCTTAAAAACAAAAAAAGATGTGTAGTGGTACACACCTGTAATCCTCACACTGAGGCCTTTAGAGGTAAATGGATGTAACTAGAGTCCATACTCATAACTGAAATAAATCAGACCCGCATATGTAAACATTATACTGTCTCCATAGTGTAAGAACCTGAAAGAGTACATAATCCAAAATATACAATAGGAACTGTGAAAGGGAAAAAAAAATGTTCAAGTGCAGGAACAACTGGGATGAGGGTAAGGAGAAAAGAAAGAAGGAAGGAAGGGGAGATACACATACACACACACAGAGGATAGCTTAGATAATAGTACCACTGATTTCTATTGTAAGGAATAATTAATGCTTCTTTTTTCTTTTTTCTTTTTAATTTTTTTACTAATATTGCATGTTTATATCTGGTAATCTGAACAACTAATTTGAAGACAACAATATGCAATATAACAACAATTGTTGATTTATCATTTAGTGAAATTGCATATCATTTCTAATGTTTACTATTTTTATTCTCTTTAAAAAATAATTTTTAAAGCAAAAAAAAGCACAAATAAAGATGCCAAATTAAACTTGAATTTCGGATAAAAAACAAATGCTTTATCAAATGTAAAAAATAAAACAAATTTCAGTTCACTTGTTTAAAAAAAATCGTAGCACCCAGGAGGCTGAGACAGGAGGATCACTAATTCAAGGCCAGCCTAAGTTAACACAACAAACTCAAGACTTCAAGGCCTCTGCTATACAAGACCCTGCCTCAAACAACAACCAAAATCAATGTGCTAGGCCTAAAGAGCCAATCAGGATTATAAGTGTTAGAAACAGACAAGGAAACTGAGAACCTAAGTAGTTAAATAACTTGCCCTAGTTTACTAGATTCCTAGTAACCTATAACTAGTAACTTGTGTAGGCAGCCAGTGAGGTGTCTCTAAAGCCCATTTTCTTCCTTCCCACTCTGCCACATTTAGGAATTTAAAAACAAAAAACATCAGGTCCCAAAATTGTGGTGCAGTTAATGGGATCTGGACAGAGTTCAACAAAAAGTCCTTTTAGCCTGTCCTCTTCTAGGAAGACAATGTGTTCTAGAGTTGGACAAAGTCTGCAGATAGGAGTTAAGTAAAGACTAAAGGAAAGGGAGAGAAAGCTTTGAAAATGTAACCCTCCTAGCAGTTAACATGAAATCACCCAAGTAATGAAAACTCTTGAGATGGCTCAGTAGAATAAGCACTTCCCTGGCAAGCACAAGGGCCTGAGTTCAATCCCTAGTTTAAAAAAAAAAAAAAAAAAAAAAAAAAAAAAAATTTAACTTTCTGTTTATTTAGGGAAAATTCTCAAGTATCTTCATCTAATACTTCTCTTTCAGATTAAAAGAAATGCCAATGAAAATAAACATTAAAATCTAAAGATTGAGCCAGCAGGATTGTGCAGCAGAATAGCACCTGCCTGGCAAGTCAAGGTCCTGAGTTCAATTTCCAGTACAAAAAAAAAAAAAAAAAAAAAAAACCTAAAGGTTTATCTTACTCATCTAAGAACATTCTCTGTGCTCCAGGGAAAAACTTGTAAGAAGTACTCCACTACTACCTAGAGCACTGAATAATTACATAGAATCTTAAGAGAGCTGTAGCAAGTTTTAAAGAAATAATATGAAGCATTTAGCATAACGCTTGGCACAAAATAAGAGCCTAAGAAATGTTAGCTCTTCTTAGGTACTTCTACTGCTAATTTTAAAGGATTTAAATTTTTTTAATATTATTCAGTACTATTTGATCACATCATACTATTAGATTATAGAGCAATTTTTAATTATAGTAAAAGTTACTTGCAAAGATATTTAGTCCAAACCTTATTATCATAGTATTTCAGTCATTTTAATTTAGCTACAGTATTAATATTCAGGATAAAATGTATTTTCTTTAAAGATATGTCTATTAAAATGAATTAAGTAAATCATATACCTATTTCTCAGTTAACTACAATACAGACTTGTCCTACTTGTTTTGAGGGAAAAAAATGATAATTTCAACAAAAACAAAAAGTAAAAAGAGCCCTTCATAAAATTTAATACCCAGGCCAGGAAGACAGCTCAGCAGCATAAGCACCTGCCTGGCAAGTGTAAGGTCCTGAGTTCGATCCCCAATACCAATAATAATAATAATAATAATAATAATAACAACAATACTCAGTAAAAATACAAATCAAGAATAAAAGAAAATGTAGTACTTATATTGACAATCGACATCTACCAGAAACCTTAAGGACACATTGTCTCTAAGAGCAAAACACTGGAAGCATTCTCATTCAGGAGATATATCACAATGCTCATTGTCATCACTGATATTCAATGTTTAGACTTGAGGGCCCAGATGAAACAAATACAAATAATAATTATAGTAAGAATAAGTGATATAATGTTGAGAAAAAAGCCTGATGAATTTAGTCTTCTACTTAAAGTAACTGGTAAGTAAATCTTGGATATTTTCCTTTCCACAATAATAGAAAAATATTTTTATGTATTTTTAGTATAGGGTCTACAGGATCTACAGGGTCTCACTATGAAGATTGGATTTGTAGTGATTCTCCTGTTTGTAGCCTCCCAAGCACTGGGAATACAGTCATGTGCCACCACACCCTGTCTCAATAGCCCCAGGAGGCAGGGCCAGCAGGGCAGGATAGGGACTGAACCCTGGCCACTGCACTCTGCCTAAACAGGCACTTTAGTATGCTGAGCTATCTGGCTGGCTGTGGAAAAATATTTTTAAAATAAAAGTAAAAAATATAAGGCTCAGGGCTGGGGAGATAGTTTGGTAGTCTAATCACCTGCCCGGCAAGCACAAGGACCCAGGTTCAATAACCAGTACTATATGCCATGCCAGGCCCTAGCCATGCCAGCTACTGAACTTGGGCTTGGTGGCACACACCTGTAATCCCAGCACTGGGGAGGCTGAGACAGGAAAATCACTATGAGTCCAAGCTGTGCAGCAAGACCCTGTACCAAATAAATACATAAATAAATAATTTTTTTTAAGGCTCAAAAAACAAGATAAAGCTGTAAGCTGGCTGGATTCTGAGTCCAGAACTATGCATGCACTATATATACACTCAGGACAGAAAACAAAGGTGAGTGCTCAACAGAAGTTATCTGAGCCAGACTCGATCTTGAAGGCCAGGGATGAGGCTAGGCTGCCAGTCTCTATCTAGAATTCCAGTTTAAATAATGCTCTAGGCTTAGAAAAGTATGAAGGTACAAACATAGACCCACACAGTCTATGACTAGATCTAAAAATTCAGTTACCTCCAAAGGCAGAATTCCTGATCCACCATTACCATGTATGACTCCTGTCTCTGTTATTTTTTCCTCGTTGCTGGGACAAAATATCCAACACCCAAAATTAAGGAAGGAAAGGTTTATTTAGCTCAGTTAGTAGAAATTTCATTCCATACTGCACTGGCTCCAAGGCAAAGAGCAGCAGTTCATGGCAGCAGAAAACAATGAAGAGCAGAGGAGGAGGAGCAGCTGCAGTGTCTATCAAGCCTCTCTATCTTCCTTCTACACTGACTGCAAAGACAGAAGCTCCTCCAAGAAAGTGGCAGTGGCTGCTGCAAAGATCTGATCTCCTCCTAAGTGGCGCAGCTGCAAAGTGACGAAGTTCGGAACTCCAAGTGGCGCACACAGAAGCCTTCCTCAAGCCCTTTGTATACCCTCTTTGTGCTGAGCCACTCTAGGTGGGCCCCTGCAGAATCACCAAATGGATCCAGCACAACCACCACAACTCCAGACTAGGGTCCCAAAAGATCAGCTGAACACATGAAATACTACCACACAGAAAAGGGTGAACACTGATGTAGGAAACAAAATTAAAAAGACTCTCAAGGTAAGTCTATAAATCTAAACTTCAAAACCCATGAGAAGATACAATGCTAAGAAAGTGAACATTAATAAATGAATATGAATTCACTCCTGATGAAGGTGAATTTTACAGAACAGTCTGACAAAGACTTATTTTATAGGAACATTTAGGGCACTTGAACAAAAACTTTCAAAAGTATTGTAAATCCAAAATGGTAGTCACTTCAGAAGCCAATTTGGCGGTTTCCTACACAGTTAAACATATTCAAACCACATGACCTAGCATCATTCTCCTAGGTATTTACCCAAGTGAGCTAAAAATTCTATCCACACAAAGACCATTCATACACATTTGTAACAACTTTATTGAGACCTGACAAAACCTAGAAGTAACCAAAACATCCTATAATAGGTGAAGGAACACTTCCATACAATGAAGTATTATCTATCCAGTGCTAAAAAGAAATGAGTTTTCAAGCCATAAAGACACAAAGGAACTTTAAATGCATATCAGTAAATAAAATAAACCAGTCTGAGAAAGCTACACACTATATAATTTCTACTTAAAAGATTCTGTGAGGTAAAACTAAAGACAGCAAAATTATCGATCAAAGATTTCCAGCTTAGTGATAGAAGGAAAAAATGATTAAGGGAAGCACAAAGGATGTTTGGAGCATTAAAATTATTCTTTATGATTCTGTAATGACATATATGTAATGTTAGGCAAGGACATTGATGATATATGACATTACATACAGTATTTGTCAAAACCCATGGAACTGTACATCATATAAATTATATGCTTTAGTTAATACATCTATATCAGGGGCTGGTGAGATGGCACAGTGGTCTAAAGCACCTACTTAGAACAAGCTTAGCAAAGCACAGGGACTGCAGTTCAATCCCCCAGCACCACATGCCAGCCAGCCCCACCCCCTGGTGGGCTGAGCTGGCCAAACAAAATAAATAAATTAATTAATTAATTAAAAAATATATATGCATATATATATGTCTATATCAGTTCATCAATTGTAATAAATCTATCACACTAATGATAGATAGTAATAATAGGGGAAATTTACAAAAGAGAGTAGATGAGAACCTTTGGCACTATTCAGTCATTTTGGTCAAAGTTGTATATTGCTCTATTGTTATTTAGTTATATATACTGTTTATAAAAACATATCACTGACAACTCCACTTGTGAGTATACAAAAAGGAACTGTAAGCAAAAGTTTAAATAGATATGGATATACAAATACCAATGTTCATAGCAGTATCATTCACAAATGCCATGTCCACCCACCAATGGATCAATAAATAAATAAACCTGAGCTGAACAGGGTGCACACACCTGTATATTTAGCCTCCCACTGAGGCTAAGGCAGAAGGATCACAAGTTCAAACTCAACCTGGGCAACTTAGGGACTTAAACCCATCTCAAAATTTAAAACATTTTAAAAGGACTGAGGTTATTTTTAAAAGGGCTGAGGTTATATAGCTCAGTGCAAACCCCAGAGATCAAGTCAAGTCTTACACCCCCACACACACGCAAACACACACGTGCACAAGCACACACACACACACACACACACACACAAATACTATTCAGTCTTAAAAAGGACATTTTGCTGGGTGTAGCAGATGACACCTGTAATTCCAGCTACTCAAGAGGAGGAGTTCAGAGTCTGCTTGGGCAACATAGCAAGACCTTAAAAAAAAAAATGTTTTCAAATATGCTACAATATGAATGAAGAGAACATTTTGCTAAGTAAAAATAAGCCAGATACAAAAGTACAATACAAGATTCCACTTAAATGAGCTACCTAGGACAGTGAGATGGGTGGAGACAGAAAGTACAGTAGTAGTGTGTCAGAGAGAAGTCACTGTTAATGGATATAGG
The DNA here is from genome assembly GCF_000260255.1 of Octodon degus. NCBI lineage: Eukaryota > Metazoa > Chordata > Mammalia > Rodentia > Octodontidae > Octodon > Octodon degus. Next base: position 6,608,032 of record NW_004524595.1, on the reverse strand, counting down.
GATTCATTTGGGAAAGATGAAGTTTTGGAGAGGAATAGTGGGTACAGTTGCAACAACACAATATACTTAATATAACAGAACTGTACACTTCAAATGTGAGAAATAGTAATATATAATGTATTTTTAACACAATGAAAAATTATTTTAAAAGTATTGAAAAACTGGTTACTCAATAGATCATATATTTCTTCATTTTACCATACATTAAAATTTTGCATGGAAAGAAAAACTTCAAATTTTTAGAAGAAAATACAGGAATATATAATTCCTATCCTGTGGTAGAGAACATTTTAAGCCAGACACAAAGACAACTTAAAAAAGAAATTTTTCATAAATACGGTATCAAAATTCAATGCCACAGTTAACAAAGAGAAAGGAAAAGTCTCAGACTGGCAAAATGCATTTGGAATACATATATCTATCAAAAAAATAGCATCCAAAGAAGCCAAACTGTTCCCCAGCAGGATGAACTCTGACTTAAATCTATAATTGAATATATTTAATAAAATAGGTGAAACTCTTAAAGTCTCTGACACAGGCAAACTCAACTGAACTCCAAATGTAAAAGAAACAACATGAAGAATCAAATGATACTTTATCAAACTAAAAGCTTCTGTAGAGCAAAGGAAACAACCAACAAAGTGAAAAGACAACCTACAGAATAGGAATAAATATTGCCAGCTACAACTCAGAGAACTAGTTTCAACTAGTTATTTAGTACATAAAGAACTTTAGCCCAGCGTGGGGGCACGCACCTGTAATCCCAGCACTTGGAAGGCTGAGGCAGGAGGGTCACTGAGAGTTCAAGACCACCTTGGGCTACAAAGTAAGCTTAAAGTCAGCCTGAATTGAATAGTAAGACCCTGTCTCAAGAAAACAACAACAAAAGAACTTTAAAAATTGTTCCTAGACCCCCATAGCTCAGTGGCCTAAGCGGCTGCCTGCAAACACAAGGACTCACATTTCATCCCAGCTAGGGAAAAAAGAAAAAAGTTGCCCCCCCATAAAAGACCCAATCAAAAAACAGTCAACTGACATGAACAGGTACTTCTCAGAAGTACAAATACATGAAACTCTGTTCAACATCGCTGGCCATGAGAGAAATTTGACCTAACACAACACTGAGATCTTATCTTACTCAAAAAAAAAAAAAAGAAAAGAAAAAAAAATGGCTATCATCAAGAAATGAAATAATAACAAAAGCTGGCAAGCCTGCAAGGGTTAAAAAAAAAAAAAAATCGCCTACACTGTCGGTGTAAATGTAAACTAGTACAACCACTATGGAAATCAGCATGGAGAGTAATCCCAGCACTAGGGAGGCTGAGGCAGGATCTCTGCAAGTTCAAGGGCCACCAGGACTACACAGTGAGTTCAAGGACAGCCTGTACTATATCCTGCCTCAAAAAGCCTCCCCTACAAAATTCAGTATGTTAAGCAGGCGAGATAGCTCAGCAGACTATGTGCCTGCTTAGGCAAGCACAGGACTAGGGTTCGATCTCCAGTACCGCCTGCCAAGCCAGCCCCACCCCCAGGCGCACTGAGCTGGTGACAGAGTTCAGGCGTAGTGGTACACACCTGTAATCCCAGCACTGGGGAGGCTGAAAACAGGAGGATCACTAGGATTCTGAGCTGCATAGTGAGACCTTGTACAAAAATACATAAATTTTTTTTAAAAATCAGTATGTTGAGTCCTCCAAAAACTAAAAGTAAAAATTTCATTCAACCCAGCTATTTACTTCTAGAAATACTCCTGAAGTATTAAAGATACCATATTACAATGATACACTCTACCCTTGTTTATATCAACACAATTCATAATAGCTAAATCTTGAAAGTGGCCTATATATCCATCAACTGATGAATGAATAAGAAAAATGTGGAATTCATACACAATAGGGTATATTTTAAGTCACTGGTAGAATGGATGCCCCTTAAGACTATAATTGTATATGGAATAAATCAGACACACAAACTTAAATATGACATGGTTTCTCTTATATGAGAAATCTAAAATCTAAACCAAGAACAAAATAAATCCCAGCATTTGAGAAGCTAATGCAGGATAACTGCTCTATATTTGGGGTCAGCCTAGACTACATACTAAATTCAAGGCCAGCCTGAACTCCATAGTGAAACCCTGTCTCAAAAAAGAAAGATAATAGGAAAAGAAATACAGATCTTTTGCAAATAGAAAAAGGACCAAGAAACAGAGTAAGGGAGCCTTAAAAAGAACTAAGATGTATACCAGCTCCCCATAATGAATGTAATCATATGTACTACAAACACATACTAATATTTTTTAAATTTTGAATTACTGTTATCCTTATGTTTTTACACGGAGAAACTAAAGCTATGAGAAATTAATATCAAAGACATAAATGGCTAACCAAAATTTTATGAATTCTGATTTTCTAAGTGAAAGTAGAAATTTTGTCTCAGATAAACTTAGTGGAACCCAAAACTACCTGGACTGCATAACCCCCTTCAAAGGCAATTCCACTTATGCCTGATAAATCTCCTCAAAGAACTCATAAAAGGTCAAGTTTTAATTTGGCAGACAAAGTAACCTAACAGGCACTGCAACCCAGCGAACAGAAGCATGGAGCTGGAGAGTCCAAGGATGAGGATAGAGCATTCCACCGCCTTATAGGAGAGCAAACACACAAACATCTAAGATCCAAGAGCCAGGATAAAAACAAAAGAGTTCTCTAGATAAAAGCACACTTCTTCCTCCACTAAGAAGCCAATGAGCGCAAGAGCCCTGTCTGGGCTACAGAATGAGTTCAAGTCCAACCTGAACTGCATAGCGAAATCCTGTCTCCAAAAGAGAGAAGGTATAGAAAGTGATGATCTTAAGCAACCACCCAAAAGGAGACAGAAGCTGAAGCCCATCAATCATGCCTAACATTACAATGACTGATAACGCTCCATATAAAAAGTAGCAAAGGCTTGCTCATTCATTCATGCAATAAGCATTCATTCCATGATTGCTGCAAGATGGACTACATCCTGAAGATTTGGCAGTGTACAGTGGAGGAGCTTAATTCTAATGTGGGAAGAAAGGGAATTTGCCTTTCTCTTTCCCAGTCTTCCTCACTTCTTGAAAGGTCACACAGATGAGCCTTTAAAACGCTCCCAAATTCGTCCAAGATTTCTTTGATCTTCTTGCTTTGTCCAAAACCAAGCAAGTTACCAATCTCACAGTACTGGGAAAAGACCAGAGAGGCCTGAAGTGACCAGGGATTGAGACATAAAATCCAATGCTGCTTTGTATTTCAATGCCTACTACCTTCAGGGCCAAAATTCTCAGCTTCTCAACAACAAATCTTGGTTGTGTCTTACACTATTTCGTGGCTCTAGTGCTGACTACGGCTGCCTAAGAGGGTGATTAATCAATAAACGTTTGCTAAGAATGCTGGAAGGTCTTCTAAATCCCAAGGCCCAGCACAGGAATTGAATGGTGAGCTTGTTACATCCTCCCTACGCAGGTCACTTCGGCTTACCCAGCATGACTTCAGGTACAGATTCGCCGTTAGGCGCCTCGGGAAACAGCGCTTTGGGGTGACCTGGGATAGATTCCCTTCCCTCTGCCAGGGCCTGCCCGCCTAAACTGCCCTCTGCCAGAACCTGCTCATTCTCCCCCTTGGGCACTCGAGGGCTCTGGCAGCATCAGCCCGACGCCTAGAGCCCCGGCGCGCCGAACCCTGGCAGTCTCCGAGCTGCTCCCGAGCCCGGCTCCGCGGGCCACGGGTTCACGATAGGGCCGAGCGCGCCGCACCCGCACCCGCCCCTCACCCCGCGGCTCTTTGGTCGGGAACAGCGCGGGTTCCCTTCCCGCGCCTCACGTGCGTGAGGCTCCAGCTCCGCCGGCCGCCGCAACTCCCACCTGGCTCTCTTCCCGGCCGGAGCTGGAGGCGTCGAGAAGATCTCCGGCGGCCACAGCCAGCTCCAGCCCGGCCCCCTCGGCTGAAGCGGCGGCGGGAGCGCCCTCTCCGGCCCCGAACGTCTTCAGCTCCCGGCTCGCGCGCAACGAGCCCGCCCCCAGCGCGAGGCCGCGAGGCCGCAAGGCCGCCAGGGCGCGAGGACCGA